>NC_140475.1:28280443-28677943 GCF_051167445.1 Perissodus microlepis
AGCAAACTTTTCCTTTTCGGGGTGTTGTCTGGTTGTTGCTTCTTCAGTGCACCTCTTTTCACTTTGATGTGCACCAGAAGAAGTGAAATGAATTCATAGTGAATTATGTTTCCTTCCTGCAAATTGACCTATAAAGACCTTACAAAGACATTTACAAACTGTTTTGAAATCTTGTAAATCTTGCATGTAGTTAGTGCACCACGTGGTATTAGGCCTGTAGAATAATCCTTCATCTGCTTTTGCTAACAGTGGTAGCTTATTCTTAACATCATAAGAATGGAAACTTGCTGATGGAGTTATTTGGAGTCATTCCTTGTTTTGTCTGATTGTGATTCTTCTGTTAATCTTTTTTTTCTAGTTTAGCCAAAGCAAAGTGACGCTTGTGTCTCCATTCTTAACTATGTGTTTCTCCTGTGTGTCAGGTGGTAACGTGCTCATACTGGACACGTGGGGTGAGCAGTCGGGGCCTCACTTGCAAGCGCTGCACTTCAGTTTTGCCGCTGGGGCCTTTGTGTCTCCTATCATAGCCAAGCTGGTGTTTGGGACTGACTGGAAGGGCACTGAGGCCATAGCACCAACCAAGAGTACGCCTTCCACAGAGCCCCAGGTGACCAAAACCGTCAACACTCAGGGAGTCTTGCACAGCACCCTCAACTCCACCTGGGCCTACATCGTAATCGGTGCTTTTGTCTTTCTCGTGTCCTTCCTCTTCTTCATCCTTTATTCTCGCAACAGCGTGTCACGTGCCAAACCCCGCTCGGCCTCAGGAAAGCCCCTGGTGGCCAAATATCATGTGGCTCTTACAGCCCTCCTTTTCCTCTTCTTCTTTGCCTACGTCGGTGCTGAAGTAGCATATGGCTCCTTCATCTTTACCTTTGCTAAGGAGTACATCCACATGGCTGAGGCGAAGGCAGCAGGGCTAAACTCCCTGTTCTGGGGGTCGTTTGCAGCGTGCCGTGGGTTAGCCATCTTCTTTGCAGCCTGCATGTACCCGGGAAACATGATCCTGCTCAGCCTGGTGGGCACCGCTATCTCCTCTCTTCTGCTCTGCTTCTTCAACAAGAAAGAGGAGGTCCTGTGGGTTTGCACTGCTATCTATGGGGCTTCCATGGCTGCCATCTTCCCAAGCGGCATCTCGTGGGTGGAGCAGTACACCACAGTAACGGGGCGCACAGCGGCAGTTTTCGTGGTGGGTGCAGCGCTGGGCGAGATGGTGCTGCCAGCACTCATAGGCTTCCTGTTCAAGAGGTTTCCAGAGCACCCGCTGCTCATGTACCTGTCACTCGTCACTGCCACCTTCACCTCCATCCTCTTTCCAGTCATGTACAAGCTGGCCTCGGTGAATGACGAAATTGAAAGCAGTGAATCCCAACGGGCACTGCTGGACTCAGGAGCTGATGAAGATGAGGATGAGGAAGAGCAGGATAATGAGGCCGATCAGTTGAACGACGCAGACTTTGAGGTCATTGAAATGGACGATACATCAAATTTTATGAATTCACCAAGCAAGATGTCCTCTCCCCCTGATGTCATGGCTCTAACAGACAGCCCCACTGCCCAAACCACACTGGCGTCAGAGCCTGCAGGCGCCGCTTTCTCAGAGAGCATCTCTTTGGTAGGACACTCACCAAGACAGAAACTGCTGCTCTCTTTGGACCAAGAGAAGAGAGACTGAGAATGTCGGCTCAGTGACACGCCTCAACTGTCCATTTGCTGTCCAAGACCTGGAAACTCCAACATAGTTACTGTTTGTACTCTAGTAAAGGAAGCACTGACTAAGTAGTGCAGCTTATAAATCATACACACGCTTCCGCAGCTCAATTCAGTGCATCTTTTAAAGCTTTTGGACGTCTGCTGGACAGTGAAGGATCAGATGTTGAACTATTGCTATTTTCTTATAAATCATTTGACAGTGCGTTTAATATTGTTGTGTCCTTATCCCCTCTGTAGTTAGGTAAAAGGTAAGGCTAGAATGAAAGTAAGAAATAGATCAGATATCAGCCTGATCCTGACTCAAAGAACTTCACTGGGATCGTTGGCAACAGGTCAATCTATTCAGTTCAATTCTATGTTCTGTGTTTACTATGCCTTCCATCAGCAGTAGAGCACTGATTACAAACGGGAGAGCTAACATAGCATGGATGAAGCCAAAAGCCAAGGGACAGCAAGTTGTTATACTTCTTACATTTTGAATGTTTTTATGTTTGCGGTGTTTTTTTGACTACAGCTAAGACTTCTCTGTCAGCTTCTCTCTTTGAGTTACTGGTATCACATTGGAGCTAGACAAACATGGATTGATGCATCGCTAGAATTCAGTGCCTTGTTTGAGGACGTGAGGAGAGTGGATGAGCTGAACCAGGGACAGACAGCTAGCCACCCCCTTAAAATAAAATCTTGCACTGCAAATACACTATATTGCCAAAAGTATTCACTCACCCTTCTAAATCATTACATTCAGGTGTTCCAATCACTTTCATGACCACAGGTATATAAAATCAAGCTCCTAGGCATGCAGACTGCTTCTATAAACATTTGTGAGAGAATGGCTTGCTCTCAGGAGCTCAGTGACTTTGAATATGGTACTGTGATAAGATGCCACCTGTGCAAAGTCCAGTCAGGAAATTCTGTCACCATTAAATGTTCCACAAAATGAAAGTGATTGCGATTGACAGCAGCTCAGCCACGTAAAATCACAGACCGGGGTCAGCAACTTTGTGCACAGTCAATCACTGCAGACTTCTAAACTTCATGTGGCCTTCAGATTAGCTCAAGAACAGAGTACAGAAGGTTACAGAATTGCAAAGTGCAATGCAAAGCATCATATGCAGTGGTGCAAACTGCATATGATGCCACTGAACTCTAGAGAAGTGGAGAGGTGTTCTCTGCAGTGACGAATCATGTCTACATCTGGCAATCTGATGGAGGAGTTCGAGTTGGCAGAGCAGTACTTGTTTGACTGCATTGCACTAAGTGTAAATTTTTTTTAATGGGCTTGGGCTTGCTCCCTTAGTTCCAGAGAAAGGGACTCTTAATAATTCAGCATACCGAGACAATTTCATGCTTCCAACTTTGTGGGAGCAATTTGGGGATGGCCCTTTCCTATTCCAGCACAACTGTTTCTAAAGACATGGACGAGGAAGTTTGGTGTGGAAAAGCTGGACTGGCCTGCACAGAGTCCTACACCTCAGCCTGACAGAACACCTTTGGGATGAATTAGAGCATCCCAACATTGGTGTCTGACCTCACAAATGCACTTCTGGAAGAACACTTCTAAACCTCGTAGAAAGCCTTCCAGAAAAGTTGAAGCTGTTATAGCTAAACATGGAATGTCACTCAAGCTCATATGTGTGTGTGAAGGCAGACGAGTAAAAACTTTTGGCAATATAGTGTGTGTGTGTGATGAGCTGAGCTGTACAGTGTATGCAGCTGTTTTCTGCTGCACTTTTGTTAAAACTGGATTTTTTTTCTTTTTGGTCTTGTGCTGTAATGGGTCATGTCACTGTGGTTCCTCTGATTTTTTCTTTTTAAGCTCCTGATTTAGTGAAAGAAAGAAGGCATCTTCATACATTGATTTTTTTTATTTTATTATATCAATCTCAAACCTTCACCCACAGCAATGTCCATTAAAAACAAACAAAAAGGATCTCCTTCATTATAAGTTTTTACATTTTTACAAATCCACAGATCCTGTGTACGGCTGGAGTGGGAGGGTTAAAGATCAAATTTTAATGTAGTTTGAAGACGGTTCGCACAGTAAAATTGGAAACGTACACAAAACCATATATCCACAAGGAAATAATAGACTCTTCATGGCATAAATTACCAAATACAGTATTGCAGCAGTCCCACATTTAAAAATAAAAAATGGAGAGCTTTCCAGTTCCCATACTCTGTAGTATGAACTGTCAAATCTGCCAAAACAGACAAGGTTAAAGAAACAGAAAAATGGCACCTTCAAAAAGAACGCATCAAACTGCTTTGATTGTGTTCATGGTTGGAGCTGTAGTTGGTTAATGCACAGTGAGATTGGAGATGGATCTGTACAGGAACTATTTACAAAAAGACTGCAGTCAGTATAAAAAGGAGAAAAAGTCAATTAGTGGTTTGGGTGTAGTTCGTCTCTGAATTTATAAGATCTTTAAAAACCAGTTACAGTGAATACACAATACGACACATGTTCCATGATTGGACTGCACTCAGTCCCGCAACAGGCCGTCTGTTGCCGTGTCATCAAAAAGATCAGCTTCATTCGGCCCATAGCAGCTAATGGAGATGGCAGCAAACGAACACACAGCCTCTTCCACTGGAGGCATGAAGTAAACAGTCTCCATACTCCGAGAAATACTTTGAGACAAAATGAGAAAACCCGTCAGGGCTCAATCAAAGCACCATTTAAACTTTTACGACCAAATGGACAAACACTAAGATGGAAGGCCAGGAATTAGCACCAAATCAGTGGGTGGCTCCGGGACTTGGGAGCCAATCAGAACTGCTCCAGCAGCTGACGGAGGTAGGGGGCCTTGGAAAGTTGTCTGTTTACCCGGGACAGCTTGTAGAGGATGAGACAGTCGAGGGACACGCAGGGAACCTGCCGCTCAGCACTGCCACTGCAGTTCCTACAGATCTGTATGCAAACAGAGACACAAGCACACAGTGATCACACAAGGATGAGCTCTGGTATGGACACCACTCACAAACATGTCACTACTGGTCTGACCAGAGAAAAACTGCGGAGTCCGACATTGTTTAAGCAAAGCTGCACACCAACTCAACCCGAGTGATTGCTGCCACCAGGCATCATTACTGCTGACGTCAATTGCTGTCTTAATAAATCTAGATTTATCGCCAGAAAGCAGTTTCCGTGTTCCTTCAGTGTCGCCTGCTTTGATTCGTATCAATTGGGTAAATGTTTAAAGACAGTGTGACAAAAGCAGGAAGAAATAAATACCTGTAATCACAGAAGTTAATGGTCCAATTATTATTCAAAACCTTAACAGGAGCCCAGAATTTCAGATTCTGTGCGTCCTCAACTTCTCACCTTCAGCAACTGCTCTTGCTGACTCTCCCACTGCCTCATGTCCTGGTAGAGTGTAACAGCAACTCGCTGAGGTTCAGCACGACACCGTGAGCACACACCCAGCTGGGTCAGCTCATCACACACAGGGCAGTGAAGCGTGGTGAAGTACTGGGAAATTGTCCCCTTCCTCCCCGCTTCCTCCCCACCCACCACGGAGGAGCAGGATGCCTTCTGGATCTGGAGAGAAAAGAGCGATGTAGCTGAAAACACGTTTGATTGATCACTGCTGCTGGACTATATGCAGACACATGGAGTTAACATGCACAGCATCTTCATGGACATAAAACAGTGTGAACTACGTGATCATGATACTTTTCAGGTTTATTAAGAATCCTACCGAATATCATTAGATGCTGAAGGATCAGAGATCAAAGATTCAATTTTTTTAATACAAATACACACATTCAGGATTTTGTGTGCGACTCTGTTTTCACTGGGAAAAACGAAGACATAAAAGGAGTCAGTGGCACTGGAGCAGCAACCATTTATGTATCTGACTGTGATTAGTAGCTATGCCAGCAGATGGCGTGTGCACTCTGTCAGACTTCAGTAAAGAAACAAAGACGGAGGCAGCAGCGCTGCAGCTTGACTCATTTAGTCATCAGCAGGAAGCAGAAGAGATCTCTCTTCATCCTTTGTTCTCTCTAAATGACAGACTGCTTTTATTTTGACAAGAGTGGAAGCAGAGGGTGACCTCTTTGACTTGCCAGTCAGTCAAAGGAAGATACCAATTAATCTAATTCATCCTCCAAACTCAGTATTCAGTTGATTGTGTGTCTTTATGATGTTCCTGGTTGTTTTTTTGTTTTGAAGGGTTTCTTATCTCCACTGCTGCTGCTCTGCTTCTAAATGGCAGCGGTGAGACAAAAACAAAAACATCACAATGGCCCGTATGTCTGCAAGTTGTCCTCACCCTGGGGAGCTCCTGGTACCAGCTGAACACGTCGACTCCGATCAGCTGGAACATACGGGCCAGTGGCGGCAGGATCTGCTTAGTGATGTAGTAGGTGGCATTGAGGCGCAGGGTGGGGTCCTGCAGCACCTCGGTGGGCCGGCGGACCAGCTGGATGAGGGGCACGCCGGGTGTGCCGTATACGATGACATAGGGCACCCGCTCACTCACGCGTGGCTCCAGCCTTCGGTCATAGGCCATCATCCGTCTGAGGCGAAGCAGAACAAAAATGAAGTGACAGCAGATGATGCAGTTATTGTTTACATCACACAGCCAACATGTTCACATTAGCAGCGAGAACGTGTGCTGGTGCTCTGAGAGAGAAAACACAAAATAAAGCAGATGAACTGAAGCAGGGCTCATAAATGCTTCTTCGTTGTGCATCTAAAAAAAATCACTTTTTTGTCCTCCACTCGTTAAAAAACAGGTTACCTAGCAACACTCAGGTACTGTACAGGCTAGTGCAGCCAGACAATGAACACAGTGAGGGAGGACTAATTGGATTCACGCTGGGTACTGTAACTGTAGCTGACAGCAAGCTCTTACTCACCATCCTGTTCTCTGCTGCACGCACACACAGACACACACACAGAGCCAACCAGCAAACATTTATCCAAGCCACACTCCTGACTTCTCCTGTACTGTGACCACACACACACACCTGGTGAGTTCCAGCGCAGGGATGCAAGCTCCAGGTCTGTACGAGCCGCTGCCCCGGTACTCCTTGGCGAAGGTCAGATCCTGCATGCTTGCCCGGCCATCCAGAATCTTCATACACTGACGCTGCACAAACTGCTTCACCTGGCTAATGTCACGTGTCTCAAACAGCAGCTTGATGGAACGCTCCAGAATCTAAGGGGCACATGAGTAAAAGAACACAGGCATAAGAGGATGAAGATAAAATGATTTACTGGTAATCTAAGAGAGGTGTTAATGCTGTTTAATGTGCAAGAGGAAGGAGACGACCTTTTCCCTGACTGACACAAGCAAAGTGGTCTAAGTAAACGGGAGCAGGAACAAGAGTGGCATGCCTGCGATTCGTGCACAACACAGTGAAAATGAGGGGAAAACATGGTTTGCCTGTTACCTTGGAAACAGCAGGGCAGCCGTCGCGGCGCACCGTCTCAATCCCTTTGGCATCAAACACGGGCTCCTTTTGGTCAAGGCTCTCATACATGTAGCCCACGTAACGCTTCTTTGTCTGCAGAACGCAGGGCAAGTACACCTGACACACACACACACACACACACACACACACACACACACACACACACACACAGATAAATAACTACATCTAATTTGTGGAGATGGAAAAATCACAGTGAACAGATGTTAGAGAGAAGCCGCTACCTTGTCTTACTCGCTCCCTTTGTGTGTGTGCATGTGTATTTGCGCATATGTGTGTGTATATCTACCTTCTCAAACTTGAGCTTGATAGGCTTGGGGTTGGTTGCAGTCACTGCTTCTGCAATCTCTTTGCCGATCTTGAAAGCCTGCTCTTTGGTGGCTCCTTTCAGTAAAACAAACATGCTGCCAAACACACAAAAACACACAAGGCTCATTACTAATTCTTATCAAACAACCCGCACTACATACTACAGTGGTAAACGATACGCTCTCAGAGGCTTCGCGTTTGGCTCTGTGCTTGAACACATCCCATGTAGACGAGCGAGTCTGGAGGAAAGTGTGTCCCATATATGCAAAGCATGCTGCAGTTTAAAACTTCATGCTGCTTCTTCTATTTGAGACTCTGCAGGTCAGAAACAATCCAATTCCCTGTCTGCCAAACACAGCGGCAGCTCTTCTTTAACGGACTGTCAGAAACGAAAGCTGTTAGCTAATTGGTGCAAGTGTTCATGAGAACACGGCCCAGGTACAATCAGACTTACACATCATCTCAGCATAGTGACACACAACAAAGCTGCTGGTCATGTTCACACTCAGTCGGAGACTATCGAGTGAAGTTATGAAATTGTCAGTAAAGTTGCGCAACCTGTAAACCTGCCTGTTGTGCAGATAATGGAACAGTGACTACAGGTTTCCCATGTGAGGACACAAACACTGATCAGGCCTAACATGATTACCACTGACAGTGAATAACACTTTGTAGAGGTCTTACCAAGGGCATGCATACTATTTATTTACATCTGAGAAAAAGTCAAAAAGTCTTGTAAAATTGCTTACCTGTCAGTGTCTCCGTACACAACACGCGCTCCCCATTTCTTCGTGTCATTGACCATCCTGATGGCTCTCTCCAGGGTCTCTCTGGCTTTGTGGACAATGCTGTCTCCAACCTGGACACAGCAGATTTAATAAATATTGGAGCAAAGGGGTTACAACTACATTCACAGCAACACTGATTCAAGGTAAAGGCCCTACAATAATACAGAGAAAATAGTTTGATTGAAAAAAAAATATATATATTTTCATGGATTATAGTGGTATCGTACTGGGAGTGCACAGTGCAGAGACCATATAGCAGCTGCTGCTGAGCCTACCTCCACACTGGGCATGCGCCCAGAGTAGTTAGCAGCGGTGTATCCAAAGGTGACGTTGGCGATGAGCTTGAGTCCGAGCTGCCGTGCGTCCAGCAGCTTCGTCAGGGATTTGTCCTGCTTGTAGGTTTTCATGGACTGCTTCACCATGATCCTTGTGTTGAGGATTTCCTCCAGCATCATGGGCAGGACACCTTTACGCACTGAAGACTAGAACAAATAAAACACAGATCATTTAAAACACTGAATTTTTTTACAATGAAGAAACATAAAGTAGGGTTGCACCAAAACTCTAAGAAGGACCTAAAACGGGCCTGATCTGCAGCATGGGGAAGCGCTGTAACTTAGAATGTAAAAAGCAATTTAAAAGTTTAGCTTTAGGCCCACAATATCTCTCAGTGTAAATAACGAAAATAAAGATGTTCCTGATCTACTGTGAGAGCTGCTTAAGTAGCACAACAGGGGAAAAACGGGCAATGTGGATGAATGGAAGCACAGAGATCACAAAGTGGGTTTTCTTAGGAGGCATTGGGCCTTCACAGCAACTAATGAGACAATCCATCACAACACCAACACTAAGAGCTTGGTGAGGTCTCGTCAGAGACAACGGTCATGATGATGAGGTTGCTGTACCTTAACGAAGGCGATGCCACCAGGCGACACGGTGATGTCGTTGCGGAGCTGGTAGAGGAGCTCGGGAGGGACTCGCAGGGAGGTGCAGCCAAACTTAAACTCATCAGGCCTGAGACAGAATGTGAACAAGAACACCAGTTCAATCACTTAACATTATTCTTGCAACGTGAATATTACTGTCTGGAAAGACAGCGTCAGGTATAAGTGAGAAAAATGCTCGTGTAGAAATCTGAACTGCTACGTTTTACAGCACCCCACTGAGCTGACTCTGCTGAGGATGAAGCCTTTGCACGCCTGCCACAAACCACTCTTTTTGTGTTACTTCAATGTAGCAGACATATGCATGTGGAAAGAAGTGTTCATGGCTCCTTGCTGTTGCTATGCAACCACACAAATCTCACTGAAAACCTGAACTCAGTCTTAAGTTGCGCTGCTCGCCGCCCTGAGCTGTGAACAACATGCCGAGCTCTCAGTGTGCCTGTTCCATTAAAAATAATGAGGGGAGGAAGCTGCTGCCAGAGCGAGATTTTCCTGGCAGACGTGCAGCCTGAGCGAGTTCTCTACATGCTGTAGCTGTGTGGGCCTGTCATGTCCTTACGTTCCCAGGTTGTCCACATGGCCGAGGCAGGTGGAGAAACAGTAGTTGTATGCGATGACAATGGAAGGGTAGAGCGACTGGAAGTCCAGCACAACCACCGAGTTGCTGTAAAAGCGGGACTCGGGCTCCATCACCAGAGGGATGCACTGTGGAGCCCTCTGCTGGGCACGCTGCTGTATGCTGGGCGTCACTGGGACGTAGTTTAGGGGCTTGGCCACACGCAGCATCATGGATTCCACACGGTACTAAAGACAAGAGGGGGAAACAAAGTTTGACTTATTATTCCTTTTGTTCCTTCACACATCTGACTGGAATTTTGCACCCTGCACCCTGATTGGTTCCCAGAGTGAAAAGACAAATCTACTTTCTGGCCACAAAGTGTAAACATGATGTCCCAAAGAAGATCAAGATGTTAAAAGTAAAACAGAGGGATACACGCTGGGATCTCTGACCAAAGTTTCTTTTGTAAAACAATGCTGGAAAAGTCTGACGCCGTAACACATCACCGTCAGTCTGTTATTGCTAGCTTAGCAGCAGCTGCTCAACTCATACTAGCCTTTCCTGCATCAGCACCAAGGCAGTTTTAGAACTGGTTTTAAGGATTTACTGTTTTTAAATCACTGCAAGAGCTAGCACCTGCTTAGGTGAGTTGTCTGCGTGCAGAAGATGAAGACGTCCCACAGAGTGTTGCTGATTTTTGTTCACAGGAAATATTCCCAGAGTAGAAAAACTAAACTCTTAATGATGTCTTAATGACAATCTCATCTGGAGCACGCTCGGTGTGTTTAAGTACCTCAGAGTTTTTAGGGTTTTTTTTACTTTTTAGTTCATATTTGGCAGGTGGAAGCAGCAGCATGGGAAACACACAAAAAGCTGCAGTCAAACAGATTTCAGCTGCATTCAGTCTGTACAGGAAGTCAGAGAATCACTCATACCCTGCAGGAGCTGATTCAGATTTAGGAAGGTGTTATCAGACCCCAGTATCAGGTTGTATTCAATCCGCAGTTGTTAAAATGTTTTACAGGCGCAGCATCATCCCTGTTTGCAGAGCAGATGTATCTGTCTCTCTAATAAGTAATATTTTTGTGTTAGTTAATATTTAAATCAACTTGTCTGTGTAACTTCTCAGTCATCCGTCATGGTCACCTTGAGAACTCGAGGAGGCGGCAGTTGGACGTTTCACCCTTCATCCAAGAGGATGCTTCATTTCATTTAAATCAAAACAGTCCAAGATTAGAGGGCTTTGAAATCATGTGTAGGCAGTGATCTCTCCAACTAGAAAACATCAACATCAGCCACACATTTACTGTGTTAACAGATTAAATGTCATATTGTTTAGTCAACCTCTGAGGCAAACAGCTGTGACACCAGTTGAGAGCCTAGGCAGTTTCCCATTGTGCTCTGAGGCTGTGACTGCATGATGTTAGAGCACGTCAGCATCAGTGTGCACAGAAATCTGTGCAGCAGTAAGCAGTGATCAAATCAGCACAGGCGGGGCTCGTCTACAGTGAGCTTAACGTTAAACCAGCAGAGCAGAAAAACACCTCCAAAACTGGATGAGAATTACTGGACAATTTTAAAATTACACACACACACACACACACACACACACACACACACACACACACACTAAGTGTAACTCTAGCACTGCAACATGATTTCATCCCACTTTCTTACCGCACACTCGTCAGCATTTTTTGATGTGAAGATGGTCATCAGCTGTACGACCCACTTTGTTACCCACTGATAGATTTCAGGCTGCACCACACAGAACTGGGTTTTTAAAATGTTCTCATACATTTTCACCAACAGGGTTAAAACCCTGCTCACATGGCACTGAGACAGAAGCATGCTCTAAACATTTCTCACCCCATGACTGAGTTTTCAAAACAAATCTGCAGTTATCTCACACAGAGAACATCAAAGGGACTTCATCTACCTGAACAGTCAACTATTAGCTAACCAGGATGGACTGACCTCAGTCGATTTGAGCCGGTCGAACTGAACCACAAACTTGATGATTTTCCATAGAAATGCCCTGCCTGTGTCTCCTACCAAGCTATTTGAGGACTGAAATAAAAATTATCGGGAATTGTTTGTGTGTGTGTGTGTGTGTGTGTGTGTGTGTGTGTGTGTGTGTGTGTGTGTGTGCGTGCGCGCATGCCTGTGATCCTCGGGTCAGAACGTGGAAAAACTGAATTCCAAACAGCCTGGCCAGCTCGCTGGTTCTGCCAATGATGTCATGTTGCTGCAGGAGCTGCATGCAGCCACACACACGGCTCACATAGTGATCCACCATCTTCCACCTAGAGCAACACAAACAGGATAATCATATAAGCCAGAGTTACAGAGCTGGCTTCAAGGGAAGAGTCAATTATGAGACATTTACGACCATTTCTTTGTACTACATCTTTTAATTTCATGTAAGGTAATGTCCAAAAAGGTGGTTGTGTTTGACCCCGGCACAAACCTGTACAAGTCTGTGTTGTGGTCAAACCAGTCAGAGAGAGTGCGGGGACTGTAGAGAGGGAAGCGCTGGTGGAGCACATGGAAGGCCACGTTTTCAAAAGTGTAGTTGTTTAACGTCACCTGGAGGAGGAAAGAAAAAACATTTTCTAGTTCTATTTTTCAAAACTGCCTCTCTCTGACGTTTACACAATTTATGGATCAGAATCAAATAATAGCAATAACAGAACACAAGTACAAGAGTAGCACAAAGGGTTAACGTTTCCTCGCTTCAACTAAAACTCTGAATCTTTTACAAGAGATGGGTTAGCTTACTTAAATGTCTACAAGTGTCTACATGTGACCACTAATCACACATTGTAGTCTTTTTGTGGATGAGCTGTGAGCAGTTCCAAAGGCTCGGACTAGAAATGTCGGCTTTTTCACTCGAAGAATATTTAGAAACCACAAACATCATGGCAGGGAAGCAAAACACTAAACATGATTTCTTTTTTTGCATGGACGGATGGTTCTGAAAACTGACTGCTGCTGATCTCACACTACAGTGGGCGTTGTAAACCAATCCTAGCTGACTGAGGGAATCCCCGTGTATTCTTGGTGAGAGAGAAAAAAAGTAGTTTCAATCAAAAAGCAGCAGAGCACACAGCATAAAGCTGCAAAACAACTGGAACAGTTCAGACAGCAGCAGCTCACAGTAAACAGAATCAAACAACAGGACAGAGAAAACTGGAGTCACAGAGGTTGAGGGAATGTAAAGACAATAATAACTACTTGATGATAACATTTTTTATTTGTTAATACGAGAGCTTCACTTTATATGAAACTATGAAAAAAATAAGAGTCACAGAAAAAGCAGCAGCAGAAAAAGTAAAGTGGGGAGAGCCGTGCTGGAAAAACAAGTGGAAAGATAGAAAGTAGGTCACGAGCTACAAAAGCTGTGAGGAGGTCATGCCAGGACACCTGCCTCAGTTTTCATCACCCTCCACAGGTTAAGGGTGATGCGCCCGATGATGTTGATCTCTGTCATGGTGTCGGCTCCGTACTCATCCCTCTCTGCAGCAAAGCGGTTCTCTTTGGAGTCACCTGAGGACACGCACAGAGCCAGACAGGCAGCCGATTACAGAGGAGGGAAGCCGCCAGAGGCTCTCCATTCAGCTCGAATACACAAACACACACACACTCACTCAAAGGGAATCACACATTCACACACTTATACAGGCAAACACATATACATGCTGTATCAAGACTCAGTCACAGGCACACCACAAAAATGGGGCTACACGTTTGCGCTTATATTATCTACAATGTGTACCTACATTATGCACCAGATCCAGCACACACACCATGTACTGGCTTTCATTAAAACTCACACTGTCAGATTCAATAACAGGGATGCACAGTAAAGTACTGCACGTGTTTAATATGTGGCTGCACATTTAGTGCTAGCTTCTAATTGTGGATCGACCCTGATGAGTCACAAGCACATTTTAAGAGGGAATTTCACACCTAGTGAGACAGGAAGATGGGAAGATGTATTCGCCCCCTTTGTCACTTTAGTTTTTTCCATATTTGTCACGTTCCTGACTGACTAACATTAAAATCCCCATGCCGAAAAGCAACTTTTAATTCAGCCTCATTTGAGGGTTTTGGAAAATGAATGGCCTGTTTAAAGCCACGGCAAAGCATCTGAATTTGAATAGAAATCTGAACTGTGACTATACCATGCCAAAACTTCCACTACACGTTTTTCTTCAGAGGCATTTCAGATCATTCTCCTCATATGTAACATCACTGGAGCTTTGTGCAATGAAATGATGGTTGGACATTCTCCTTTAGGATATTCTGTTGAGAGCAGAGCTCATGGTTCCATCGATTACAGGAAGTCTCAGCAAAGCAGCTCAAGACCATCACACTACCACCACCGTATTTAACTGATGACATGATGTTCTCGTAACAGCCAACTCCAGATGTAACAGGACTCAATAAGTTCAACTCTTCTTCCTTCAATCCACAGAATATTTTGCAGAGAATTTTGGAATCATTGAGATGTTTTTTTTGCAAAATGAGACTAGTGTTTATGTTCTTTTTGGTCAGCAGATGGATCTCTCCCTTTATTATTGAGTCATGAACGCTAAACTGACAGTTTTTGAGGCAAGTGACTCTCACTGTCGTGTCCCATGGACACCGCCTCTCACTGGAGTCAAAAGCCTCAGAAGTGTCTTTGCTTACTCTCTTCATAGGTTGTGCACATTTGTCTGCCAGGGTCTGGGCTGCCCACATGGAGGGGGGAGACCTTTCGGCAGAAGTGACCATAACTGTGCACTACTGTGCAACCTTGGCTAACCACCTGTACTGAATTATCTGATCTAGCTCCCTATGACTTCATCCACTTCCTTAAAAAAAGTAATCAAATTGAAGAAAGAAACATCTTTGGCCAAAAGTATGGATCAGAGCTGCATGAGAAGACAATCTTAAATTACAATCAGGTATGGCTTTTGATTTTATTCACCTACTTTCAGACTCACTTCTTCAGTGTGCCTGAGGGTGTAGAGGTTAAGACGTCACTGTTTGTCTCTAAATCGAACATGCAGAGCTACCTGCTGTGGTTTTTGGGCAAGGGAGCGGCTGAAAGTAGCTTCCTCTCAAAACCCCCAAATCTTTACTTCTGCGTCCCCTGAACTACCGTACTGGGTACCACAGCAGGGACTACTTTCAGTGGCTCCTGGCTCTACCTGGCACTCGTGACAGCTGCTGGCACAGATCCACTCCAAGTGCTGAGGACCGCTGAAGGAGGTAGCCCCAAGAATGCAACTGCACCTCGTAGCCCACCAAGATGTCCGGGTCAAATCTGACAGAACAGACCGTGTTAGCAGATGGAGGTCATTTCTCAAAACAAATCCCACCCCTGTAGGAGGTGTAAAATCTACAATGAGGGCAAATTTAAATGATAGTAATGATGCACTACAGTTGCAGCAACTCTGCCCTTGGTTCCCTTTCATAAAACAGTTGCACACACCTCCTCATGATGGTGACCAACACGTCAAACAGCATCTTCTCATCAGCAGCGTATGTCACTTGCAGCCCAGAAACACCTGATCTGACCAGCAACGGTGCTCTTCCTCTGGATCCTGCGGGAGCGATTAGAAACAGAAAAAAAATCAGCCAATTATCTAGTGGCTTTAAAACTAGTGATCGAACCTTATGTTCTCGGAGGAAAACACCGCTCGCGTGCTTCACCTTGGCCGGAACCTGGATGGTCTTTATCTACCACAATGGCCCCTGTGAGCTGGGTGTTGTCTACATCAGGCAGGGGGGTATCTGAACTGAAGCAGTAGAATAAGGCACATATGGGGTCAAACTCGGGGTCAGGTTCGAGGTCACGGCGGGTTCTTGCATGAAGCTCCATGGTCATCAGTGTCAGGTGCTGGACCTGAAGATGGAGGAGGAAACAAATACATTTGAGGTTTAACAGACCAAAAGCTCCTCTTTAGAAGCAGCACATCCTGTCACTCTCTGCCTGTTAAACCACAGTCTTTTATTTCGTACTAATTCTCGTACACTTCTGATTGTATTTTCAGTTGCAGAGATGTTGGCAGGCTACCATGGCCCATGCAAACTTCATCTCATAATAGTGACTGATTACTATTTGAGTAAACCATTAATTGGTGCTTTTATTTCATTCCAAGCCTGAAGATAAGAGCAAAGTCTAAATCATAATAGACTTTAGGAGCTCAATCATTAAATTAAATAAATAAACCATCCACTCTAACAGAAATTACAGTATTCAAGAGATATTAAAGAGGCCTGAAACCATGAAAACGTGACAAACCTCTCTCTTTGAATTTAATGAGATCTACGTGTGCTGGCAGTGATCTCAGTTACCATGGTCCGGATTTTTGGAAAAGGCCTGAACTTAATCAAATCTGTGCATACATTCAAAACGCCTGTACTCAGGCCTACATTCAAAGCTGGGTGTGTCTTTGTTGTATTTAGTTGTTTTGTGTAAAGCATATCGATTTGACGATAGGACAGTCAAAGTCGAAAGCAGGATGCTGTGATGATACTTGGGGAAATAAATCCTTCTTCCCAATCAGGTGGACACTTTCTCTTAAAAACAAAACAAAGCAAAACCAACATCTAACCAGAACAAAGCCATTTATTCATTGACTTGGAAAAGAGCTACAGGTTAGTTGCCCTAGACTTACCTCATGCAGAGCTTTGGCATCCTGTAGGTTCTGCATGCTGACTTTAAAGCCGTAGGAGTTGGCTATACTTGGCCCTTCGATCTGAGAGTTATCTTTCTTTGGCACATTCAAAGCAGCAAACTGATTCTGTGGAGGATAAAAAAACATGACAAGAAAAGTTGGAATCAGGAGGAAATCACAGGCACATCAAACGATCAGCGACCTGAGAGACAGGACTGCTACACGCACTGTTCTGATACTAAATAGTTGATTTTCTGACCCGTGCGGCTTGTAGTTTTTGTTTTAAAAGTCTAAAAAGAAAAATCACAATCAGTTTTTGACCTTCATCTGCGTGGTCAGTAACACTCTTCTCAGGGGGTCTGCCTGGCTCCGCCTCCTCTGCTGAAGTCTCTGAGAAACAGGATCCTCTGCAGCGGGAATTAGACCAGAGAAGGAGTGAATAACAGTGAATATTAATAACAGAAACTCCATGCAGAATTTTCCCAAGTTAGGATTTACTGCAATTCTTTCTAACAGTTGATGGTGTCACAACATCAAAGGAGACAGATGCACATTCCTTACCCTGAGATATGGGTGTGCTGCACACTGGATCCAGATCTTCTTTGCTTCTCCATCGCCTCCTCAAGAAAGGGGTGCTGTGAATGAGCTGGGGACTGGTTCTCCTCTCATCCCTGTCACTGACAGCGAGAGGTGAGGGACTGTGGTTCCCTCTTAGCAGCTCTGGGGAATTACAGCGCATAGGTGATAGCGGTTCTGGAGAGTCTTCACCTGGCTTGTTCTCACTGAGCTGTCCTTGGCCAGAGGGGCTTGGTTGATGGGACTGCTGCCATGTAGGCAACTCTGGGGACTCTGGACAGGTGGTTTTATCATCATCATCCTCTTTATTTTTGTCCTCCTGTTCAAGACAGACACTACCTTTATCTGAAACTGGACTTGATTCTGTGGATTTACACCTCAATCTTGTATTCTCCAGCGGAGACAGGATTAAAGACAGGCTCTGTTTCTTTCTCCTTTGAGTTCTGGTACAGGAAAGGTTACTACAGAGCTCAACCTTCAAGCTTCTGTCAGCAGCTGGCAGTTCGCTTCTCTCTGAGCTCCCATCTTCCTCCACCTCCAGACCAGCCCTTTCTGTCTTCAGCACCTCACACTCTCTCCTGCCTTTTTGTAGACTCTCATACTGCTTTCTAGCTTTTAGCCACACCTGCACACGCTTGCGGCTTGGTGGGTTTTTGCAGGGCAAAAGCACCACCTTCTTATCGCTGGATGAGGATAGGTCACCCTCTGCCTGTTGTTTATTTGTCTCTGAAGCCTCTGCTCCTTGACAAGATGAGATAACGGTGGTGGCGGGGTGCGTCATGGCTGAGAAGGCCGTCTTCCAGAAATGGAGGCCTTCCAGAGACAGGTCTCCACCAAACTCTGCAAGTTCCCGAGCTAGCCGAGTGCCCACTGTTAGCTTACGGCCACCGACCTCCCTGGAGAAAAGACGAGGAAAGGATCAGTACACCCATTTCCATTTGAATTACAATAAATCATCACAGCTCCACAGACAATTGACAATAAATGTCTATCAAGTGAAACTCTGTAGACAGTATAAAACAGAGCCAGATCAGTGGATTTCTTTTTGAACATATGGAAATTTCAGACATTTAATGATAAAGGATTCCATTTGAGTTTGCTGTAGTCTAAAACAAATGCTAAAACTCTTCTATTCTCTTATCTGACAACCTTCCTTTTATTTATTGCAGTACTTTGACGATTAAGATGTTTTACAACCAAATTAAAAAGCCTGTGAGGGAAGCTAAAAAATCCCACAAACAAATATAAAACCTTACCAACCATCACAATCAGTTAGATTCTGGCTCTTATGTGAAAACTTTACTAATACGTTTATTTTGTTATATTTAGTAAATAATGCATGCTAGATGATGGTTACTGTTGCTGTTACTCTTACATTGGCTTCCCTGGGGCATCAGAGGGGTCACTGCAGAAAGGCTCCAGGAAGGTGGCCTCTGACATCTCCAGGTCCAGAAGAGTGCTGAGGATCTCCTCTCGGCTGGGAGGGGACATGAGGGGCTTGAGAATGTGGGCTCCTCCGGCCGCTGTCCCCCGCTGCAGCTGGCTTGCCCTCACCTGTGATAGCGAGCTGATGGAGCGTGGAGAGCTGCTGGGGGTGGTGGATGTTAGTCCGTCGATGCCCTCCGGCAGCTCACCTGTCGGTGAGCCCTCGTGGTCGACGAATGAAGCAGAGCTTAAAGGCAGTGAGTCAAAAACTGAAAAGAGCAGCTCTTTCCTCTCACAGTGAAAGTCTTGAAAGGGGCTGAGCGTGTGGGCTTTACCTAAAGAGAAGTCCCACTCTCTGTTCTTGAGGGACGTGAGGCTTGATGTAGGCTCGCGGTTCGTGTGCCCATCTAAAAGGTCAGGGCTGTCCGGCCTTGCTCTGTTGCAGTCAGAGCCCCTTTGAAGATCCTCCCCAAAACAAAGCAGCCTGTCAAGTTTCTTTTCGGAGTCCGGCGCCTGAGCAGATACAGAATCCTGGCTGATGTCACTCAGGAATTTGACCGGTAAATTTTTATCAGTCACGACAAACTGACTGCCACTGTACGGACTGGAGAACTCTGTTTGATCGATAGCATTTATATCAAATGTGTAGTTGTGCGGGAGCTCTGGTGACAAGCTGTCCTCTATGAAATTGCAGCTGTCCAGTCCCGGGTCTGACAGGAAGAGGGGACATTCATCTGACATGCTTCCCTCCTGCTTTACTGACAGATTTGGCTGAGTACTGCTCGTCTTGCCTTTCCTGTTTCTCGGACCTTTTTCTTTTGCTGTGGTAGATTTTGGGGCCCTGGGTTTCCGAGAAGTGAGGGTGGGGGCTCTTCTGGATTTAGTGGGTTTAGTGGTGGGAATTAAAAGTGCTGCCGCCTGGGCTATGGCTGTAGAGTGGCTTGCTGTACCAACCACTTGTATGGGAAGGGGCTGTCCCTGCTGCCTCGTCTGAAGAAGCTTCTTGAGGACAGCCAAGCCAGATGGGGTCTCAGAGAGAGGGGCGATCTCCCCGTTCTTGGGGCCTGAGTGTGGGAGACCTTCTTTTAGCTGGGCATCTTTATTGTGTTCCTGTACTGGAGGCAGAAAGTCTGTGCAATAATCCTGTGAATCCTCTGCCTTTACCACGGTGGTCTGGCAAGCTTGCTGCTTCGTCTGAGCAGGTGCCGAAATGCTTTGGTTGACCTCCATGATGGAAGTCTCACAGTCTTCAACCTTTGGCTCGATAAACTTGGTTACTGAGTTCCTTTCTGGTGTAGATGGAGTCTGGGACGTGCTCTGGCTGTCTTTGCCCACCTGCTGTTGAAATGGAGGAACCTCTTGTGAAGAGCTCTCAGAAGGAGGCAACTCATCCACTGGGAAAAGGAGTTGGGAGCTCTCTTTACTTAAGTCATGGCTTTTGGGTTCCTCTGTTTTTTTTTTACGAGACCTTCTAGGTCTTGTAGTGCTTGTAGAACTGTTGACAGCACCTCCAGCTTTGATCCTCTGCCTCGAAATAGCAGGATTACCTTGTTTTGCCTTCTCAGTTTTAGGCTTTTCTGCAGACTTACTTGTTTTCCTTTTAGCATCTGACAGTCTCTTGGGTTTGGCAGTTTGACACTTACTACATGCTCCTTTGGCTGTAGACGATCTATGTGGCTTTTGGAAAGCAGAACTAAGACATGGGTCAATGTGTGGATTTATCAGCTCTTTTGAACTCCTGGTATGCATGAGGGGGTCACTTGGGGACCAACAGCGTGGAGGCGTTGAGTCTCTCGGGCTTTGGGATCTATCTGAGAGGTAGCCCAACTCTACCATGACATCTGAATAGTCAACATCATAGTCATGTGCCAACTCACAGTAACATGGTCTAGGGGGTGGCAGAGATGGCAGGATTGGGGCTTTTTTGCGGCCTTTTGGCCTCTGAACCCTTTCACCCTGTCTGATCAGAGGTTTGGAGGAGTTGTTGATAGTCTTTTTATTTGTGGAGTTAACCTTTGCCTTTCTTTTGGGATGTTTTTTGGCTTTTGGTTCAGTGACGGGAAACTTAACAGCAGTGGATTCTGGTACCTTGGGCCAGAAATCCTTGAGAGGAGCCAGTTTTTTATAGTGCTCTAGCTTGTCTGGCGTCAACACCACCAACTGCTCAGCTGCATTCACTTTGGACATCTTCACCAGCATGTTTTTCTCTCCCTTGAACCTGTTAATAATAATGTACTTTATAATAATAGGAGGTTCCTTCTTGCGTCTTCTCTGATACTTTACTTCTTGCCCACCTGAGACATCATTGTCCTTAAGTCGTTCTTTGACAGAAGCTAGGTTTTTAGAACGAGTAGCACCTGAGTGTTCCCCATCCTCTGAATCATATTTCATCTTCCGTTTGGTCCTCAGGGTGTATTTACTACCTGGCAGTGCTGACGGTTTAGTACAGGTGACTTTGGCAGACAAATCTTGCAGTGGGCTTACCACATCCTCAGTAGAGTCTTTAGTTTCCTCAGAAAAACAGGAATTGGTAGCAGAGCTGGAGACAAAAGGCTCTGGCTGTGGTTCTGCTTGTTCACCTATGGACCGCTCCTCACTTTCAGACTCATTTTTCACAATCGTTTCCTCTTTGATCAACTCGGCCTCTTGTAAATCCTGATGATCCTCAGAAATCAGCATTTCAGTGTCCGTAGTCACAGGACTAGCAGGTGTTACTGAGGTGATGCCGGTGCTAATCTGGCTATCAGAGGTAGAGCTTTGGACCATCTTTAATTTGTTCCTAGGTCCTGTCATACCTAGCCTTTTTTTGTTCATCTTTAGCTTAGACCTGCGAGGTTGGGCCTGTTCTACTTTACTGCAGGTGTCAGCCATTTTCTTGTTCCCAGGTTTCTTTCTGCTGAGGCAGTTGGAGAGAATGACACTGGGGAAAAACTTGTAGTGTGCCTCCTGCTGGGCAACAATAGTCCTCTCAGTCTTATTTTCCTGATAGTCCTCGTACCTGATTTTCAGCTCACCGACATCTCCTTCCTCGCCATCTTTACCAATTTCGTCCTCATGAGGATCAAGAAACTCGTCCTCCTTCAAGGTTGATGGGGCTGATGCGATGCTCCTCAGAAGGGGGCTTTTATTGTCTTTTGTGTTCAGTTCCAGGTCAGTCTTAGCTGAGCAGTTTCTCAGCTCAGAATAACAGAGAGAAAAGGCCCTGTGGTTCTGAAGAATGGACAGACAGTTTGTTTCTACATTCTTTATACTGCCGTACTTCTTCCTGTCCTTGGCGACCTTTCCATTACCAAATGGGAAACTTTCAATATCCGTCTTATCCAAAGCTATCGAAGCTTTCTTATCATAGGTGTACAAAGGTCGTAGTTCTTCTTTGTCCATGCAGATGGGAGACACCTCAGGGTGATTGGCTAATATGCAGGGAATAGGGTGCTTGACTGGCTGGATGTAGGGGATTTCTTTATTCACCTTGAACCCTGTCAAACATTCACTACTGCTGTCCTGACTGCTTTTTAACTGAAAGTGCTTGTCAAGCGGCTGCTCCGTGTCCAACACATGAACTGGTATGTGCTCGGGATGCTTGCAGTCCAAAAGGATCTTAGCTGTAGATGGTGGCTCAAGGTGGACCGTCTCCCCGGGGATGGGATTTCTTTTGCCCAACATCTTTTCAGTGGCCGTAAGCGAAGACTGCGTCATTGAGCCACTATCTGTTAAGGAGGAATCTATGGATACAGCATGTGAGAAGAAGAGGCATATCAGTTAGTATCCACAGCTGCAAGAAATTAACCTGAAATTCATCTGATCAGACAGCGCAATCACCCATGAATCTTAGCCCAAAACCCCAGAGTGAGATCGATCACTATTTTGATATATTTAAATTAGTGCTGTCAGCGTTAATCTCGTTAAAATGACGTTAACGCCATAACCGCATTAACACGGCAATTCTCCGTTAGCGAGTTAACGTTGATCGCCCCGTGCGAGTGGCTGCACGACATCAACGCATTAGCACCATGCAGCCCCGAACACGCGTTAACCTGCTAACGGAGATTTGCCGTGTTAATGGCATTAACGTCATTTTAACGCGATTAACGCTGACAGCACTAATTTAAATTTTAAAAAGTCAAACTACTACAATATTTCTATGCCATTATAACATGTTGAATGCCAAAATTCATAATTTAAGCTCAATAAGAAAGTGACCATCGCTCTGCATAAGACACAGGGCAACTAGAACATCACTAACATGTGCATCAGCAGGAAGCTTGTCCCTCATTCTCTGCTCTGGCTCTTCTGATAATGTAGTTGTTCTGCTTTTGGCCCAGTTGAGCTACTGAAAGTCATCTAATGCAGGTGGGGTGATAAATTACAGCTCAAATATGGTCATGCTGTGGACTGATAATACTTCTATGTGAATATATGCAGACAGATCTTATATCTATAATGAGTTATTAAATATATAAAAACAATTCATAATAAGTATAAAGCATATGATATTCTTCTCGACTGTATACATTTCTCCTTTTTGTTATTTATTCCTGCACAGCTGGCGTGAAGTACCCATAATTTTGTTGTCCATGTACAATGAGTCTATTACCAGTCTATGAAGTTGTAGTCATCTTTCCAAACACACATGCACGCTCTAAAAACTGAACAGTTAATTAACCCCAGAGAGTCAGTTGTAGCCTGTCAGGTCATAGAGCCAAAACTAAAAATCATACTAACTTTGTCTTCTGTAGCAGCTATCAGATCCCATCTCCTGACATACTTGACAGAGCGTGAATCAGTGGGGGGTGTCAGATGGGCATCAAAGCAAGCTGACACTTCATGCTGTATCAGTACATCTCATCATAGGACAACTCACCGCTGCTCTCGTCTGCGGCGCCATCGAGCTGCGGGATGGACAGGTTAGCGAACATAGAGTTGTTTCCACTCCACTCCATGTCTTCGTCAGAGGACTCCTGCTGGGCATCACTGAAGCAGTTTTCTGTCTCCTTCATGCAGGGTCTGTGCACACACACACACACACACACACACACGCGACAGGAACCGTATTATTAAAGAAAAATGCCCAGGCAGAGCTCACTGGGGATGACTCACAGATCGTGTACAGCGATCGATCACCTATTTATTTAAGATACAACCAGAAACAAAAAGGTGTAGCTTACACTTGTACTTGTTACTTATTACTTGTACTTATTACTAAAAAATGAAAACATTTTGATGCACAACATACTCTAAAACTGATGGTTATACTTTTGCCTTCAACCATGCAGAAATAAACATGCCTCTGAGAGGAAGCACTCTCAGTAGGGTCGCTGTCCCAACGCTGTGACATTATAACACTGAGTTCTGCCTCTTCCTTGTCCAGTTCTGGGCCTGCTTCCTCTTCATCACTGTTGCAGTTGTAGTTCGTGACACCAGGGAGTGAGCGGGACTGGGAATTCTGCCTAGCGGGTGTCCTGCAGAAACCATCGTCCTCCAGGCCTGCCAGCAAGTCAATGATGGCTTGGTCCCGGCTGCTGTCTGCATGGAGGACAAAATAAAGCACACAGACAATATCAGACAGCTGTACGCAATAACTTTCTCTCCAGATCAGCCAGTTAATCAAAGCTGGAAATGTCGTCTGCTTACAAACTTTTATTCACAAGTTTTTGGCCACCAACTTAGAAGAATTTAAAATGAAGAAGAGAAAAAGAAGAAACTAAAGATGCTGTTTACTAAAGAAAACAACACTTGGACAGCTGTTAAGCATTGAGGTCAATATTTTCTCCTTTCAGGGTGTAGTGGCAGCCAAGTGGACAAGAACCAGATGTATATGGAGGAAAGAATCCACTAAATATCAGAAAATATGGATGGAAAGGGGGAAAAAGTGGCTTTTACAACAGGACAACAATCCAAAACAGCCATAAAAATCCATTTCAGAAGCTTCTGGAGTCAAAGTCACATGACCCGACCACTGAATCAGCATCTTTGAAATGCTGTTTGCGGAAGACAGCCTTAAAATTATCACCTAAAAATCACAGTTTAATCATGGGAAACAAAATCGAGCATAGAAAATTAAAAACGTGCACGAATGAAAGAGGCTGTGTTACCTAACAGGGGCGAGTGGTTGGATGTCTGGGAGAGTGGGAGGAAAGACTGACTGTTCTCCAGGAGAGTCAGGATGGCCTCCTCATCAACGACAGCCTCCTCTGGGACTTTCCCACTGCTCCTCACATAGTCTGTGGGCAGCAGCAGAGAAGATGGAAACTACCGTTAGCCATACTTCGATGTCACACTTTGCTAACAACAGTTTCACTGAGATACCATATTAAAGCAGCACAGTTCAGCATTAGCTCGGTGACTCCCATCTCTGGCAGTTTCTAGAGTACCAGTGAAACGTTTGGACACACGAGCACAGAGATTTCCTGCACATTAGTCCAATGTCAGTCTCACATCGTCACTCCTTCAACTCCCTGACTTGGGAAGGAGCGACAGGGTGATGAAACAAGTACTTCTCCTGCCAAACACACAGGCAGAATGAGAGAAGAAACAAATGCATGTCACAAGGGAAACCTAGTCCAATTAGGGCTTAAATTCTATAAAGGAAAAGAAAGTGTAGGGTGCTAGTAAGTAAAATCCAGATCTTCATCTCCTATAGTGAATCAGACTACTTACAAGATGATATTAAAAGGGGATTTCTCTTCTGTTTTGTTCTCAGATTTAATAAGCTTATGATAATAATAATAATATAATAATAATAATGGATCGCATTTATATAGCGCTTTTCGGGGCCCTCAAAGCGCTTTACAATTATAACAACTTTCATTTCTGATATTGGCTTTAAAGCCAGACAAAACAAATGTAAGAAAGAAATGTCGCTGTACATTGTTTTATGTGCACAAAAACTTATTCAACTTCCTAAAAAGTCAGTTTATTCAATTATATAACCCTTGATAACTACCCAAGAAAGAAATTACTTCCATTATCAAAGATAGAACAGTATCTGGTTTAACCCACTTCATGCCACCAAATTACTGATGAGCCACCAAATAAAAAGTGTAAAACACCAAATCAGAACATAGCTTTGGTCTTTATTGGTTTCATAGCAGGTCAAACTATCCCATCGTGATAACTCTATATGATATAACTCAAAGCAAAATCTGCTGTTGCCGGTCTGTGAAACATCTACTGCAACTGTCCTCACCTGGCTGTGAATCCCTGTGCACCTCCACAGCGTTAGCAGGGGTACACGGCAGCCCGTCTGGGGTCAGGGGGTCAAAATGAAGTGTTAGTTCACCGGGGAAATCTTCTTGGTTCTCCCCATCACAAGCACACAGATCTTGTGTCCTGAGGAGATAAACAGACATCAAGTTTTACTTTTTACCAAAACATTTAACAGTGTTGTCTGCATGGCTGTTAGCTGAATTAGAAAGCTGAGCACCTTGTGCAGCAGCCATGTTTTATTAGCATCTCTTTACAGCGGGTCTTAATCAGAGAAAGTGCTCGGTTTAGTGGGTGAAAGCTGTGTGTGGGACTGCACAAGTGTGCAGAGTGTCTCTTGTCTGGCAACTGTGTGAGGAAGTATATGGGTGTGTACAGCTAAGTGGTGTGTGTCTGTGTGTTGGCAGAGGGAATATGAATGGAAAACGGGGAGGCAGCCAACTGGGCTTTGTATCCCTCCGGATCGCCCTCAGCCACAAGCTGCCTATCACGCCCTCTTAATCGTGCTGCCCCTGCTGCATCGCCTGGCAACTCACCACTTAGTGACTCTGAAATATTGAAACAAAGACGAGGCGGGCGGCCGCCACTCGCACGTGGAACAGATTTTACAGGAGTGGTTTTGAGAAAGAAAAAAACGAATTCCATTTTAGGCACTGCTCTGGAGGAGGTCTTTCAGATCTGATGAAGATGGTGGACTAGAGTCTGAAGCCTGGCCATGAGTCTGACCATGTAAAAAGCCCTCAGGATACTAAACTGTTGCTCCTGTGACTGCACGGACGACTTCTGTAGCACAAGTTCAAGCTTCTTTAAACCTTCTGATGTAATATGTAGAAAAGCACGGGACTGACAGGTGAAGCTGCAGAACACCATGACTGAGCCCAGTCACGGCTCAGGGAAGAACACAAACACTCGTGTGGGAAGATGGCCAGACAGAGACAAATAAACAGCAAACACATCAGACAGAATAGTAGACTATGAATCACAGCCTTGTGGACACCCTCTAACTCACTTTAAATGATGAATGAGCAGCAGCGGCAGGCAGGAGGCTGATAAATGATGAATGGTTTTCAGACAACATGGCTGTAAAATGAAATCTACTCCAGACTCAGAGTTTAGGTTGAGATTGAGGGAGGTTTCATGACAGAGACTTCGTTCTGCTGGTGCCGTATGATGAAGAGCCTCCCGAGAGTCAGCGTGCACGTGCCACTGTCTGGTTGTTCTTAATTAGTCTGCCAGCTAACGACTTTAGAGGCAGCCAGGGAGGGAGCCTGGCAGGCGTCAGGAGATTTCTGCAATGATGAACACATTTTGCCACCAAGCCACGCCCTCTCAGAGTTTGAATGATGAGAAAGAGAAAGGAACGATAACTAGAAAGTCTTGTTGTTTTGACCAGGACATGTCCTTCAACGCACATATTAAACAAATATGTAAGACTGCTTTCTTCCATTTGCGCAACATCTCTAAAATTAGAAATATCCTGTCTCAGAGTGACGCTGAAAAACTAGTTCATGCATTTATTACTTCCAGGCTGGACTACTGTAATTCATTATTATCAGGATGTCCAAAAAACTCACTGAAAAGCCTTCAGCTAATCCAAAATGCTGCAGCAAGAGTACTGACAGGGACTAGAAGGAGAGAGCATATTTCTCCTGTTTTGGCTTCCCTTCATTGGCTTCCTGTTAAATCCAGAATTGATTTAAGTATATAAGATATAAGTATATAATTTGAATGCTGGACCAGGTGACCCTGAATCCTCCCTTAGTTATGCTGCAATAGACGTAGGCTGCCGGGGGATTCCCAAGATGCATTGAGTTTTTCCTTTCCAGTCACCTTTCTCACTCACTATGTATTAATAGACCTCTCTGCATTGAATCATATCTGTTATTAACCTCTGTCTCTCTTCCACAGCATGTCTTTTATCCTGTCTTCCTTCTCTCACCCCAACCGGTCGCAGCAGATGGCCGCCCCTCCCTGAGCCTGGTTCTGCCGGAGGTTTCTTCGTGTTAAAAGGGAGTTTTTCCTTCCCACTGTCGCCAAAGTGCTTGCTCATAGGGGGTCATATGATTGTTGGGTTTTTCTCTGTATCTATGAAGCGCCTTGAGGCGACTTTTGTTGTGATTTGGCGCTATATAAATAAAATTGAATTGAATTGAATTGTTAGCAGATATGTGCCTTTGTAAGTATATACTGAAATACAGACTCTGAGCCATTTGATGAGCCATTAACAAGATTTAACTTAAGACTACTTGTTACATTAAAACTACCAGACCACACAGCTTAATCTCTGATTCAGGTGTTCTTCATCTTACAAGTGAATAAAATCAAGCACCACATCTGCGATCGTTCTAAAGACTGAATTCAGGTGTGATACTGTAATAGTTTTTGAAACATCTTCTCTCGTCATTACTCCATGACCAGCTTTAAGTGGTATTATAGCAAAGTGGAACCACAGCAACTCCAGTTGCAGACCATATAAGTAAAGAATGGGGATGCCAAGCCCTGAAGCAATAAGGACTACAAATCGCCATCGCTCTGCAACTTAATAACGGCAGAGTTCCAAACCTCTTCCATCAACATTAGCACAAACACTGCACTGGGAGCTCCAGTGTGGGTTTCCATGGCAAAGCAGCTCCTCTAGGTGTAATATGTAGATGCACATATGATTTGCACCTTTGACTGTAATTTTCTATCTGCTGCCTCAAGACAAAAGTGTGCAGTTGCACTAATTGTTAAGATAATACCATGCTGAGTGATGAAGAGTCACAACTGGCCACAGATACACCGATGAGGCATCACAAGTAAGAGCTGTGTTGTGAAGTTCAAATGACACAGAGGCTCTGAGGCTGACACTGCGATTAATACACGGGAGTCAGAAAAATAAAAAATGTAGAACTACATCTGCTGATGCTAATTTGAACAAACAGATTTGCTACAGATGGCTTTGTTAAACACTTTATCTAACTGACAGTTAGTTAATGTCCCCAGATCTTTATGCATTAACCCCAGGCCGTGTGGGGTAATCAAGTCTGAGCACTGTCCAAAGGTTCTCTTCCTGTCACGTGGCACACAGCAAAAAATGCTCCAAATTCTTCAGTGGGTTTAGATAACAATATGGCACCAGCATAGACAGGAGGCTAGAAATAAGACATCCAATTGACTTGGAGTAAATTCCCCATACCAATACCTGACTGTTAGGATGGCCTATAGGAGCTGGGTTCAAAGAGGAGGATTGAGGCAGAGATGAAGTGCAGACAAACCTGTTGGTGTTTATTCACCAACATTAAAATTTCAAAAAAAGAGTGTAGGCCAGGGGTGGGACATGGTTCCTGTAACAGCCTCTGATGTTAACTAGCAGCCTTTTATAGACTGCGGCTAATTGGTCCTCAAGTCATACAATGATCTGGGGTTCCATCCCTCCATTCTCTTCCACTTATCCTTTTTCAGGGTTGCAGGTGGACTGGAGTCTATCCCAGCTGTCTTAGGCCGAGAGGCAAGGTATACCCTGGACAGGTCGCCAGTATGTCGCAGGACTAACACACAGACACAGACAACAGTTACTCTCACAGACACGCCTATGGGTAATTTAGAGTTACCAGTTAACCTAACTGCGCTAACTGCATGTCTTTGGACTGTGTGAGGAAGCCTGAGTACCTGGAAAGAACCCATCCAAACACGGGGAAAACATGCAAACACCACACCGAAAGACCCCGGCCAGGTGGTGGAATTGAACTCAGGAGCTTCTTGCTGTGAGGCAACAGTGCTAACTGTCTTACGTAATAACCTTTATTGATATCAAATCAATATTGTAGACATATAATTAACATAATCACAATTAGTAAATAAAATATTTCCCACTTGTCCTACCGACTACAATCTACAATAAACTAATATAGCTATGGGTAGCACCAGGAACCTTTAAAAGGGCACTCGAGATGCCTGAGGACTCTTGTGGCTGGCACACCATCAAAAGAAAACAAAGGTAAGACAATCTTATCCAAAAGGTAAGTGTTAAAGTACTGGTTTCCACCAGCTTAACCAAACATTCTATACTAATTGAAATCTCTTTTCCTAGGCAGACATTAAACGGTACCAGCTGGAAGACTGCCCACAAGGAAAACCTTTAGCCCAAATAACTAATAAAAACAAACTTTTGTATGAGTGCCCTTTCCTGTAATATAAATATTAAAATCACTCATGTTTATACGGTTAAGTAATGAAGATGACCTTCATTACACTGACCTATTCTCACATGACCTCAATACGACACTGCATGGTCTTTGTACGCCATCTAACCAATTGAGACACATGGGCTATCCCTTATAGTTCTGAAGGCTGATGTCTATAAAAGTTTAGAGCTGCAGTTCAAGTGTGAAAACAACTCAGTTTGGCACTTATGCACTGCAGTGTCTTGTTACCTGCTGGCTATCACATAGGATGATGTGGATATATGAGTATTAGTTGGCTAGAACAGGCAGCTACAGTCACTCGTCCATAAACTCAGGAACCAAAAGGACTTGGTCTCTCAGATGGGAAGGGGAGTGAGCTTCAGGGCACACCGAGCGAGAGACTGGATTCATCAATCAAGTTACAGACTCTGCAGTTCTTTAGTCTCATTCCATTTAAAAAGAAGGAAGGATTCAACCAAAACTCTATTTTGCACAGCCTTGTATGAAGAGCGTGGCAGAACAGGGTAAAGGTTAATCGAGTGGGAGGACATTTCCAACCAAAATGAGGTTTAAAGAGCTATATATAGAATCGGATATAAAATCCCTCCCATGGAGGAGAAGGCTGGAATCCAAAATCAGGGAAGCCCAGAAGGTCACTTGCCTACCAGAGAGTGTCATGAGAGACTGGTTCTGGATGAATAAGAGGTACAACAATATGTCCATAACTGAGGCTGTAGAAACTGCCAAAACAAAGGCTCACAGCTAAAGAATTGGACAAAATCCCTGAATTAAAAGAAAACCATGAGTAAAGGGAAATAAGATGTTTCCGAAAAGCCTAAAATGCTAAGTGAGACACTGACAAAGCAGCAATATTAGCAGTGCATAGTAGAGTAAAGGAGAGCCAACAGACAGGAAGTGATAGGCTGTGTGAGAGTATTAACAGAAAGGGTGACTGAGACAGCCAGGTATTGGGAAAGAAGCCAGGCAACTCTGTGTGTGTGTGCGCGCTCCATCACTTAAGACGAGGCCGACTCTACACCGAAGGTCTGCGCTGCTCCCCCCTCCCTTTTGTTCCTGTCTGATATCAGGGGTTGGTGAATGGAAGCCATCTGGATGTGATGCAGCAACACACACACACACACACACACACACACACACACACAGTCGAGTCAACTGTACTTTATTTATAACAGGAAATACTTTCTAGCTGTACATCTGGCGATTGTTTCACCATCCCCCTCCCTTTTTTCTCCACTACATCTGTTGCAATTTCACTTTCCCCATTTTATCCAATCTCTGATTTTACTGCTTCCCTCTCTGCCCTGAGAAGAAAAACACTGAGGCAGAAAGAAACTGAGGACACACAACAACTTCATTACAGCTCAATACAAAGAACTAAAAACAAGAACAACTTGTTATTGATGTGGGCTGCCAGACTATGGGAGACTTTGCTCTCTAAGGCTGGAAGCATTTTGTCCCCATTTTCAAACACTGTTACTCTCTTGCATAAACTCCAACTCTGTGACAGTTACTCCAAATTTCATGACGGATATGGGACATTGACTTTCAGTTATTAAATTTTTAATAATGACAATAAGACAAACAAACAACAAACCATAACCTAACATGAAAAGAATAAAGTCAAAATAAGCACTCTCACACTAGGAAAATGAGATAAACAAATAAAAGAAAGGCAAACAAAATAATTGTGCAAGAGAAAATCATGTTGGAACACTGTGCATGCCCACACTGACTTCAAAGGCCCTTTAGAACTGTCATGCCACAACAAAATTAGGACATCTGTGTTGAATCTGGCAAAGAGCGAGTAATACATCATACAGATCAGATGTGATCTCGGCCATTTCACCATAGACCTCAAACTTGCAGACAGTGAATACCAATTTCTGTTCCAAACTTTAAATGCAGGTTTTGTGTAAAGGGGGTCATCACACAAGTGATGCAAATTACCAAGAGTCCCGTTTCCAAGCCTGAAGGCAGTGCATCACGTGAGAAGGGACACAATGCCTTTTTTCCTCTAGCACCTAATCGTTTCGCCACGACTCTGTTTCGGTTGTTTTCCATTACAATTCAATACCATCTCAACATGGGTGGGCAAGGTGGCCTCAAAGTCCGGTGATGTCATTTGCTTTTGACACAAACAACACAACAATAGTCTAGCTCCCTCTTGGACTGTCATCAGGCACAAAAAAGTCTGCACCTCATTGTTAGAACATGGTGTTGGTTTGTGTGTCGCCTTTTCCAGGTTTCAAAAATGGTTGACTTGATTCTCGTGAAAGAGTCGCTTTCATAATTTCTCCAGTGATATCACATTTTTGGCTCGGCTGAGCTCACTTGGAACCCCGGCCAAACTCGTACTAAAACAAAAGTACCTTGTACCATGTACATCTACCTATTGGAAAACAGAAAAACTAAGTTAGGCCTAGTAGGCCTTAGTGGAAAAAGGCACATATTGGATATTAACAGGGTTGTGCATCATGAAAACACCACCGCTTGTTTCTACAGTAGTAACAGACCGTTGACCTCTGACATCAACAAGGCAACCAGAGAACTGCCACTCATTGGACAGTTTCTTGTTTTCAGATCATTCTCTGTAAACCCTAGAGAGTTTCTGAAATACTTAGACCAGCCTGGCTGGCAAGAGCAACCACATCACTTAAAAGCCCATCTTCCTTGTTCTGATGCTCAGTTTGAATTTCAGCAGTTCAGCTATGCCTGCATGCAACAAGGCGCTTTATATTGTACGGTAAAAATGCTACAATAATACAGAGAAACCCCATTAATCAGACAACCCTCTAGGCACAAGTCCTTTGTGATAGTGGGAAGAAAAAAAACTCCCTTTTAGCAGGAAGAAACCTTTGGCAGAACCAGGCTCAGGGAGGGACAGCCATGTGCCATGCCCGGTTGTGAGTGAGGGGAGTGAGAGGAGTGAGACGTGACAAAAGGCTGCCATGTGATTGGCCATGTGAGCTGTACAGGTGTACCTAACACTAGGGCTGCCACGATTAGTCGACTAGTCACGATTACGTCGACTATCAAAATCGTCGACGACTGATTTAATAGTCGACGCATCATTTGAAGCTTTGTAAGATCCCAAAAGACGCAGGAATAAGTAGTAGGATTTAAGAGTGTAATAACGGACTGAAACAGAAGATGGCAGCACTGCATGTACAAGGATGCCAGCTGCCGTTAAACCCCGAAGAAGAAGAAGTAGCTCTGTCCCAGAATTCATAGCGCAGCCCAGCGCAGCCCAGCTCATTTTCCAACAATGGCGGCAGCTAGTTAGTTTTAATATTACTCTTATTATTCTTTCTGGGTCACAAAATAAACGTTTAACATATTTTCAGGCGAGAATGTACCTGCGTAAACCTCAAATATCTGCTCAATTTATCAAGACACCACATACTTTCAAAAGTGCTCCGACGTTTTCGGAGACGTCTGTTACCCTCTAGCTCGATAGCTAGCCGGGGGCAAGACTCACTAGAGCCGGTGAGCACACCGGACTTCCGGCAAATCGTTTTCAAACCCACCGCCGTCTTTCGCTACTCAGGTTAAACATGTAATATAAGTCACTTAGATAACTTAAAAATGTTATTGTTTGGCTTTTTTTTTAGTATTTTATTTGTTCCTGAGTAAATCGGTTTGGCTGAGATTAAAGTTATAGTTTTTACACAGCTGAATAAATGTCAAGCAGACAGCTGATTATCAGAAGCATGAGATGCTCGAGAATATACTCCGGTGTCCCGTTATATTTTAGATAGCAAGGAGTTTATTAAACTTCACCGAAACAATCTGCAAATTTCATTAAAATTTAACAAACTATCATCTTGTCTTTATTTTTAGTTAGCACATACCTTGAACACTTAAAGCTATAAGCTAATGATAGTTATATAAGAGCAGATGCATGCTGGTGCAATAAGCTGTACGTTTTACGTCCAATGGATGCATGATCTGATTAGTCGACTAATCACAAAAATAATCGGTGACTAGTCGACTATCAAAATAATCGTTTGTGGCAGCCCTACCTAACACCGGTACAAAATATACACAAAGTGCTACAGCACTTCTAAGGGAAGTGGAAGCGTTAATAAAGGGTTAATATGTGATGTGATTATGAATTTTCTTCGTGAACAATCTTAAGGATCAAGATTAGTGCAGTCTTTCAGATATCATGTACCCTGGCACTACCAAGATAAATCAAAGGAAGGAGAAGGAACTTACACATCAAACTCGTTCTCCTTGAGGATTTCCTCGACTCTCTTCATGAAGATTTTCTCACTCTCTGATGAGGTGACAAAACCACGATCTGGAACACATCAGACAAGCAATTTCAACACTGCGCTTTCTGGCGCTTACAAACATTCTTCAGACATGGAATTCTTCGCTACAATTAAAACATTGTGGTCAGTAATAGCTGTTAAGCATGCTGGTGTTTGGCTGGGTAATTTTACTGTCAGTCTGTAATAAACTGTGACCTTAATTCTGCATACCGTAGTCTTTTGTCTTTGCACATTGTAAATTGTTCTGTAGGAGCTATAATTCATGGACATTATCTGAGTTCTTCTCTCTTCACTTTTCAAGCTTGGGAACCCCGTGTGCTTATGTGCTTGGGTGTAGGCCTGAGAAACTTTTTGTCACAGTGCAGCCGTGCTCTGATTATTTGGCAGCCTATTTCCATGACAGCTCTGTCTGTGTGTGTGTGTTTCGGGGAGAATCAGACTTTGGCAAGATTCAAAGGGTTTGCAGTTTAAAGACAGTGCTTTCCCACCGATCATATGGACAGCTCTTTGAATTGTAACTCTGACTTGTGGAGGTAATGGAAAATTCTAATTTTACGTTCCACTGGAAGAGGCTTTAGAAACAAAACTAAGACAGATGCCACAGTTGGACAAAGAGAAGCATAACATGATAGAAGAACACAGTGAGCCACAGTCTACACTGCCTCCAGACATTCTCAAAACTCTTTCACAGTAACCAGAAACACTGGCGCCACTGAAATGAGACTCCCCACACATTAGAACCGAAGAATTTTGCATCCAAATCAACGTTTCAAAACATCTCCTCTCCAAGTTAATTTACAATTTGTCATGTTGGTCAAACCATTCCTGAGCAGTATGAACAAAGCACATTATCCTGCTAAAACCTCTGCATCAATTAGATTAGCGTCGGTGAAATGATGTAGGTGGCCTGTAACTATGTTTAGTAAGTATTACGCTGCAGAGCATCATACTGGCCTTCTTTAAAAGCGAATCATGCTGGCCAGCTCTTCTTTCCAGATAAATGAGACGTGCGCCCGGCCTTTGGCATAACGTCGAAGAAAATGTGATTCATCAGACCAGGCTGCATTCTCCTGCTGCTTCGTGGGTCACTTCTGACGCTCGCTTTGCAGCTGCTGAGGGCAGTAGCCAGCATGGGTACTGTGTCACATGGCCAAAGTCTGTGGCTATGCAGCTCCATAAACATTAAGCTGTGATACACTGTGTTCTTACACGGTTCCATCATAGGCACTGCTTACGCTTTCAGCACTAGCAATTCTGGGGGATGGAAGAATCGCCAAAAAAGGGCAATTCCTCAAGAAGTAGATCAGATGCTGGGTGCAGCATGGGTGATTTTCTTTTTAAAACTAATCCAACTGAATACTGATAAGGTGTGGCTGTTGTTATTGACAAGTGTGCCAACAGAAGTCTGTCTAGCCAAAAGCTCTCTGCCAATTCCATTTGCTGGACCTCTCCATCACATTTGTTCTTTTGATGCCTGATAATGGAATCACCTGACAAACAACACAGCCTGCTTTGTTTCATGAAAATATGTTTTACTTTGCACTAATGAGCAGATTTGTGTCCCTGTGCATTGCACGTGTTCAGTTTATGAGCCTCGCTTGATAACCAAGCCTGCTAGCCCCAAAAACAGTCACTTCTGGCTCCAAACAACCAATGGGAATGACCCATGGTGAAATGGTGAAACTGAAGAGTTAAGAAATGAATGGGTGACAGCATAGTGACTATGACCATCTTTTATATACAGTTAACCATACTCATACATTTTCCGTTATTCCCAGATCGCAGAGAAATTAAACAGAAAACCATAGACTGACTTAGACAAAGCTAAAATTTTCCATGGTGAATGCCTGTACCTTGTGACTCGGGGGTTTCAATCTGGGAGGGCTGGTTCTTCTCTCTCCTCCTCTGCTTCTCATCCTCCCAGATGGCCTGCAGGCCAGGGTTCCTGCCAATTTGATCTGGACAAAAATGGAGAATTAAGCACAAAAATACTCAAACTCTGTACCATCAAACACGGTGTTTATATAAAGCTGTGCTTAACAACATCAACTCATAAAGCTGTTTTTAACTGCAAGAACTACTGCATAGTTTTTTGCACATGTTTCCACAGCAGGACTTCTGCTCTGTCTGTATAGCAGTCATTACACAGTCATGCAGCTCCAACACCGCAAACAAACTCATTAAAGAAATAATGTGGAAAGAAGATGAGGTGCAGAGTCATTATTTCATCCAAAACCTGCAGCCTTAAAATAGGAAGCAGGAAGAACGAAAGCAGTGGGCATCTTTACACACATATCACAATAACAGCTTTATCAACACACAAATAACTTGCACCTGACAATACACATCCTACACATCCCACAGACCAGTTCTTATATACCAATATTATGTTAATAGGGTGAAGCAGTGATTCTCTGGATAATTTTTCCAGAGAATGGTTAACCTCACCTCCAAGCCCCAGACTCTCTCTTTAACCCTTACATCTAAACTTATCAGTTCTCATTCAGTCACATTGTTAGGACTTTCCACAGAACTTTCTGAAATCTTCTAGTCCTAATCTGCCTAATCTTTGCTGTTTTTAAGACACAAACAAAGCTTAGAAGGAATCTTCTAGCTCCCAGGAAAAAAAAGTTCCTGAGAAAAAGCCCTGGCTTTACAAACTGTAATAGTTCATAAGTGCAGAACACACGCACTTGTTGTCTATCACGGCCTCTCTTTTCATTTTAAGACAGATTCTTTGTGTGGTTCAAGCTTGTTAGGTCCCATCTGATTTCAATGATAAAACTCACAGCATCTTTACAGCCCAGATGGAAGGACTGCATTTAAGACAACACAACGTTCAGCAAAACTGGCACTGCTCAGATTGTAAGTGCAAGAATGACCTCTCTTTCTTTCTTTCACACGCTAAAACAACAGATCCAGATGTGTGAGATTAAAACAAATCTTTCAGGAACAAAAGCTGCATCTGCTCTGGCACTACATTACTTTGCCAGATAACAGCATCTGTCTTTATTGTCCCTGGTTCGTTTTAACCCTCTATCCCATCCTCTGTACGTCTAGCTGCTCCCCTGTGATTGGACGGATTAGGTCAGATCCACGATGTTTGTATTTGGGGCTGATAACAGATTCGATGTGTGGCAGCCATCAGAGCAGTCCATCACTCTTCTGTGCTTTAACTTGAATTTCACTTTCCCCCACCCGTTGCTTTCTTAAGTTTGTGGCTGCAATACTGAGTGAACTTACTTTCGATTTCGAGGCGGTTGAGAACATCCACAGCAACAGCATCAACCTCCAGCTCACAGGTGCTCTGCCTCTCCACCTCATCCAGGACTAAAGAGCTACAGTCAGTGAATATAATAAAAAAAAAAAAGGGGGGGGGGAATAAATGAATAAAAAGAAGCTACCATTTTGGTTTTCAATTATCTTTACGGAGAACATAATATCCACTGCAGCTCGGACATAAGCCAAAAACAGTGCATTCAGATTCTGCTTAGACTAAGATGTGGCGAGACTCGCCTGGGTATGGCGTTCTCCTCCCAGCGGACGAATGTGCCTCCTATGGTGCTGTCGTTGAGCTTGGACGTACAGGGAGCCTTCCAGGGGCTGATGCTCCTGAACGCCGATCCTTCTGGGTCTACCTTTACTTCATCTGTTAACCATATACAGAGATATACATAAGAGGCACATGAGAGGATCACAGTAACGGTATTTTTCCTTCCAAATGCATTTGGATAACCACGGGGTTTTCATTTACACCTCGATTGATTAACTGCTCAGTGCTGCCATTTCTTAGCAATTAAACTGCAATCCACACTGTTAGAGAATCTGAGGCATAATGAATCATGATTATCCTCCTTTCTTTAATGCAGCAAAGGTAGGCACAATAAAACGCTGTTGTTTTGTTACATGGAGAGTTCTTTTGGTACCTCTGACACTTTTTAATCTCAGTATTTAGGAGGCCAGAGTGTTCAAGTTGTTGAATGGACTTCAAAACACATTAAGGGTTTCATTTATCTTGAATTGGCCCATTTTACCAGCTCAGTCTATTATTATTCTGCTGCTTGATCCCAGATTAGGAACTTCCTTTCAAGTTGGACATTGAGGGGAGCAGAAAATGTAAACTGGTGTACCCATTATTGGAGCATTTTGGTTTCTTTGTTGTAAGGGGAACAGGAGCCCTTTTCCATTGATTGCATCAGTGTAGAGGTGGATCAAACACGGGAACTGTGCTTTTGTTGGAGGACAGTCAGGCGTGAGGACTTCTATAAAAGAACTTTATTAAAAGAACAAGTGTGGAATTTCCTGTCTGGTGTCTTTAATGGCCTCACAAGTGAAGGTGGTCCTGCTGGGCGGGATGCTCTCTGGGAGTGTGGAGAGAGGTCTGATTGGGCACGACGACCAGAAGGCTGAGTTTAGGCCTAAACTCAGATCAAACAGAGTTGGCAATCAGAGGTTTTAGTGCCTACGAGGGGTGAGAGGAGTTGGGTAAGATTCACCAAAGACCTGAAGAGAAACCCCCAGCGTGACACTACCACTGTGAGGTCCAAGACACTGCTGAGCTTCAAGCCCACACACTACCACCTCTCTCCAGGAGTTATGTGAAGCAGATCAATACAGAGATATCAAGAGTTCAGCTCACTGTAGCACAAATCATAGATACATGTAGGTCCACAAGTTTTGGAGAATGACACATTTTTTGATTCTTCAGACTTTATTTGTTTATATACCACTTTGTATTTGATGATTAGATATTATTCAGCTCCTGCTCTCTTCCACAGTGTCTCTTCTGTCCCGTCTCCCTCCTCTCGCCCCGAACCTGTTGCAGCAGATTACCGCTGTTTTGTAAGCCTGGTCACACCATAGGTTTCTTTTTGTTAAAAGGGAATTTTTCCTTCCCTTGCTGCCAACACAAATACAGAGCTATAAAAATTAAGCTAATGAAAATTCTAAAACTTGCAGTTTTTCTAATGGCCACTAGAGACTGAGTTAATCCCCATAGACACCCATGTAAAGTTATCAAACTTTACAGCATTAAAAGCTTTTTAGAACCCAGTATAATATTTTATAATCTGGGTGAAGCTGTAGCTAGCAGCCCTCTGTGCTTCAGTTTTAATATGTGAAATTCTATTTCATTAGTTAGCAATAATTAGCAAGTATGTGTGTCTCTGTGATGCACCTGTGCAGTTTATGGATGTAGCTTGATAAGATAACTAGCAGTAGCTGATGACGTAGGTCACCACCTTGTCATCCAAATAGTCACTTCTGGCTCCCAAAATATATAAATAAATAGATTTATGTTAAAAAACCAAAATCATGGTGGCAGTGAAAATGCTCACCCCGAGTCGTCCGATGCAGACTGCAGAACCCAACAGGAAACTGGTTCTTATGTTATCTAAATTAAACAGCCACATCAGTCAGCTGTGTACTTCTCTGCTAAGCGGATAATGGCAAAAGTAAACTACAAACTTGATAGCCAGCATGGTGGAGCATTTAGCACGTAAAGCGATGGTAGCTGGTGAAGAAAAAGGAGGAAATACTGTTTTTTACATTGGTCAAACGCCACTTCAAATCAAGACTAAAGTTGCTCTCTGTCTCCTTCATGTGTAAGAAGACACAAAGAAAGACAGAAGCAAAGAACATCATTCAAACCTGTTGTAATTCTACAGGGTAGATGATGGTTTATTTTTATAGAGCTGCTTGCAGTGTGGCTAATATTAGATAAAGACAGCATGAAAAGTGCCTCCCATGTTTTGCTTGTTCACAGACTGTCACATCCAACTTCTGCTATGCATTCACCTTATAAATCAAACGGAAGCCAAAACCTAGAGCAGCTGCAGCAGGTCTCTAATCTGTTACTCTGTAGATGTGACACGGCTCCACAGGCTACAGGGAGCTCAGACAAATAAAATGGAGAGTCTGAGACTGCGGGCTACTGATCCCCAGTATCTGCTTGCCATTCCTGTCCTCACACTTTTCCACTAGTTACTTTCATATGGAGGTATGCGTCCTCTGTATTTCACCTTTGGTCATTAACGAAAGGAACAAGACAGAAAGAATGGCAAAGAGGTCAGAAAAAGCAAGTTCAGAGAGAAAGAGAGAGAAAAGAGCAAAGACCACAAGACAAAACATGAAGGGAAGCGTGAGGACAACATTAGGGATGAAAACAGAGAAAGCTTACACAAGACAACAGAGGCATCCTGAGGCTGAGGGGAGATCAAGACTAATTCAATATGACATAAGGCATGGCAACCCTTCCCTGGCCTGCTCTCATCCCTGCCGAGCAACGAGGGAACAATCAAGTAATGAGTAAAAAAAAGGCACTGCCAACTGATTAAAAAAAAAAGAGCAGCCTGTCCTGCATCCTAAAGTACACGAGGGTAAGTGTCAGATTAAATCTATGGGTTTTTCCAAGTATGAGGAAAATGTTTATCAGTCAGTACTACAATCAGATGCTAAAATTAGATTTTGATGACAAGGCACGAAGAAAAAACTGAGAGAAAATTCAAACAAAAAAAGAGAAGAAGACAAGATCGGAAATCTGTGCTCTCCCTGTCCAAATCCCTTACCTTTTTTCTGGCTGCTTCGAAACTTGACAGCTGCCAGGTTAACCAGGTTCATGCCGTACAGGTTGTAGTCTATGAAAAGCTGCAGCAGGTAGGGGATGTGGCCCTCATGAGGCTGGTAACTCTTGTTCATCACGGCTCCGCTTTGCAGCAGCTCGCACACTCTGCAACAAACACAGATTGCTCCATTTAAAATAAAAAGATACATGTGCCACTTGGTGTTTAAAGAAAAAACATTCAACCGCTTACACACAACTGAACAAATGCTCCCCCAGCTCGAGAGAAAGCGTTTTTGGTGGAGACCAGGCACAACTGCGGTCTGCCTTGAAATCAAGGATTGCTACAAGTTGTATCTGATAAAGTTTTCTCAGCAAAGCTTAATCATTTTGTTCCTTTTTGCTCTGAGGGCATGCTCTGAGGATGAGAGAGAGATCACAGAGATGTCATACCACATTTTTATCAAGCTGCACAGCAGAGGCCAAAATGTCAAGGATTGGCTCATATCTACATTACCCCACTGTGAAATTAGGAATGTTTAACTACACAAGCTTCAGAAAATCAAGCACATTGATGTTTGAGACAGGCTCCAAGTACATGTAAAGTGGGGCTAGTAAATTCAGTTTCACTTAGGCCCAGAATTTTAGTTTATTGGCATGCTTTAATTTAATATAAAATGTCTACATCTTCATATACACTTTAGTCCACATACAGCCCCAAGAAAAGTTTAAATGTTTAGAAATTTTACCATTCAGTCATATGAAGACAGAGAATTACTGATTTGTCTATACAAAGGCTTCCATACAGGCCCCTCTTACATAGTCTGAATATGACAACTACTGGAAATACTGGGTATTTAATCTAATCAAACTTTACTTAATCAGTGAGTGAAACTCTTGAGATTTACAATCTCTTTTCCAAGAGTGTCCGGGGCTAACATCGGCAGCATTAACCTTGCATGTTTTCCAAAGGCGGGAGAAACAACAGTTCTTAGAGAAAAATGGGGGAACATGCAGACTCCACATACAAAGACCCCAAGTGGGTTTGAACCCAGGATGAACGCCAAGCCATTGTATAGCCCAGTGGTTCCCAAACTTTTTTCGCTAGGCCCCCCTTTGTTTTACAAGAAAAATGCTCGCATCCCCCCCGCGCGCGAGCGCACACGCACGCACAAACACATCCTCCAACCACACACACACACACACACACATTTTTCTCCATTGCGGTTTATTTCACACCTCAAACATTTAGTAAACAATTAAGCAAATACAAGTAATCTGCAGGTAGTAATAAAATAAACTACTAACTCTTTTACGCTACGTCCGCACCTACACGGGTATTTTTGAAAACGCAGCTGTTTCTATGCGTTTGCACCTTTCGTCCACACGTAAACAGCATTTCGAATCACCGAAAACAGAGATTTTTTAAAACTCCTTTTTTTGCCTTTACGTGTGGACGAGGAATACAGAGTTCGTCACGCAACGTTAAAGGTATGTGCCTTTTTTCACGTCACGCTGTGCGCCACGTTATTGTTTACATGAGATGAATTGCAGAATGGCAGATAGTCAGATTAACAGTATTTTGTATCTATCTTCAGGTTTTACACGCTTACATACACACACGCAGTTACTGTCCCTCCATTTAGAAAGGCAGAGGCGTCACGGTGTAATTAGTTTTTTTCCTGTGTAATAATATTCAACATTGCTATCAATACATTTTTCAAAAAATGCCTCTCTGTGCAAAATGGGTTTAAAAACCTAAACAGCTGTGGGATACTGTTTGTCCGTGATTTGAACCGGGGGAACAAATCGTGGCAGGATCAGCCTGATATTATTTGTATCCCACTGTAACTTTACTGTATAAAGAGCTAACATCTCCAAAATGTCAGGAGTAGTTAGTCATTACAACAAGTGTTTGTGAACTAAAAATCAAGAATGTGGGACACTGTTTGTCCCTGATTTGGAGAGCCCAGTGCGTGCTCCTGACGAAGGGAAAACCAATTCTGCAGGAGAGACCTACCTTGGCACTTGTCCAGGTGAAACCAAAGGGCAGATATGCTTCACCATATTTTCTAGTCTTTGGCTTAGAATGAAGTTGGTTTGGAAACATATTCAGCGATGCTTCATCTCCTGCTTTGCGTTTGTGGAGGCGCCCCGTGCTAGCAGTGTCCAAGCGTTGTTTTTTGTTGTTGTTTTTTTTCCCTTTTCATACCGCGCCCCCCCTGCAATGACTCTGCGCCCCTCCTAGGGGGCAGGCCCCACACTTTGGGAAGGTCTGGTATAGCCTAAATATATATATATATATATATATATATATATATTCACATCCAAACATACATATAGTTACAAATAAAATTTGCAATTTCACCTTAAAAAAATTATTTTAATACCTGGCAAAAATGCAACCAAACCCTAAACATACTTACATACACACATACAAGGCCTGTCTACTTTTCCACCTTCCTTCCTACACCCCACCCCTCCCCTCCCAGTGATACATCATTCGTTCCTCCAGCCTCTGTCCCTCTCTCTCTAACAGAGTTACTCGCTCTCTGCCAAGCCTCAAATCAGTAGCTCCACTCACACTTTCAACACCAACACTGATCACTCTGGCAAATAATTCACAGTCTTCCCGTGTGCTTTCATGCATGGACACACACTCAGCCAATCAATGAGTACAGCTGAATACGCAGCGATCGATTTCAGTTTAGTAAGCTGGCAGACTCGTGCGCACAGTGTGGCATTCAAACAACAGGAGGCTGGGATGATCTCTGTTCACATTAAACTGCTTCGATCCTTACCTCTTGACCATCTGAGGATTGTATAAATAGATCTTCATAAAGAGCTTCTCCTTGGCGTGATAACCATAGTAAGGCCTGAAAGAAAAGAAGAAAAAAAAGGCATTCAATATGTAAACCTGCATCACATACACATGTTAAAGTAAAGTATACATACACATATAGACAGGTCACAGAAAGTGCACAGTGGTGCTTGTCCATGCAGAGCTCTAAAAGCTAAAACCACAATCTTAAAGTGGACTCTGAAGCTGACGAGAGTCTGAGTATCTAAATTAGCAATAATGTGACATGAAAATTTAGAATACGTATATCTGAAACTGAGTGTTTAGAGAAGTCTTAAGTCACAATTGTTGGCTCACACACCCTTTGTTGTTTCAGAAAGGCTGTGTTTAACAACAACCTTTACCTAAGTGTGCAGTCAAGCTGCTTTCTGAAGCAAATCTCAGCTCAGTTGTGTCGGTACAACACAGCAAACACAAGTTACTTACATGCCGGAGACCAGCACCACCTTGAAGATATGTTGGTTGTTGGAGGTGGGGTTTCCCATGGCAACGTTGAGGGCCCTGTCGATGCTGAAGGCCACTTGCCGCAGGTAGCGCTCTGGCTGCTGCCCATAGTTGTCGTACGGCACGTAGATGTAGGGGAACACACCGTGGAGGTGGAGACACGTCTTCTGGCCTGCAACACAATAAGAAACTCTATTAAAGCAGGATTACAATTAATTATCATGTTTTCCAAGTCTCTTACATCGAAATGCACATCAGACTATAATGTAAGCTGCTGATCATTAGAAATACGTTCTGTACAGCTCATTTCTCTTCTGGGAGTCACAAGATCAGTGTCCAATCAGTGCCAGCGCTCAATTGTGGTGATGGTGTTTATGCAAGCTCTTATTCTTAGCAGTTGCACTGCTTCATTACAGCTGATAATTGTATCATTTAAGAAAATGTTGGGATAAAACCAAAGACAGTATAAAACTTGGACAAAGCTTCTAGCAAAAAAAAAAAAAAAAATCAAGCCAATGTGGAATTGCCTTAAACCTCCTATCTGAAGGCCACCAGACAGTGAGAGCTGTGGTTGTAAAAAAACTTCTAATATTGAAGTATATGGGAAAACAGCTTTCAGTACTGACATATGTAAACATTTTCCTTGTCAGTTTATTAAATCCAGCTAATTAGCTGAAAAACTCCACAGAAAAAGAGAGGAAAAGTGTGGGAGGAGTGCAGCACAGAGGCTGATGTGAAGTTAGGAATACTGCATCTCTGCGCCGGCTGACCCAACGGTGTGACACGGCGCTGCTCCCACATTGACAAGCACACTGAAGTCATCAGAGGTGATCTGTACTGCAGATGCTCCGATTCATTCTCTCGCTGTGATTATCAGCCTGGGCCGGAGCTTTTATCTGCTGTCTTAAGCCTCACGTAGAGAATAAGAACAGCAGTGTGAAAATTAAATTACAACGAAGGCAGAGGGTGGTAAGGCTCATCCATGCCAAGCCTCTTTCTGTCTGCTTATCTTGCATCACTGACAGGCTGACAGGCAGTTGGACAGGAGGAGGCAGCATTGAGCAAGAGCTTGACTCTTGCCCAGACGTGTCTGCACATGCCCAGAGACTTCCCCACAATCACCACCGGGAGAACAGAGAGTGAAAAGGGGAGCTTCTGGCATTCTTCCTCTACCCCACACACATATACCCACAGCTTGCCAAGTCTCCATCCTCATTCTGTGTTTGACAGATGCTGTGTATGATGCAGTGCCGCAGTCCTCGGGGCACCATTGTCGAGACCCCCCAAGATGGCACCTCAAAAAAAAAAAAAAAAAAAAAAAAAGAAAGCAAAAGAAATATTCCCAGCATTTTCTGCACCAAGATACATGTCAGGGCATCTGAACAGGAAAGGGAGGGTGATGCAAGATGGAACGTGGTGCTGAAAGACAATGAGATCCTCAGAACATGCCAGAATCAGGCATCTACTGTGCTGGAGCTCATACAAGCAGAGCTACTCATAATGACAGGAGATATGGATGTGTTTACAATGATGTCTGTAAGCCCGCACTGTTTCCCATTAACAATGATTAGATACGCAACAATTATTGGATTTATCAATTACTTGATTGCTAGAAATACTTAAACAAAACTGTGCCTGTGAGGCACTGATTGTCAAAGTCTTTTCATAAGCAGAAAGTCAAACAGCTGATTTTGGACTGTACATTACTGCTCTTTATTAGGCAAAGCAAAAAATTAGAAACGATTAATCAGCAACAAACAAAAAAAAAAAAAAAAAAAAAAAAAAAAAGGAAAATAAGGATTGGACTGTACCTTGTCCAGTCCTAGTCATTTTCAGCTATTATTATTCCTGGTGGGTTTAACTGAGGCAGCTTCGCACTAACAGTATTAATCCAAAGTTACCTTACACTGGACCTTGGAGCACCCCTTCTGATCATCATCAAAAACGCAAAAGGCGTTAAACCGGTTGAAATTTATCGCCAACTGTTGAATGAACAGTTGTGCATGGATGTGAAAAACGTTTGTTCCCAAAGTTGAAAGAGGATTTGTCCGGAACATGATTCTGCTCCGATGAAGAGGTGAAAGATGAAGGACATGGCAGTGAGCTGGTATGACATGGGCATTGTCAAACTGGAACACTGTCTACAAATAATGCATTGGCCGAAATGGCAATAATGTAGAAAAAGAAATAATTCTTCAACCTTTGAAATGATGTCAATATTATAGAAAATAAACAGTTGTTTGTATTTCTTAAAAAAAAAAAAAAAAAGAAAAAAAAAGGGGAGAGCTTACTTTTGGGATTACCCTGTAATAATCCAAGTGCTAGAACTGCAGTTTGTGTCATGGCTGTTTGAGAATCGATCAAAGACTCCCATGTTAAATGCCATTAAGTCCATCTTTTATATAAAGTATATGCTCGGAGCTAACTCCGTACTTGTATTCAGGTGATTCTGTCAGCTACCTTAAGTAGAAGTGAAAAGGACATGGAGCAAATATTTGTATATATGAGACGTGAGCATAACACAGGAAGACATAAAGAAGTCACTGATTCCACAGATCACCATGATCACGGTTAGAATTGTAATAACAAATTTTTGTGATCTTGAAACTCAAAATAAAACAGAAATAAAAAAAGGAGAAGCAAAATTATATTTTCATCCAAGGAATGAAAATTTCATTGAATAAGACAATCAGCTGATCACTAGTGAAAATGTGGATTAGTGGCTCGTGGCATGCAGACAGACTGTGAGATCGGGAAGTCCCAGTCTTGTTTGTACCATGTGTTTGTGTGTCTACACTGAACACTGCTAAGGTTTGTGTAAGTGTGCCTACTCTGGAGTCACACAAAGGCTGGCGACCACTTCTGCGCCGAGGGAGTGGTGAGAGCGGTGTGTCTGTCCTCAGCCTGCCGAGTCAACATGGAGTCTTTTCTCTCTCTCTCTCTCTCACACACACACACACACACACACACAGTCTCTGTATAAGCAGCCAATGCCGACTTTTGCTGCAGTTGCTAGGCAACGGTGGCAGCAAAGCAAAAGCCCCTGACGGGCAGCAGGGGAGATAAACAAGTGATTCTTTCCACCCAGCTGGTCAGGCCACAGAAAGAGAGACAGAAGGAGAAGGAGTGAGAGTGTGTCTAAAAAAGCAGAAAGAGAAGAAGAAGAGCTGACAGGCATGAGGTGTGTGTCTGCATGAGAGGAAAGAGGGGGGACAAACACCAGGAAAATAAAAAACAAAACAAAACAGAAGAATAAAATGAAACAGAAGGACGGAAATTAAGGTGAGAAACAAAAAATGTATTAAAGAGTGTCTATACAATTAGAAGTAGAGCAGGGCGATATGACCAAAAATATTTATCATGATATTCATCTGAAAATTTGCGATAACGATGTAACTGACGATATAATTGACACTAGACAAAATACTTTACAACTCCACAACTTTATTAGTGCAAAAAAACCATCAATGTATTTGCACTTAAACAAGCAGCTGTTTTTTATGTGCATTAAAGTTATATAAAAATGTAACAGTGCAAATGCAAATTCCTTGCTGACAGTTTAAACAAAAGGCATTTCCAGTGGAAACTGGCCGACATATCCTCAGCATAACCATGTATAATATCCACAAAACTTAAAAAGAGGTTATGTTGAAGCACAGTACGTATCACTCCGCGAGGCTCCTCCCTACGATAGCCGTAATGCTCTGACAATCCATCAAGTGGTGCGGGTTCGTAGCTTAGCAAAGTCGTACTAAAACATCTGACAGATTTTCGAGCGCCGTGTAGCACATAAAATCGTTTCGAGGTCAGGTAAACACAACCAGAATTCATACATAAGGCACACGGGATTATAAGGGGCACTGTCGATTTTCAGAAAAATCAAAGGATTGATTTTAGGTGCACTGTATTTTCCAAAAAACACTGTAATAACGACGGCCCGCTAGCATGCTCTACCAAAAATAGTGCTTTGTTGTGTATCTGACGGACGAAAGCTAAACCAGTTCCACACCACTTAAGTTTTCGCATTTTTACAAACCAATTCTGGTTCATCCGTTTCATTCAACGATCCGCTTTCGCCCTTCTAATTCTCCGTCGCCGCCATGCTTTTCCCGCCATGTGCGTATGAAAACAAAGGCACTGTGCATGCGCGTTTTACCCATATTCTATCGCGATATTCCATTTTCGTATTGTTGCCCAACATTATACCGGTATTACCATGAACGGTATGATATGACCCAGCCCTAATTAGAAGTGAAGGTTTTCAGGAGCTGAAGAAAAATAAGAACAGCAGGAAGTAGAGGGAGTAGGGACTGAGCAGGGTTTCAAAGAGGAAAAACATCTGACTCAAATGGATGGCTCATTTTTGTGCTACAGGTTTGAGCATTTAACTAAGAACCTTTTCTTCCTCAATCCATCCTGTTAAGCTGAGGTAAATTTCTGTCGGTACATTGAAGTGCTCATCCAATTAAGGCATCAGAAAGAACAAAACCTGCTCACGGCTAATCTACATCTGTCAATCAGGCATCACAAAAATCACTTCATCCTCAGGATTCACCACACTTTTTCTCTGATTTCCATAAAATAAGAAAGTGCTCTGGCTTAATTCCAATGTAAATTGTTCTTTCTGACATTGCTTCTATCTGCAAAGGCAAGCCACGAAGAGAACAAGAGAAGGAAGAGTTTGTAGTTTTCCAGGTGCCTGAACATCTTTCATTACACTTCCCACATTACAGAGACAAACAGTCTGTCTTTCTGTCATATCTGACTTATTCATTTTTCTCCCGATAAACACAGGTGTCCATTAAAAACAGCAGCTGATTCCTCCCACTCAGGCCAGCCTGTGAAGAAGAGCTTGTCTAGGCTTGTTAGCTTTGAAATGTCAGAAAAATATTTGTGTTAACCTCAAGATGAAAGAGCCTGACGTGACCAAAACCCAAAGGTATACAACCTGATATACTGAAAAGATAGAAAAATCAGGAAGTTTGTTTTCATTACTGGTGAGGTGACAGCTCCCACACATCTCAGCTGTTCCCAGCCAAATGTGCCGTTTCCCATCTCCTTTCCTGCTGAGGAATTGTGAATGAGAACAGTAGGGAGGGAGGGGCTGTGACAGCTCTTGGGTGTTATCTTTGGGGCAGGAGTGCTGAGACAGTGAGACAGCACTCTGCCAATGGCCTTCCTCCACTCGAGCTCTTCTCCCCCTCCTCCAACCTCCTTGTGGTAACTGAAGCTCTATGACTCAGCACTGGCACAGAAGCCCCAGACTACTGCTGGGACAGTAAAATGACTACCAAGCAGTTCAGCTATAAAAACCAGCCAGTAAGTGAGTCTGAGACAGCGGAGCAGCCAAGTGTTGTTAACCACCCTGGGACAAAGACAGACAGATATTCTAACAAATAAAAAGACAGTGCTATGTGCTATTATTTTTTTTATTTTTTTTACTATTTTGGTTTATTGTTTATAAAGGATTCAAGCAACAACCTACCTATGGAGAAGTTAAAGTAGATAATTTATAAGTTGTGACAAAAAATAGTTTAAGGCTTTGTTCACAATACCATTTAAACTTTTCCACACATGAACTCCAGAAAATGTCAGGACCACAGAGAGCAACCTCCAGGGTTAAAAAAAGAAAAACGACGTGCCAAAACATGCAGTTCCTTGTGTGGCCACTAGAGACTGGCTCCAAAAGAGTAAGTGCCCCTAGACATTCATTTTAAAATGCTGTGTTTATAGCCTGGTAAAAAATAAATAAATAAATGAAAACAGGTCCTGTAATGTCATTGACATTAGCAGTGAAATGGGGGGTTTGAAGTACTAATGCTTGTTGCTGTATATAGGAACTTGCTGGTTAAAGAACATTTAATGATCAGTTACATGGATCTCATATCTAGAGCCCACAGCGCATGCGCTATATTGCTTACAATAGCTTAAAACAGGGGTCGGCAACCCTAGGCATGCGTGCCACAGCTGGCATGCGAAGGGTTAACTGATGGCACGACCATAGCTGGACTGGCCATCGGGCATACCGGGCATTTGCTCGGTGGGCCGATGGTGAATTTTCGTTTTTATGGGTTGATGATTTTTTTTTTTTGTAACGGTATAAACAATGAAAGATGGTGGATTGGCCAGATGCTGGCTGATGTCTAAAAATAACTCAGTTGTTTGGTGGTGGCTATGGCGGAGCTTCCACAGATTCAGTAACATTAGTAAGTGGTGGAGGCCAGCAGGTGGATGAGGGAAAGGGGAGGCAGGAGGAGGAGAGACCCGAGGCGGGGCCGGTCCGAGTGTCAGGTGAACTGAACTTCAGGTAAGAAGTAATGACCTGTAGTCTATCTGGGTCAGATATAAACCAAGTTTAGGTGGAGTTTATTTTCGTTGTGCTGACTTTTTACAGTCAGTTACAATAACTCGTACTGCGTACTAGCTAGCATGATGGAGTTTCTATGCAGCTGGGTGGGTGCTATGATTTTACTGATAGTGAACTTTATTTTATTCATAAGGTTAATTATTAGAGTTGCCAACCGTCCCGTAAAAACGGAATCGTCTCGTATTCAGAGAAAATATAAGGCGTTTCGTATTGAGCTGAAAAGAAACACAGTTTGTCCCGGACTTCAGCTAGAATAGAAAAAAAAAAAGACATAAAGCTGGACTTATTCTGCGTCATTACGCTGCACAGCTGCCTCTTTTTCTCTCATTCTCTCCCCTCTCTCTCCTGTTGCTACTTCAATCATGAAACTGATCAATGATCAGCTGATCGGCTTTTCTCTCTTGCTTGTTTATCACCCACTTTGCGCCAGAAAGAGGAAACCGCCGGATGTCGCGCTAAACAGCAGCACGTTTAAGCTTGATCAGCTGTTGTTAGAATTTATTTAATATTAATTTCTAGATGTTTGCTGGAGCCACAGCTGGAAAAGCTGCTGGTCATGATATCGGTTTGTATATCTTGTGAGAGGGAAACATGAAGATGAAACCAGGAGATGTCCTTACTGAATCATCAGAGCTGAACAGGTGATGGAGAAACAGGTTTACCTTTTAGGTGACATGAATGAGTTGAAGGGAAGTTATGAACTGTTTCTGAGAGACAAATAACACCAGGATCCTTTTCAAAGTAGCTGACGGCTGGTAACTGTGCAGGGGCGGGTCTAGCAAAGTTTTGCCAGGGGGCCAGGTAGGGCATTAACAGGGAGAGGGGGGCACAAAGAAATACTTTTCTTTCTTATTCTCATTTAAAATGTCTGGCTGTTATTAAATAATTATCTGAAGCTTACAACCAAAGTTTTTATCTGACATAAAATGTATAGAAATCATACATATACCAACAAGACTGTACATTACTGTCACAACAGCGTTTGTTTTCATTCAAAGGCTTTATGGCTTTAATACCTGGTGGGCCGGTCTCTAGTCAAAATGCCCGGGCCAATTTTTTTGTCCCAGTCCATTCCTGGGCACAACACGCAGTGAATTAATCTGAGAAGGTGCATTAAAAAAAATAAATGGCCGCACCAGCGGTGCACATTGCAAATTAGCTCGCATAGACACATTAGTTGTGCCGCTTCTTAATGACGGTATCTTAGCTAACAAACCCAACTACCAGATTCAACTTGTAATTGGCAAAAAATAATTTAGCCTACTGGTAACAGGGACGTTGTTAGCGTTCCACATTCCGACACTTCAAAAGCTTCAGGAGCTGCCCGCTCAGCACAGCATCAGCACCACGGAAATACACGGATACATCCGTAGACTCGAGACAGAATTCACAATGCGTTTTTGGGACTTTCAGGTGTATGGACCAATGTTTTCTTTTCTAACCAAACCAGAAATCTTTAATGAGCAGCTGGATTTGTCTCGCATTAACTGGCTGAGTTAATGCCAGTTAATGCAACATCGAAGCAGCTGGAATCCACAGCTGTGTGTATTCATGGAGCTTGCATTTTCACCTGCTGGACATCACTACCTGACAAGTTTGACTGTCTTCAGAACATTGCAGAGGACTTATTGACAGTATTTGGCTCTACATGTCTGTGTGAGCAGATTTTCTCTCACATGAAGAGTGTCCTCAGGTAGCCGTCTGAATGCTGGACCAGAGATCAGATTAACATGTGTATTAACAAACATGCCATATTGGCTCAGTTTATTTTTCTTATTCTTGTGAGGAGACCATAAATAGCATTTGTATTTTCTGTTGTACAGTTCATTTGCTGTTATGGATAAAAAGTGTCTTTTTTTTTTTTTGTTTCAAAATAGCTGATAACTATTCGCTGATAGCTGCCAACATCTGCGAACAAATATAATTCTATAAAGTTGTTCTATATAGTGTGTAACTGTTCATATAGAGCGTTATTAAATTTATTGCTAATGCAATCATATGGCACACTGACTTCTGAGGAAATTTTAGATGGCACTCGCCATCAGAAAGGTTGCCTACCCCTGGATTAAAACAACAAACAGTGCTTGTTATGGCGTTTTAAAGCATCAAATTTCCCTCCCTTGTTACAACCATCATATCTTTAAGCTCCAAATACACAGTGTCTGCTGCAGCAAAGAAGCAAAAAGACACTCATCATCATCATCATTATTATCATTATTATTATTATTATCATTATTATTATCATTATCATTATTATTAGTAGTAGTAGTAGTATCTATGAAAGGTGGGCTTTGCTGAGTACAGGTCCCATTTTCCAAGAACACTCTCACACACATATACATTTATACACCTGAAAGCTCTCTAGGTGTATATGGATTTAAACATAACCCAGTTAAACATAACCCAGTTATGTTTAAATCCATAAAAAAATAGTCATATTCAAAACATTGCTTTAAGTTATGTCACGAGAATGTCAATCCTTTCCTCCCTTCCCTCACCTACCCAGTTTGCGGGTACAGCTAGCCTCCTGCTGTAATTAAACAGTCAGCTGCCACCGGGAGGAGTGGAAGAAGACGTTAATAAAAGCACTGCTAGTATTAATTAAAAAGGCCTAATGAGAACTGTGTGAAATCTAGGACTGAGTAGGCACTCCCACTGCCTGCATAGAAAATGTCAGAACAGCAGAATACGATGGAGGAAGAAGATTATGACAGACAAAATAGTGATGATAATTCCCACGCCTTTAGGAACTTTAATCGAGGTGCATCTGTGCAACGGTTTTTACCTGAACCTGACAACAGGGTACATGAGGGCAAAGCACACACAGTCTTGAGAGAATTAAAAATAAACACAGAATAAAACGCAAGTTAATCTGATGCACACAAACACACACAAACACACACATGTTGGCAGAGTCAGCCTCTGGCTCACTGAGCAGCCTGGCAGAGTGCCAAACAAATGAGACAGAGAGGGAGAGGAGGTGTGTGGAAGGAAAGGACAGAAGGAAGCAAAGCAAGTCTGTGGTACAAAGGACACTTACTGTTTAATGCTGGGTCTAAAAATGTGCTGTGAATGGCTTTGTTTTTATTTGGAAGAAGGACATTTTGAGAAAGAGACCGATCATAACAAGAGTCCAAAAAGAAGACTGAGAAAGATTGTGAAGACAAGTATGACCCGTTTACTCTTTGCTAGGCAGGTGTCTTGCAAAAGAAAGACCAACAAAGATGAATGTAGATTCCTTGTCAGAAAGATGAAGCCAATGCGCTTGTGCTGCAAGTGTGCATTCTCAGCCCCCAGTTTTAAACAAAAACAATGATAACACAGCAGCAGCGGTGATGACGCTGGCACAGTTTAATGTGGAGTCGGAGCCGTTACTGAAACGGTGAGCTCAGGTTGAGTGAAAGAAACTATTAGGGTTCAAAACAGCAACACTGTTCCATTAAAACATTTATTGGGAAAAAGCTAGGAGGATTTTTACATCAAAGCATGGGAAGAAAAGCAAACTTCATAGCTGCTCCATCCATCACACTTTGTTTTACACATACTCCTACTAATCATGCCACCACTAGAATTCCTACTATAGAAGATTAAATGGTTCCACCAATCAGGGAATCACCACGTCTATGAAAGTATGCGTTCAAGTTACTGAACCCCCATTCTCTGACAGAAAGTCAATTTCACTTTCTGTCAGAGAATGGGCTGACAAAAAGTAGCTGCTGTTATAATAACTTTGATTTCCTGTAAATGGCTGCTTCCAAAGAGCACTTCCTGATATAGCTCCACTTTGTAAGATTTCATGAGTTGCAGACATAAATGCACTTACACATCTCCATCAAACTGCAGAAATGGCTTAAGCAATCCAATTTTAATATTTCTGGAGGACAACAATGATGCAGAATCAGCTGCACATGAACAGAGTCACACAGGCATAGATGATCGACAACCTGCTGGGACAATGTGGTTGCTAGGGAAAACAGTGTATTCCACGACTAGTTCGTGAGTAGTTGCTGTTCAAATTAAAAACTCAATAGGATTTATTATATGGAGTTTCATCTATTAAGGATGCCCTCTTACAGTTGATTTTACATCCAAGAGGTTTTGTATCTGGCATTGTTCATTGTGGCATGGTTTACAGAATTTGTGTTGCCTGAATATTTTTTCAATTCATTCTTTCTGTTGTGACTGAAATTTACATCTTAAAACCATTTATACTCAGATGGAACAGTTTGATCTTGAACAGGGCCTGTTATATAAGACTAAATGTTTAATAAGGTTCATGGTTGGTAGAGACCACGGGTTGGTTTTGAAGTTTTCAGCTGCTCCTTCTTAAAAAGGATAATCATATGCCCAGCTAGTTCATTGTTTTGAGTAAGGGAGTGGTGACTTATGGGTTTAAATGTTTTCATGTGTTAATGTTTCTTTGTTTTGCCCTATTAGTGGTTGCCATGGGCTCAGTACAGCAAACTCCCTCTTACTTTTTGTACTGATCTGATACAAATGACATATGGAACAAACAAATTTATTAAATATGGTTAACATATAAATCACAAGCTGAAATGAAGTAATTTTAGAGATTAAAATAGCTTCCTGCTTAAAACCTATGTTAAAAACAGCTATTTGACAGAAGAGATGACTGAGTAAATTGCAACATACAATAACTACTAATATAGCCTCCAAACCATTTTTCTAGAGTGATCTGGCAACATGGGATGCTAATAATGCTTGTCATGAGGCCTTGACTGTGGTGATAGAGGTGGGTCTAGTGGCTATACAACTTGGTGACCAAGAGCATAGAATACCCCTGTACGCCGGCGACAGTTTTTCCTAACAAACTTAAAATTTAAAGTCTTAAAATTACCCTTGATAGTAAAATATTTATCCCAGGGACCTAGTAGCATTGATTTATGAGGTCAGGGAGACATCAGACAGATGACTGCCTACATCAATGTATAATCATGTGGGTCAGAGCTACTACAAATCTTCCAGTAAAACTGTTCTTATATTCTGTTTTTATATTCTTTATATTATACACTCAAAGGAAAAATGGGAAACCTTGTCCTTAGAAAATACTTTCGACATATGGTACAAAGTGGCATATTAAAGCTACTTCCTCCATATCATCTTACTACCCCATATGCTGTAATGAATCCTTTAGGGCTGGAAGGACAGATGGTGGCTTCAAAATCTGGGTGGCATTGGGTGACAAACATTTTCTCAAGTATCTGCAATTAAAAATGTCAAATTCTTAAAATACAGACGTATAGCATCTAATATCTGAGCCACCACTATCCCACCTTGAAAACCTTATTGTTGATAAGGAAATTTAGATTTCTTTAGTTTATACAGCATTGCTGTTGCATGAGAGCAAATCCACTATTGACATGTTAGAAGCACAGAGAAAGGATGTCCAAGCAAATACAGATGAAAAGAAGTGAGGAAAGGCATGCCTAAAAGTCCCAAAACAAAAACAATCAATCCATACAATAATGAAGATGTTAAAATACAAACGGTGATGAGGACCTATATCACCCCAACCAAGTTTAACTGATGGTCTCCAGATATTTGTGACACATGTATCAAGTGTTTGGAGGGGAAACAGCACTATTTCAACAATATTGGAAAATTACCTTTTCAAATTATGTCAGACATGCTAAATCTAGAGATTCCTTATCAAGCAAAAATGCATGTATTGGCATCTACCCCAAAAAGGTACTTTTGTTTGTGTTTTAATATCTCTTGTACATTCAAGTTTTTCCACTTAATTGTACATTTTATTGTCAATTGGGGTCCATTTGCAATGTTTAAAATAATAATAAAAAAAAAAAAACAACAAAAAACAAAAACAGTATAGGTTGCAATACATATAGACATCACAGTAAGAAAGACAGACTGCCTGTACCTGTAACTACAGTGACTACCTATACCATAGCTACATCAAAACATATTTGTAAACCCAATATGTTTTTTTTTCAGGAACTTTCCTTTCTGATATGCTGGAAATATCAGAAAAACACAAACAGCCTCTACACCCACACATAAATTCTTCTACAATATTAGATTGTTTGTGTCTTACCCCACAAAATGAATAAATATATTTAGTTCGACACAGAAATAGCCACTATGCATGACAAGCATAGCCAAACAATGACTTCTTAGTCAGCATAGCAGCCCTGACTAGGGATGGGTACCGGTTCTGACATAAACGGTAGTAACCAGACCGAAAAGCAGCGCACATTTAGGTGCTTTTTTTTTTTCTTGAGATGTCATACACTTTGGATTCTAGCCAATCATTTTGCCTTTCCAAGGATAGTAGGCGGACCCAGGTACGTACATTCTTTTAGAGCAGAGCTACAGATTAAAAACGCCCAAGGCGGAGCGGTCAAAAGTCTTGCTGTACTTCACAGCAAAAGATGCAAACTCAAATGCAACAAGTGCTTTAAGGTGATACTGTGCAAAGGAGGTAACACCTCGAATCTGATGAAACACCTGGCAAAGCATAGCGTTTTTTTAAAAGCCGAGAAATGCACCGTATTTTATAGCTTGCTGCAAGACCAAGCACCGCGCACATCTACTGCGGGTGTGGTGCCTGTTATCGGACCCAGAGTTAGCAACATCCCCCAAGAACTCGGAGAGTAGAGTCCTGGCCCCTAGCCCTGCCAGTGTAGCAGAAATGATGACGGATGATGATGGCAGCAACAGCCGTTCTTCTCTGCATGAGGAGGTTAATGTTGTTCGTGTGTAATTTACGTTGAGTAGGCTAACCACGTTATTAAATTAATGCATGTAAGGTGAACTAGCAAACACCGTCGTAGTTACATGCGGCTGTCTTCTTGTTTGATAGAGTGATACCATATATGCCCTATAGCTGCAAAAAAGGCTAACATTGTTATCTTTTTACAATAAAAACAGCTAAACATGAGAGGTTTTAGGACAAAGTTTGTGTTTTCCATTGTTTAAGCACCGGTTCCAACCAAAGGAGGTATGTTGTATCAACAGAAAAGGCTAACTTGGTTATCATTTTGCAGAAAAAAAAGAATTCTAAAAATAAAAACATAAGAGGTTTTTGGACAAAGTTTGTGTTCTCCATTCTTTAAGCACCGGTTTGAGCACCACTTAAGCACCGGCACCGTTTCAAAAGTACCAGTTTGGCACCGGTATCGGATAAAACCTAAACGATACCCATCCCTAGCCCTGACACCAACTTTCATGTTCACTGCCATTGTTCTAATCAATTAACAGCTGTCATTATGTGTAGTTATGCCCCTGTATGATGTTGGGGGTCATTCTGAATTGATTCCAGGAAACATTAGTGGAGCACAGCACCTATATTGTGATGCTTTAAATAAGCCTTTGTGTAAATTCACTGAGGAACAGTGAAATATCAGTCAAATATGCACACAGCCACACAGTGTAGCTTGATGCTAGGGGTGTGTGTGTAGGAGGGGAGCAATAAGGCTGCAATAAGAGGAAGGGGAGTGAACAGAGGAGGGTGACGACCTGCTTAATCACAGCCTTTCTAATAGATTCACTCGCAATCTTCTGCTCCTTAAATTAACTCCTGGAGAGAACAGAGGGGATGTAATACACAGATGAGCAGCAGGGCCATGTCCCCGATAATTCCCCAATATAAACTTTCACATGATATAAAAAAGGTCATATTTTTTGTGTGTTAAAACTCCTGAGTACACAAATAAGCCCAGGCATGTCTGAAAACGAGATTTGCTTGTAAGCCTCTGATCAAAAGCCAAACAATAACATTTTTAAGTTATCTAAGTGACTTATATTACATGTTTAACCTGAGTAGATAAAGACGGCGGTGGGTTTGAAAACGATTTGCTGGGAGTCCGGTGTTCTCACGGGCTCTAGTGAGCCTTGCCCCCGGCTAGCTATCGAGCTAGTGGGTAACAGACGTCTCCGAAAACGTCTGAGCGCTTTTGAAAATATGTGGTGTCTTGATAAACTGAGCAGATATTTGAGGTTTACACAGCTACATTCTCACCTGAAAATATGTTAAACGTTTATTTTGTGACCCAGAAAGAGTAATAAGAGTAATATTAAAACTAACTAGCTGCTGCCATTGTTGGAAACTGAGCTGGGCTGCGCTATGAATTCTGGGACACAGCTTCAAACGGCTTCAAAGCCTCAAACGATGCGTCGACTATTAAATTAGTCGTCGACGATTTTGATAGTCGACATAATCATGACTAGTCGACTAATCGTGGCAGCCCTAATACCAAGATTTTTTTGTATTCGTACTGATGGTATTTTGTATGTTTTGGAATAAGATATAACATTAGTTCTGCCTACATTTGAAGAGACACATTTCATATCCAGTATGGTTCAGACATACTGGATATAGGATTTCTAAGACTGATACCGATATTTGGTGATTAAAAATGTCACTACTCCCATAAATCGGCTAGGGGCGGACGATATATCAAACAAGTTTTTTTTTTCCCCACATACGATTGTTAAAATGGCTAACCACTGAGTACAGGCTGCCATGGAAATATTAAGCTGTCTGCATGTGATTCACTGTGAGCGGTTTTGGTATTTTGCGAATGCATAATTAATCCACCCTCTGAACCAGAAAACCTTCTGCCCGGCACACTGCGCTGATCATGCGTGTTTATCTGCTACCAGATAAGGAAAAATATGGCTCCATCGTTTGGATTTCACAAGGAGGATGTTGAACAAAATCTGGTAATTTGCAAAACATGCCATAAAACTATTGCCGCTAAAGGTAGCAGTACCACGAAATTAGTCCATCAGCTTAAAAGTCATCCACTGCAAAATAAAGACTTTCTTAAACTCCACATGTCAACATCTTCCCACACACACCAAAAAAAACCAAACAAACAAAAAAAAAAACGATACGAGCTACAACGCCTACTGGCGAGAGAAACAGAAAGACAGCACAGTAAGTCCATGTTATTGTTTATCGAACGTGAAGCACATTTATGGGTTTCTTTGCAGCTGGTTCAGTAAACTTTGGTCAGAACGTGACAAAACTTGCAGTTTTAGCTGTTTGCTTGGTTCCATGAAGTTGAGTGAGTTTGTGGCTTCGTTGTTTGTGTTTAGGCACATTTCGCAAAATGATGTAACTGCTCTTTAATTGTTTGTCATTTTTTCTGTTTGGTGGTTGTAGAAATGGTTTATATGTGCTTTTAGCTGAGGTTTCTGTGGATACCGCACATGCCGATATTTACATAAACTCACAGAGGCTTAAACTGCAGCTCACCCCATTTGCCCCCAGATGCTAGGGCTCAAGACATTTCGTGATATATATTGTATCGCAATATAGCAAAAAAAATATTACGACATTAGATATTCCTCATATCACCCAGCCCTAATTTCGACTACTTTTTTTTCCATCTCATTGATGTTGACGATGCAACCTCCGAAATTACAAATGCCTAAACATTAGCAAATAGCCAATATCAGACTTTAATATTGGCCAGTCGATAAATTAGTTGGGTATAATAAAACAGATGCGGTATTAAGAATACACATAAGTGACTCTATTTTTAAAAGTTTTTCTTCATAGTCTCTTCAGCAACTGTGTTAGTGTTTGCAATTAACGGAAGTAAAGATGAACACTGGAGGCTTTGAAACTCTCCACATCCAGTTTTCATTACAAGACTTTTAGAGGAGATGCTATAAGTGCACAATACAGACTTTTGAATGGTACTTGTGCCACATGCAACATCAATTAAAAGCTGAACATCAAAGACTGCTGGCTCAACAATGCATTTGCACAAACACATTAATGCTTTAAAAAAAAAAAACCCACAAGTAATCAATGTCAGAGATTCATTCCCACTTAGACACATTATGTTAACACAATCTTCCTCATTACGAAAAATACCACAAACGAGGCAAGAGCCATTGTTGTTTTTTTTAAAGACAAGACAAGAAATAATGTAGAAAAAAAATGCTGTACAATGGCAAGCTTGGGCTGCAGCAGTGATACAGTGTTGGATAGTAAATACAAGAATTTGGTGCAGGACTGAAGAAGGACATTTCCCACATGCTTGATGAATTACAGAGTTTAACAGCAAACAAACAGATAATGCATAATAAGGGATACTTTAAAATCATGCATACAAAAAAAATGTCTGTAGTCCTACGCAAGCTCAGTACTTTACAGTTACTCCTCTAAAACCAAATGAGGTGCCCAGTGGGTGGCCATTCACGTACTTAATTCAAGTGGTCGGAAGAAAGTACACACTACTCTAATTTCACTACTAATTATGGTTGTGGAATTGCCAAAGTGAGAGTGAAAAGCATCATGTAGCCAAGGGGCAAATTCTAAAAAAAGTTGGCAGGATTATTCCAAGGAGGAGATGAAATGATGCTCTTCACAGTGTAGATGTTCTGCTTTTGTGGCAAAAAGAGATCAGTCAACTGCTATCGTGAAAACACTGGTTAAAACACAAACAGGTGGAATCCAAAATGGTAGCGTTGACAGGAAACGAGTAGCTATAGAAATAGTGAACACAGCAAATCCATCATCTTTAACCTGTGTGTGGTGACTTTTGAAGATGATGTGCATCTGTTATGCAGCAACTGATGCTGCATGCTACATGGCAACTAAAATTGTCATTTGGAGCTGAGATGAGGCTGTAACAGCATCAACCATTTTGCCTGGTGCGATGGCTACAGTGTGTTTGGTGTTAAGTCAGTGAGGAAGGCCGACATCCTTATTGGGTTAGCTGGATTGTCCTCTCTAGGAAGTGAATAAGGGTGAGCTCATATGGACAAACAGCTGTAGCCCAAGTGGACCCAACAGTACAGCACTGACCAGTATAGTCTGGTACCAGATGAGACCAACAGTGTTTGGGACTCCAGTTCCAGATACTTCCCTTGGACTTTCAGGCTGATGAGCGCCATCTACCTATTATTCTATATAAGTAATTATTCTGATTTTATTAATGCAATGGCAGTTACCTGTTGGTGGTAAGACTTAACAACTCCCTCGCACTTTCCCTCTCTTTACACACTGAACTGATGTTTGCTGTACATCAATTAAAAACTAAACATCAAGTTTTCATTGACATTGCAGATCAGAATATATATCAGAACAGACCAGGCACAAAAGTCGGGCTCCCTACTTTTCTTCATCTGCAACTCATCAATTTTGCACATGAACCTTTGAGGGGGGAGTATCACTCCTTCATTCTGTATCACTATTCAGTCAGAACAAACACTCCTGACTCTGAATCCACTCAGACTTAACAGAGCCTGATAAAACAATGACATCTCACTGCATTGTTCTCTGGGAGAATGCAAAAACACCAGACTGTAAAGATCCACGCACACTCTGTTCCAGGTTCACATTGAAGGCTTCAACTGGCCACTTTAGTGTTTTTATCAAGTCAATATTTAGTGAACAAAAAACAAAACAGAACAATGGACATATTTTTTTTATATTGGCGCAAATAAGAGTAATTTCCTTATACTACAGCTGCACAATTATAACTTACTAACAACATTGTATGTTGTATGTAATTGTATCTCTCAAACAATTTATGCTGTAGTCTGGAGTGCTGCTAAGAGATCGTCCAGCTGGCTGGGTGAGGCTCCCTCTTTGGCTGTGTCTGGGCTTTATTAACGGGACAAATAAGCAGGCCCTCCCCCGCTGCTGTACAGCCAGGACTGTCCTGGCTGTATGCCTGAGCAACAAGCCAGGGTTAGAGGAGAGAGGACTTGCTGGCCTGGTTAGTCCCGAACAAGCTGTGTAAGGCCTGCTTACAGAGCTGAAAAAGTGGCAATAGGATTTATGCTGTAAACTATTCATGACTCACTGCCCATCTTAGTTTGGACCTGAAACTGCAGAAAAACCTGAGTAAAATCAGTGTAATTTTAAACTTAACCCCAATTTTAGTGCATCTCATTTCCCAAATGTAGTCAAATGTATTTATGATGGTGAAGCAGATGAACACCATCCAATCCATTATTCCTGGATCCCAGTTTCGTGACTAAAAGCAGATTTGGCTTTGTATTTCTCTTTAATGACCACTTTGTAAGCAGCATGTCCCCATCACTCTGCTGGAAGACGGATGCAGATGCCTCAATTTGAGCCGAGCAGACAGACGGCACAGCAGAGCTGGTCATCTGACCAGACAGGTTGAGTCTTACCAGATGGTGACTTGGAAGGTGCTTCATGCAAGACCTTCGTGACACAGACAAAACAAGGCTACACTGATCTTTACAAATATGAACAAGGAAATTGTTGGCCCACATATGATCAGATTGCCCAGACCGGCCTTCCTGTCATTAATTTCTGATATGATTCCTGTGTGCCTGGCCTGGCTGGTGAAACAGAGCGCAGATGGAGGCAGCATACTCCACAGATTTGGACTGGGTAACAGATGGATCAAAAGCAGGATGGACAACTTGAGCAATGCCACAAAAAACAGGAGAATGATGGGCTTCTCTTCTGGCAATGAAGTCAAAATGTGCAACCTTTAAACAGCCATAATGTGTAGCATACAGGGATTGTGAATGAAATCCCCATCAAAGTAGACAAAGACTGAATGCCCAATTTATGTCAAGCTCTAAACAAGTGTGCATAACACAGTACTGAACGCCTACCCCACAATCCTGAAGGTGAAGTGAAGTCTAATTAGGTGATTACTACTTTTCTCCTCTATGCCTGTATGTGTTCAAATCTGTTTTTATATGTATAAAAAGTAACTAGTTCACTTGGCTGCAGAGCTGCCCAGCTGTAGTTCAATCCGGTCTTTAAGTCTGACATCATTAGCCATGACTGGGCCCAAACTCCACTGCAGGTCCATAAGTCACACGATCACTGCGGCATCACTGAGAGTTAAAAACTGTCTAAATCCTTTCACCTGTAATAAAATGATTAGCGATGCTGCTCTACCAGGTGTAACAATTAAGTTTACCACCCAGGCATCCATGAAAAACGAATTTATGAAATTTAACGGAGTTAGACGTTAGCAGGAAGTTAGCTCGCTAGATTCCATCTAAATATAATATACCATGTTCTGACAGACATTTCCGAAACAAATTAAGACGTACAGCTCTACTGCCATTTCCGACATAAATGAAGACAAGAAAGTAAACAGCAGTGACATTTGTAGGGTTACTGAAGTTTGGCTAGCTGTTGTGTAATGATGTGCTACGTGATCGCTAGCGGCACAGCTATGTTAACATAATATTAACAGTGAAGCTGGAGGATGAACGCTAACTTTTTTCCATTCAATAAAAGTTAACGCAAGGGTTCCCGAAGGTTCGGGACAAATGCAATCGTATGGCAGGATACTGTAAACAGACCAAACTTCAGTCGGGAGAATAACTGAGATAATCCATCCACAATACGAGGTTAGTTATTAATATACTGCTGCATGGCCTGGGCTGCAGTTACATCGTAAGGTTTTAAAAATTGAGCTTTAAAATGATTAGCGGTAATAAAAACCGAGAGAGGCCGACAGTGATCACTAACTGTTTTTAGGGGCTTGTTGAGATTAAATAGAACAAGATACAAAGCATTAAAACATGTAAAAAACACAAAAGCCTTACTAAACGCGGAGTAGTTTGGGCCCGGAAGCAGGATTTATCACGTCATCACTTAAAGACTGGATACAGTAAACTTGTGGGAGACACCATCAGCGTGACATGATGTTTAAATTGGTCAGCTTGCTGAAGGTTGACAGCAGCTGTCCCTCTTTCTGTCCCGGTGAGGGCATAGTGTGTGTGTGTGTGTGTGTGTGTGTGTGTGTGTGTGTGTGTGTGTGTGTGTGTGTGTGTGTGTGTGTGTGTATTTATTGTGTACTACCTGTGAGGTCAGTACACAAACCGACACATGCCGTGGCTTGGCTGAGGCATGGGACTGGGACTGTGACAGACACATGAAAATGTGTTTGGTGCATTGAGATGGGTTTTTACTCTGTGACAGCCAAAGTGCATCATTCACATTAATCTATGGGAAGAGTATGTATGCGGCGAGTGAGACATGACCTGCATGAGATGCACAGCGCGGTCTAATAAAAGGACGCAGGCTGATATCAAAACAGACATGACAGCTTGAAACTGTGGCTATGGGTCAGCACACTAGCCATTGCTCCCGTGCTTGAGGCTACCTTGACTCACTGCAGTCTACAGCTGATAGATGTTGATGCTAAAAAAGAAAAATATCATCTCAGATCAGGTTTTCAGATGAACTTTCCAAATGTTGCCACAATCTCTATCTGTGCTATCTGAAAATCCTTAACTTCCTGCAATTATGTTTCACAGAAATATTCCACAGGCTCTTACACTAATAGCAGTGCACTTATGTTTTGCTGTCACAAAATCTAACAAATCTGACAAAAAAAATCTGTGGCTTTGCAGCACTCAGTCTGGTATAAGCAAAGTACAAGCAAAACGAGTAATGAAGGTCAGTCCTAAGAAAGAGCGTGTGTGCTCAGTAGGGATGCCACGATTAATCGACTAGTCACGATTATGTCGACTATCAAAATCGTCGACGACTGATTTAATAGTCGACACGTCGTTTGAAGCTTTGTAAGATCACAAAAGACGCAGGAATAAGTAGTAGGATTTAAGAGTGTAATAACAGACTGAAACAGAAGATGACAGCACTGCAAGTACAAGGATGCCAGCTGCCGTTAAACCCCGAAGAAGAAGAAGCTGTGTCCCAGAATTCATAGCGCAGCCCAGTTCAGTTTTCAACAATGGCGGCAGCTAGTTAGTTTTAATATTACTCTTATTATTCTTTCTGGGTCACAAAATAAACGTTTAACATATTTTCAGGCGAGAATGTAGCTGTGTAAACCTCAAATATCTGCTCAGTTTATCAAGACACCACATATTTTCAAAAGCGCTCAGACGTTTTCGGAGACGTCTGTTACCCACTAGCTCGATAGCTAGCCGGGGGCAAGGCTCACTAGATCCCGTGAGAACATCGGACTGGCCAATAGACTATGTGCACGTTAGCATATGCTACTTCCGGTGCGGAAACTCCTGTGGGGAGCTTTGTTTCCGGTGTCCTATTCGCACCTTGTTTACGGTCCAAAACAAGTTAAGCAAATGAATGAATCAAGCGGCGATTTACATTTCTATAGATGTCTTGGGTATTTATCCAATATATCTGTAAATGATGTTCATCGACTTGTCAATATTTTTTCCCCCGCGCCTCAGAGCAAAAGAGAAAAGGGATTCAAATTTTATATTTCTTAGTATCTGTAAACAGCGGTCCCTCGTTTATCGCGGGTGTTATGTTCTAAAAACAACCAGCGATAGGTGAAATCAAGTAGCCAATTTTATTTTTTGACGGTGCAAAACGTTTCGTGGACATACAGTACTACACTTCAGAGTCACACTGCTAGCGATCGATGCAGCGATTCTGTACTGTACAGGAGAGACGTCACGGAGGAGATCGTCTGCAGCGATCAGGACGCAGGACACAATGTGACGTAAAAAAAAATAAGCATGCAAACTTGCACTAAAAAATCTGGGAAACAGCGAGGTGAAAGGTGAACCGCGTTATAGCGAGGGACCACTGTAATTTTGAAGGTAAGTCACAACATACCCTTCGTAAATACTAATGTATAGAAACCGTTAGCAGCAATCATTCATTTTATGTGTGGCTTTTTTTCACGGTTTGTTAACATGCTGTGTAGGTGTGTACTTGACTAGCTGATATCGACATAACGGGGGAAACATCTGGTTTGACTATTCTTCACCTGTAGTTTGAATTCTGAACATTTGCCTGTTTAGATCATAAGACCAGTCACTATACAGAGATGTGCTTCTGAATGTGGACGATGTGTCTTCTGCATGCAGTAATGCAGTTCTGCTTGTGTTGAGTGATGTAAACAACTGATCGATCCAAACTCCTTAAACGTCAAAATTGATCATTCGATTTTTTATGACACAACAGTGGTGAGTGTTCCCACCTTCTGCTCTTTGTAACTTAACGCGATCTTTCCGTTTTCGAGTTTTGGACATGATTTTGGAGTATATCTTCGCAGTAGTGATTGACCGCAAAGTAAAGCTATCAAAATAATCGTTTGTGGCAGCCCTAGTGCTCAGTCAACTTTGCTGGGATAAAAGAAAAAGACAGGGGGGGGGAATCAGTTCACGTCAAAGAGTTCACAGCCTGCATGTCTCTAGTCACCTGAGTAGAGTCAGAGGAAGGGCAGCGAAGATATGAATCAGTAACAATCAATGTAGAGAGGAGGTCCATCGCAGAGAACAATGTGCAGAGAAATGCTTTTCTTGTGGGTCTTATGGAGCTTATTGTCAGAGCAATTGATAAAAATCAATTCCATTTATGACACCTGACATACATCTGGTAAGGATCCACTGTTATTAAGAAATTAAAGTAAATAATACCAACAAAATAAACAACAAGCATGTCATAAATTATCAGAAACTGGCATGAGCAGGTGAAATGTCTGATACAAAAATTTACAAACATTTTAGAAAACCCCTTGAAACTTGTAGAACTAATATGGATACAGCCGGAGGGCCAAGAGAGGCAAAGTACAAGATCTGAGAGAGAGGCCAAAGAAAAACTAGAGTGTGGACAGAAACAGACAAGAGACAGACAGAGAGAAAAACAGTGCAAAGAGAGTAAAAGTGAGAGTCAGAAGAAGAAAAAAAGAGTAATCAGAAACAGGGGTGCAAAGAGAAAAGAGCAGTCCATCCAGTGGTGGGGGAGTAATTAGCAGGCTGAGAGTTTACAGGAAGAACCCTGTGAACTAGGACACTTTATTCCCACATATCCTCAGCTGAACTCCTCCTCAAAACAGAGAGAAAGGGAGGAGGGGAAAAAGCAGATCTCTTTGGCGAGAGCACTGTGCATAAATATGGGGAGCATGAGCGTAGGCCATGTAGGAGGAAGCATAGCCCTGAGAGGAGGGGGGGGGCAGGATCAGGGCAGGAGGTGCACACACCAGCAGAGCCCTGACTCCTGGAGCAAAACAAGAGGAGGAAGAGGAGGAGGGGGTGAAAATGTAGGAGCAGTATAGTGCAATTAGGCTGCACCAGCATGCAATGCTTAATAAAGAAAAAAGTTATGCAACAGAGGAGAAGTGAAATCCAATTAAAACCTGGCTTCACTGCACACAATCAATCATAGAGGAGAGAATTTATATTTTTCTACTCATGTTCCCTGTCAAAGCAGCTACCCAACACCCCACAATGAGAGGTGCAAAAACTACAAGAAAAACTTTTATTCGTCTGTTTTGTAGTCTTAACTAGACATGCGATGTTGATTACTGATACATATTTTGTATTTGACTCTTGCTTTTTGTTTTGAGTTTCTTTACGTAAAGCATGAAGTCCAAGTAAAGCCCACTGACCCCTCTCAATTAGCTCCTGCCAATTTAGATCTCCACCACTTTATGCTCAAGCAAGTAAGTGTGTGAGGCAACGAGATGAAAAGAGGAGGTGGCTGTTGAAGGGAGAGTGAGATTTAAAGTTGTGTGTGTGAAGCTTTGAGTTCAGGAGGACAATGGGAAGATGATGGGAGAGTTGACAGGGTGAGAGAAAAGGCCAAACTTGCTCTGGTTGTAAACACTGCCTCTGTGTGTGAGGTGAAGCGGCTCTCCCTCAGCGCCACACCAGGACAATCTGAGAGCAGAGAGGGAGGAGGTGGGAAGGACAGCAGGCAGAAATGAGAGGAAACGCTGATGTGATTCAGGCAGAGAGAGTGAAAACCCTCGAAATTAGGAGAGCACATCGAGGAAAACAAAAGAATGTAAGGGGCAGCAGTAGAGGGAGGAGGAGGAGAGCAAGAGGACGACAGAGAGTCAGGAACCATGACAAGTGGAGGGGAAATCCTCAGAGCGCCTGCAGCTATCAGGGCACACATGGAAGGATATTCTCATTCTCTCTCACACACACACACACACAAAACATAACAGCAAGCACAACTCTTTGGGTTGCCACTATATGCAACTATTTAACACAACTCTAAATGAAGAGTGAATCATTTGGGGATATCTACTATGTAAGGACCTACGTGTTGCATTTTACAGGCTGAAAGAAATGGTCAGGTGCAGTTTTTGGCTTTTTGACCTGAAACCATCTTTACATGAATTACATGTGAAATACTCAGCCTGCATAGAGTGTGCAGGAGGAAGCATACGCTACACCCACTATGTTGCTGTTAAACAGTGGGTGTAGTAGGATGGACACTAGGGCTGCCACAAACGATTATTTTGATAGTCGACTAGTCACCGATTATTTTTGCGATTAGTCGACTAATCAGATCATGCATCCATTGGACGTAAAACGTACAGCTTATATAAGAGCAGATGCTGCTGGTGCAATAACTATCATTAGCTTACAGCTTTAAGTTTTTAAGGTATGTGCTAACTAAAAATAAAGACAAGATGATAGTTTATTAAATTTTAATGACATTTGAAGATTGTTTCGGTGAAGTTTAATAAACTCCTTGCTATCTAAAATATAACAGGACACCAGAGTATATTCTTCTGATAATCAGCTATCTGCTTGATGTTTATTCAGCTGTGTAAAAACTATAACTTTAATCTCAGCCAAACCGATTTACTCAGGAACAAATAAAATACTACAAAAAGCCAAACAATAACATTTTTAAGTTATCTAAGTGACTTATATATGTTTAACCTGAGTAGCGAAAGACGGCGGTGGGTTTGAAAACGACTTGCCCGGTGTCCGGTGTTCTCACCGGCTCTAGTTAGCCTTGCCCCCGGCTAGCTATCGAGCTAGTGGGTAACAGACGTCTCTGAAAACGTCGGAACGCTTTTGAAAATATGTGGTGTCTTGATAAACTGAGCAGATATTTGAGGTTTACACAGCTACATTCTCGCCTGAAAATATGTTAAACGTTTATTTTGTGACCCAGAAAGAGTAATAAGAGTAATATTAAAACTAACTAGCTGCCGCCATTGTTGTAAACTGAGCTGGGCTGCGCTATGAATTCTGGGACACAGTTTCTTCTTCTTCGGGGTTTAACGGCAGCTGGCATCCTTGTACATGCAGTGCTGCCATCTTCTGTTTCAGTCCGTTATTACACTCTTAAATCCTACTACTTATTCCTGCGTCTTTTGGGATCTTACAAAGCTTCAAACGACGCATCGACTATTAAATCAGTCGTCGACGATTTTGATAGTCGACGTAATCGTGACTAGTCGACTAATCGTGGCAGCCCTAATGGACACAAATGGGCATTACGGGGACTTTGTACTAGAAAGCTGACAAGTTAAAGACCATTTAATGTGTGCTTTGACATTTGCATTCTCACATACAACTCCACCAGGTGACGTTTAGAAAAGTTCAGGCCTGTAGTAACTGTGAGGAAATGGCTTTACGGTGACAAGGCGGCTTCTGAACGCTGCACAGCAGTCTGTCTTCCTACTGACAGCCCAAAAGAATGTGATTCCTCCTAAACCAGTGTCTCACTTTTTGCTTTCCACAAAGGTTGAACTAATTAGATTCGAGAACATTTAGAGATCTCATTCAGTGTATTTTGGGACTTTAGACTACATCACCACCTACCTCCTAAACACGTAAACATACGTTCACACTGCAGGCGAAAGCGCATTAAATCCGACTTTTTTGACCCTATGCGACCCATATCCAATCATGGTATGACAGTTTGAACAGCACAAATCTGATATTTTCAAATCCGACCTAAATCACTTTCGTATGTGGTGCTGAATCCGATACATATCTGATGTTTTAGAAAGCGACTGCTGTTAGAACGGTCATGTCGCGTTGAATCCGTCTTTTACGTCACTGACACAAGACAGATGCCAATTATCTGCGCCGGAGAAGACAAGCTAGAAAGCATGGCGGCCATTGTTAAAGCACGGGCTCTCTTTTTTCTCGGTGTCCTTCTTTCTCTAATTAATTTGTCAAAATTCTGTCGGTTACAACTGTGCAGAAATTGCTGCAACAACACCTACTAGCGCTGTAGCTGCCATTTTTACTTCCGTAAACAGAGCGTGTTGTGTGTGACGTCTTCTTTTGCTCATGCGGGCCGCTTTGAGGGCCGTGAACCGTTCTCACTAGAGCGTGTTTGCTGTCACATTTTATTTGTAGTGTGAACAACCAGACAAAACAAAAACAAAAAACGGATTTGATCAAAAAGAAATCGGAATTGAGCATTAAAACCTACGGTGTGAACATAGCCTTATTTGGACAATCGTTTCGAAACGTCCATTACCAAAACTCATGCACAGAACTGCAGGTCAAATCTCATTTAAAAATAAAAACCAACGGTTTCAGAAACGTCTGCTGATTCATGCAGGCTTTTTCCCCCGTTTTAAATTATATGCCTTTCACCATCTTTGCTGTTGTGGAGTTCGACCAAAGACTTCAGTGCAGGTTTCTTAAAATGCCGTGTCTCTCTTCTAACATTCTTGCTGTTAATCTTATGTGGGCTGTGGTCAGCTTATGCAGCTGAACACTGCAGCTGCACAACCCCTGTGTGTGTCCAGAGAGGCTCACTTATCAAAGGGCAGCAATCTCAAACCAGACAACTGAAATGATTTCCAAGCACTGCCTGCCCTTAAACCTCACTCATTTATATCCAGTGTAATGAATAGGGTGAAAAATTTATTGATTATTGAAGAAAAAGAAAAATTCAGACAGCGGATGAATTGAGGGCTGCACCAAGTCGTAGTATATGATCAATTTTGACTATTTTGAATGGTTTTAAACATGCAAAGCTACTTTAGTAGACTCTAATAATAAAAATGTTGCAGCTGGATATGACCAGTTTAACAAAACAATAAAATATGAAAAGAAATCAAAATGAGACTCCATTTCAGGGAAATGGGAGAAATCCTATAAACAGTCGGATTACAGCGAGAACTGCAGAGAGATGCTACAGATTTCATAATGAGTCTGGGGAGAACTGGCTAGAGCCCAGTGGTTGCCACGGTGCTAGAGGATGCTGTTTGCGTGTGTCCAGAGCAGCTCGGTTATCAGAGGGCAGCAATCTCTCGCCAGACAACTGGAGTGATTTCCAAGCGCTGCTTGCCCTCCTTTTCTCAGCTCTGACGAAATTTGATATTCACAGCATGTCTTGCTCTTGCCACACATCACGAGAAGCAGGGACGGCAGCTCAGCTGCTGCATTGGGCGAGCAAGGCTCATAAATGCCTATTCTCTCTCTTTCCTCCTCTCTCTTCCTCTCAGCGCCATCCCCCTCTCCTCCCACTCGCTCGACATAACACAGGGACAGCCATAACGACACACGCAAACACACCAAATTGCAGCTGAGCTATTGCTATGATGGCAACAGATTACAGTCAGAGAACAGAGAGCAGGTCTAGACACAGTTCCTCGAGGAACAAAAGGTTTTAGGTTCTCAGATGGGAGGCTGTGTGTGTCTGCCAAAAATGCAGAACCACCTCACAAACTGGAGACACTCAGCATGCACTTAGAAAGAGTTGATGACCAGTTAAACAACAGCAACCAGAATGTTGTCTAGTCACACAGAGACAGGGCTCAGTCACATTGCAAACACACATGCCCTTACATATGTACATACAAGCTAGGCTATTTTTAGAGCTTGGCTTGCAAAACGTCCCTCCCCCCTCCCCTTTTTAATAAGCCTGCCCTCAAAATGACTGTACAGTGCTATGGAATTAAAAATTGATCAGAAAGAACCCTTTCAGTTGGAGCTGTGCAGTTGTGTATGAAAAAGACAGCAAGACTGGTTTTTGTTTTGTTTGCTGTTGTGGATTATTTATTTTTTTGGCTAGATGATTTTGATTCGTGTTGTTGGTTTTTTTGGAGGGGGGTATCAGGAACACCAGTCTTTGCACAGGTGGCAGAATCCACTCATATAAAGCAAATATGCTCTGCAGCTAAATACAAGCAGATATTTGAAGCTTAGAAAACAACATTCAATTCCACTTTACTTTCAGTGTTAATATGGCCCATTTTATGCCATAAAAGAACTGGCTACAATCAGCAATCAGCCAAATACCTACATCTTTAGGAACCAGTTGTGTCCCCAGTTCCAGCACCACCCTGATGCAGCAAACTGACTGTTTCACAGAACCATCTAAGAAGTCATCCTTGGAAATTCAGTCAGTGATTCAATGAACCACATGTCTATTACTGTTTACATCCTTAATCAGCAGCATACTTTGCTTTAATATCGATGAAGTAAAACCCTGGAGTTCTGATACAACTGATACTACGACAGCACTGCCATTAACCTCATGTCATTCACATTGGTTCTGAGTTTCAGGCCACCTGCTATATTAACCCAGCGACAGCATGAAGAGGAAGAAATCCAGTAACAATGCATTTGTTAACCTCATTCATCTTCAGGTGTGTGAGTGGCCACCAGTGGATGGATATCAGCTGAATAGATTAAGCTGCATTAAGTCATAGCATAGCTATGCATTTGCACATTTCACCTTTTTTTTTTTTTTTTTTTAAAACTTCTTAAGAACCGTTTTTATATATGTAAACACAAGAATTAATTCACATTAGCTAACTGAATGGCTCAAGATTTTGCCTTAACATTTCCTGGTGTTTAAGATCAGGGTAAACTTGGTCTTGTCTGTCAGCACATAAGAGTGGCTGTAAAAAACAAACAAACAAGCCCAAATATACAGACTCTAAATCTGTTGGAAACACTGAATTGAATCCAGTCTGAGTTGTATAAAAACTAGCATCAACCAAAACAACACAATTGGCTTACTGACATTGCAGAAGAATTTAGTTGTTTAAATCCTTCCATCCCATCTCACTGGACCTGATCTAGGACTCTTGGCAGAGAAGTATACTGCATTACGTGATCCCAAAGCCAAACTATAATTCAATTACTACACAACAGACAAAAAAAAAAATCCTGTAAATTCTATCACTGAACAGAAGGTTAATAAGAAAGCTTACACGCTGAAGCAACAGGAGGCTACTCCACCCCGAGCTGCAGATATACCCATCGCTGATGGTACAAACTTATCTGCTTTATTTGACTTTGTAAGTGCACGTGCGTACACCCAACCAACACACACATACGCACGCCTCATTAATATCAATGCTGAATGGCATAGCATGGTAGGTTCAAAGCATTCCTCCCTCCCCCACCAGCAGTGATTCAAGCTTTCTTCGGCCTGCCAAATTCTTTCACTCTTTTTCAACAAGGTCTTAATCTGCCTTGAAATGCTGCAGAGTTCTCTTGCAGTAGTGCCAGTGGCCCTGAGGGAACACAGAGTGGGAAGTCTCCCACTCTCACAGGCTGGGTGCACAAAGCAGGGCCCACCCTCTCTCTCCCTCCCCGCCTTTGAGGGGACAATGGTGCAGGGAAAGAGGAAGAGACCGACGCTGAACCGAGGGCCTAAAATGACCCAACAACACGTGCCAACATGGTCCCTTTTCAGACCACACAGAACCACATTAAAGAAACAACCTGCTTTGAAAAAGAAGACATGGTGCCATACTGAAGAACTTGCCCTTCTTTTGCACTTTACATTAAATGTTGTTTTTTTTTCTCCATAGAGCCAAACTGAGAGGCGACGACTCCCTGTGAGCCTACCTCTCCTGCCTCTCTAGTAGGCATCCATCTCGTCACAGAGCTAAATCACATTACCTCGCTGGCAAAGCCATCTGGCAGCTTGTGCAGCTACAGAAAAACAACAGCAGCAGCACCACCAAGGCCTCGCACTGTCACAGCCTGCGTGCCCTACTGACTTGGAAAACAGACAGGCCGAGTGTTCCGATAAGAAATCAGATTTAAAGAAAAGCTTGCTAAAACACCTTTACAGAGAGCACAACAAACAGGGAAATGCACAGAAAGACATTTTTACCTGGTGCTGACTGCTTGCCTTTACAATTTTAACAATCTGTGCTGCAGATGTGCTAATATTCTATAACTTACAAAAATCAAACATGAGACAATTGGAATAAAGTGATTACTTCTTAGCTTTCCTTATTGCTAAGAAGCCATCTTTTCGGCTTGTATAAATCATACATGGGTCTCCCCCGACATAACAGCAAGCTTCCTGCAATTTAGAAGCACATTATCTTTCCATATCTCTCTTTTAGTTGAATTACAGAGAACCTCCTTAAAACGTTGCTCAAATAATGCATGCTGTAATGGTACAGCCCTTGTCAGGAATGTTAGAAGGCAGTCAACATGTGTGTATTCCATCTGTGTTAACTTTGGCAGTGCTGCTGGCTTCACTGGTTAGAGAATGAGAGGAGACAGCAAAACAAAGCTTTCCAAGTGCTTACTGTACTGCTGCATACATGTCTGTGGGAACGACACTGAGTTACAGTGGCAGCCGAGCAGGTGCTTTAAACTCACCGTGAAGGAGCACACGCTGAAGATAGATTCTTTTTAGTGGATCGATGCAGCATTGTGAAAAGAATATTAGGGGGAGGGGTGGCAGGGTCAAACTTGAACAATAGGAACTACAGTACTGATCTAACCTGTGGGGCGAAAAAGAGATATCCAGCAGCTCTGGGTGTTAATGTAAAGTCACCTCTACTACCTCAGCATGAATCGAGGTGAAAGGGAACAGAATGTGTTGGGGACAAAGTATGCTGCAGTGTCAGGCTTGTGCCCTCGACAGTGATGAGTTCGGTTACCCACAGAGAAGCCGGAGGGAGCTATTACAGCCATCAATCAGGTTGTCGCAGCAGCAGCAGCAGCAGCAAGGACACTAAGGGAGCCTCTGTACACTCACAGCTCCTTCAAGACAAAAGCAGACCAAGCTGAGGAAACCCCTCATCCAGATCCTCACCAACTGAACCACTCGCTGCAAGTCACACCTCGACTTTCTCTTCTCCATATTCCCTGTCTTGTTGCTCTACTGTCCTGCCAATCAAGGCACAAAAACCACCGCCTGTCACCGTGTAGTCATGACTGACTGCGGCTGGTTACTACAACTACTCTGATAATCTTTGTCGAGTTCCAAGTACACTGCAAAGAATTTCAACCCCAGGGGCATTTCAGATGTTTATTACTCTGAAGTGAATGCTTGGAACTTTCTTTGCTTAATTAAGTTGCATGAATTGTATTTGTTTAGTGTTTTCTGGAATCACATAGAAATTAAAAGCTGACACAGCATTGTAGTCGTGTTACATTCATAACCATAAAACAGTTCTTTTGGTCAATTTAATGTGTGAGCCATATGCTGGATTAGATGCGGTGCCTTCCACTTATTGAGCATTTTAAAAAAATTAAAAGGATCTGGAAAATTGCCAAATGTGAATTACACTCGAGCAGTAACACATCACAAAGTTGAATGACTTCATCACCTCTGGCTAGATGTTGCTCATTAGCTGCATCTATCCAGCCTCTCTGTCTGTATTCCACCACAAAGACCAGCTGTGGTACTCTGGCATTCAGACAGAGACAAACTCTCCTCCGTATCCATATGTGATGCTCACAGGCCTATGTGAACTGGAGTCAGAGGACTTTGCCTAGGGCTGTGCGATATGACCAAAATCTTATATCCCGATATAAGACATCTATCATCCCGATAACGATATAAATCACAAAAATTTAACATTTTCTGTAAAATCTGTGAATCTCAGGCAGCTCGACTTGCGTGAAGTGATTCCAGCTGGGCGTCGTGTACCTGGAGTCGAGTGTTTTAACCGATGCATGAAACTATACATTTTTAGACATAAGTTGTAACAGCCGCCTTTTTATTTGTGAGTATTCATAACACGGCGTGATGCAGGGAAAAGCCTGTTCTAATGTTTGAGTCTAAGGTTTATTTTTTAGCACCTGACGGCTCTTTTTTGCTTCTCATCCGTAAATACTCCGCATACTCTTTCACGTGATTCAGTTTATTTTGAAAAGTCTCAACAGGATCTTGAGCTTTATTGTGAAAGGTTTATGTGGAAAATAAACAAGCGGACACGCGATGGTTTTACTGTTGTTGTTGCTAACGACAACGCATAAAAACAGCCGCCTGTCCGTCCATAGTGCGGTTATATTAAATATAAGAGAAAGAGAGAACTTTAAGAAATTAATATAGCCACTACAGTGACCATCAAAACGATGAAAAAAATATTGCCGTAAACAGTTTATTTTGCGACACCACGAAACAAACGATAGTGTAAAATTAAACGATAGATGTTTTTATATCGTCATCAGATATATATCGTTATATCCAACATCCCTAACTTTGCCTGTTTACTTATTAAAGCTCTTCAGCGTGGCTCCCCTGACTGCGTCTGGTTAAGTCCCTCTAAAACCAGACAGCACACCCCAGAGAGGATGTCAGTAGGCCCCTTCAATGGAGATGTGACAAAAATGGTAGTACTACCAGCAGACCATGGGTACAGAGCGACTGTTAGTGTGGTGACTTGCCTCTGGAGTGAACTGAAAATGTGCTACAACTAATGTGCATGTGCACACAAACAAACACACACATTCGTTAGTATGCGAGAGACATTTTCCAACAACTGTTAAGTCATCTACAACCATAGATGGACAGATATGGAACAATTATAAATGCAAATCTGTCCTCAGAGAAGTTAGTCCTGGTTACAGCCCTAGCAGTGAGTTAAGAGTGGAAGCCAATGAAACAAACACAGGAGGCTGGACTTTGTCACTTCATATCAATGGCAGGCATGGAGTAAACATGTCTGCCAGTCACATTCACTTCAATAAAGAATGACACACTGATAGTGATGATAGGGAAAAATGGAATTGTGGAGAGAGAGGGGGGGGGGGGGGGGGGAGTCCTGAGTATTGTGATTAACCATTCATCCACCAACGAAGTCAATGTTGTGGAAACATTTGACATCAGATACGCGATCAGAAGAGTCAATAAGTCAAACCAAAACATATAACTTCTAAAAGCATTAGTCATACAGGATTTATAGATTAAAAATAATAACATACCTTTTTCTTACAACATTAAGTCACTGTACATGCTCTCCAACCATACTGTAACTGCCAGTCCTGCCAAAAAAAAAAAAAAAATCCCAAACACCTCCTTTGTCCTCTGCATGTAGAACATCAAGTATTTAATTGATTTTCAAATGAACAGTAACTCTGTGTCCCCACATCGAAAATACTCTAAAATGTTTCTTCCTCTATTGAAGATTCAAAAAACCCTGACAAGAAGCCGGGCCTCATCTGAAGGGAAGGAAAAAAAAAAAAAACATCACAGGAGGAGGATTAGTGCAGAGCAGCCTTCGGTCTTCTTTTGTGTTTCTACTCTATCACTATGGTAAACCTGTAGCCATTACATCTGGCGCACTTAAGCTTAAACAAAAGTGTAAAATCAGTGGGGGAAAAGAACGAAAGGCAACTCCAGAGAAAACCTATCAACAAATAAACATCTTAATCATACGATAAGTGAACCCTGGTTCAACAGAAAGACAGGAGAGTAAACAGTAAAGGGAACAATGACCTTCTGTTTAATGAGCCAGTCTCCTTTCTAGTCTGCCCATTATCCTATTAATGGATCAGGAGGAATTCCTTCAGATGGTATTAAGGGTTCCCCTGGAGAGTGCTAAACCTGGGAGGGAAAGGGCCAGAGTAGAGGAAGAGGCCCTCATTTTTACCACCCTCTGGGCTTCAATGCTTGGCCCTCTCATTCAGGTCAATTGGTCATGCACTTTCTCCCCCTCTCCGCTCTCATGCGTACCCAACAAACACTCTAGTGTACACATCCAAGCGATGAACCAAAACAGCATGCCTCCTGCTGCCACGAGGACCAGGCCCCGTCAGCGTATCTAGATCTAGCTTGTCAGCTACAAGCCTGGACATGCATGCCCTTAAAAGGTTTCCGGCACCTCAACAGCACCAATAACTTTTATAACGAAAGGATTCCTAGTATTGTCTTCCTCTTGAGCTAAACCAAAGATGGGCATGCATGTACAGTATGTGTGCTGCAGAGGCAGGACAGTCTCTGAATGCTAACAAAGAGTGGGGAGGGAAAAAAAGCAGGAAACTTGGCATCAAATTACACAGTGGGAGTGTGCGTGGCTTAGGTCAGGGAAGGACAGGAAATATGAGGCCTGGGGTTGTGGAAAGAGCCACGTGGTGTGGATGCGCTGTTGACCGCTTACACCAGAGTAAACACGCTAATGACAAAGGCACATGAACAGTCTGCGGAGTCAACGCAATGAAACCATAAAAGGCAAAGTGAAATCTGAAGAAGAAAAAAAAAAATTTCTAGTAGGTGTGGCTTGTTTCTAAGCTGCAGGAAAGGAAAGGAAGAAAGAAAGAGATCCCTCTCCACTTCAATGCTTTCCAGATGGTGATGTAATTTCAAATCTGAAAATGTGGCCACACAACTGATACATAAACTGAACGAGAGAGGGATCCAACTATGAGAATCTGCAGGGCATCGACCGCGATGCACAGACTGCAGACAAGATACTCTGTCATTACTGCAAGTGGAAACAACACAGAGCCCGATATTCAAACTGCAGATACAACACGCACAGCAGAGAAACAAGGCTCATTCGTGTGCTGCTGAACCTGTAAGGACTCAATCAATGAAAGCTCTTAATGCTCCACTGGGATCCTCGCTTTTCTTTCACTGCTGCATACTCAAGAATGTTAACCAATCAGATAGGATCAGAGGCATAGGCATTTAGACAAGTGTGTTGGCAAACACACGTGGGTCAAACCAACCGTATCGACAAACCATCATTGTTATGACAATTATGTAGCTGGCTCTTTTTCACTGCAGACATTTGTGCATGTCAGAGCAGGAAAAACACAAGTGGAATGTGGCTGGATATTATTCAGCTGAGTGACCTGCACCAGTGCACTTGTGTTTGCTACAGGTTTTTTGGCAAATAAGAAAAGAAAAAAAAAAAAAAAACTGTACCATTTAGTTGTTTTAGTGTACACCTCCCTTCAGATGCATATTTTTGCACACGTGTGTAGCCTCCTAAATCTTCCAACACCAAAAACATTAATATATTAGTTACTGTCAACCACATTTTATTAAGAGGCCATCAAATTATGATGACTTCTTACAGCCCAAGGTAACAAAGACTTATCTGACAGGAAGCCTAGATTATGCGGTTCACTATCACAGTTCATATCAAACAGAAAGGGGAAATAAAATTGTTTATGACAAAAAAATGTTTAAAAATTACTTAAATGAACCATTAACGTTCAAACAATGGATCTGCTTATCACTATCATTACTACTACTACACTTTGAGACGAGAAAAAGGTATTAATTGATAACATACACAGAACAGCCACAACGACTGCTTTGACTTTGTGCCACTAAAATAGCTCTTCCCTCCATAACGTACACAAGACGTCTGGGTGTCAGGCACTGAAACACTGGAAGCAAATTCTCTGGATTCTGTGGTTTGCTACGCGTAGAACCTCCATGGAACGGGCTTGTTCTCTGGTGGAAGTTGATTTGGATAAGGATTTGGGGAGCTCAGGGGCCGGGTCAACACACTGGTCTCTTCATGTTTGTTGTGCAGATAACTGTCCTGCTGGAGGATACCGTTGGTGGATAGAAGTCCCATTATCTGAGGCAAGTTGGGTGGTAAAAATCAAACTACCGTCCACATGACTGGCAGGATGCAGGGTTTCCCAGCAAAACAATGAATGTTATCCACACCACCAGGCACTTCAGGTTTTAATATTGGACCTTATCATTCACACTAAAATCAGCGCATGCCTCTGCTCTAGGGATTGCAACACTGTGTTTATTGAAATGTGGTACTTTCTGATCAACATACAGTACATTCACCTAACAAGCCATCACTGCAGTTTCTGGGTCTGTATACTCAATTTCCATGAGAAGCACTGCATGTGAACGTGCAGACCTGAACACAAACAGGGCCAAACCACAGCAGACACCTTCCTCACCATGACCCGCTGTCCTTTCCCCCCCTCCCTCTGTTGTAAAGCCTTTAATCCTCACTGAGGGCATATCCTGCTGGACGCTGCTCCAGGTCATCCTGCGACCCAGGAGCACTGATTGGGCGAGGGGGCAAGTGTAACTCACTATTTCCCCCCACTGGGGACAAACCTTTCTAAGAATATCTATAGTCACTACACTGCAATGTGTCTTCACCCATCAAACAAGGTTGAAAAGAGGGCACAGTGATTGCCGGAGGATTTGGCACAGGTTGCTAATGCTGTGCCATTGTACAGGAAAACAATTCTTTTGTTTTGTGGGGATTAAAGTGGCCAGAATGCCTGGCTGTAATGGTTTTACCGAAGAGCAGGGCATGTGGCACAGTTCAGAAAAAACACACATCTACAATAAATATCTGCAACACATTTGTCCTGTATATTTTATCTAAAGCAGCACCTGCAAGCCACGATAGTTACTCCACATACTGTAGGGGTCTTGTCCAGGCTTGTAGCGCTGAACATTACACACTCACACAATGCATGTTCCGTTTTGTATACAATGACAAGCTCTGTTGTCAAGGCTATCAATGTAAAGTCACGACTGCCCTGCTTTATCAACATATGATACAGTAATTATTCTATACATTTTTCTTCCACCATATAATACTGTCACCCATTTTACAGTTAGGCAACAAAATGGTGTTTATCCTTTCAACCCCCCCAATAATATAATATAATATAATATAATATATATAGCTGCATGCCAGCCACACTCCACAGGTTGCTATAAATACAATAAAAGCATCGCAGGGGAAAAGGTACCAGTTTCCCTGAATGCCACATGTGGCAGACAGAGACACAAGCGGAGCCCCACGGACGAAAAGGTGTCCGCCACCGCACCACGATGGAGCGAAAACAAAGCACAGCGGAGGGCTCCCACTGCTGCAACAGGGCTGCATGCCGCGTTGGTAAAACGTGTCAACACCCTACAACATCTTCCTGTCACATACATAAAACACCCGTTAGGTTTCCTCTGAACAATACAGCGCGGATGTGTTTGTGCGCGCGTGTCCAAACAGCAGCAGCAGCGAAGGCAACAAACCTGTGACACGCCGCGTGCAGCAAGCTTTAGCTTACTGAGGAATCAACGAGAATAAAATACAGGACAAGGCTAACCTGCTGGTGTTGCTCCAAATATCCGCACCACCGGCACTTTCTTCACGTCGCTCTCCCTGAATTCAGAATAGCAGACGTCCAGGTCTTTAATGGGACTTGTCAGGTAGTAGTCTGCGGTGACGATTCGTACCGCAAACATGACTGCCGCGTCCGTCAAATAAGCCAAAAAACTTTAGCTGCTAGGAGTCCACAAGATGCAGGGACCACGGTGGCCAGTCGATACCAGCCGAAGACTGCTGCTGTCACGGCGGTAACACAACGGCAGAGCGGAGGTAAAGCCCAGTTGTGTCCCATGGAAGAAGGAAAAAAAGAAGAAAGGGAAAAAACGCGAACAAAGATTCCCGTTGGCTACAACGCTTCCCGAGGTGCCGTCGCCGTTAATGTCCAGCTGCAGCCACGGAGAGCTAAACTCGACGGTGGCGGGTTGTTAACAGGCGCTCCGCAGCTGTCAGCTTCATGTTTTTAGTAGTGATTGCGGCTGTCCCGTGATTTTAGCTATCCCTGTGGTGTTGTAAGCCAGGAGGACATTCCTTCCAGTATGTAAAGTTATCTCCCGAAATCACCCCTCAGAACTAGTCCCAGCCAGTCCGCTTTTCTCAGGTAGACCCTCAGTCTTCCTCTTGCTCCCTCTTCTTCCATATCAGGCTAGCCCGCGTTAGCTAACCTTTCACAAAGCTACTCAAAATCCAAAGAGTTGTACTTCCGTGTGCACACTTCAGAATAAAATGATTTTTGACTAGTCCAGCGCAGTGATACAAAACACTGGAGCGAGAACAACCATTTTATTTTGAAAGGCTCAGCCATGGCATACGTTGTTTATGGGCTACGTAACCGGGAGGCATACATACTTGGTTTTTTGGACCATCTCTCCGGCTAAGCGCATTAGGCCACAAAGCTGCATCTGTTTGGAAATTCCCATCATTCAAATAAGATTATTCCGCCAGCAGGAGACAGAATGTGCTATCCCTCAGCTTCTTAGTGTGTAATGGTTGCAGAAACCTTCAGGTTAGAACGTTTTATGTGGTGAGTTGTCCTAAAAATACCCTTATAAGCATGTCACAAATCAAATGCACGAAGTCACCGGTTCTATCCTGTTACATCCCGATTGGCATTTTTTTTTAATAATATAAATATGAAAATAGACGCAATTTTTGCTAATACAGATCCAAGATTCAATATTTGTTTTTACAACATAAGTGACAGGAATTTATTTTTTTGAGCTCGCATTGCAGGGCATGGCATTTAACACTCTTATCTGTTATAATAAAAGCGGAATATGATGTTTCAAAACTGATTAAATTAATGACAGGACGTTTCAGCTGTAATAATATGTAGAAGTGTGTGCACTGAGAGGCCTATATATGAAGACTCATGCGATATTCCAATGTGGAAGCAGGGCCAGACACTAAACTCCCTTTAGTGTCTGAGGTGTTCGTTAAAATGCACTAAAAGTTATTGATATGCTCTTTATGTTTCATAACCCACCCTGCCCACTCATCAGGACCTGTGTTTTTCCAGATCAAGGAAACAGACAGTAAAAATCATGTCAGATCCCCCACAGCCAGGTCACATCTTCTCTGATCTGAAACCTTTCACCTAACACTGCAGAGTACTTAGCACCACAAACAAACATTGGCAAGAGCATTGTTATTATAGGTGTTATATCATTACACTGTCTAGGTATGTGTAAATTAGGGGAAAGGGTAATATCCTATTTATCTTATTGTGAGGAAGGAAAATTATCCTAATAAGAGGAGGATGATGATTACATGTCCTGTCTGTGAAGCATTTTTGAGACTTTACATGGTACATTGACCTGTACAAGTCCAATTGACTTGACTTGACTTTAAGTTATAAGGGGTAGGAGGAAGTATATTTCTGAGTCATATGAGAACAATGAGCATATGAAGTTATAGCTTATGAAATGTCTCTTCTTTTCTTTTGTTCCAAACAGAAAAGAAGAAGAAGAAGACGTCTTGCTTAAAGTTGATTCGTTTCATGTCAAAATATTTTTTTATACAGTAGTATTTTAAAACTATGAAAGTAGCTTATGGCTGTGAAATAAGAAACCAATGTTGGTGTTCACATGTTCTTTATAATGGTCTGGAAATAGCGCATTGATCAAATACCTTCAGTTCTTGGGAAATGTTTCAGAATTACAGCAGATCTCAGGATCAGCGGATGCTTCTCTGCTTTATTGCCTATTAGGCTTGTCCTTGTTCCTTATGGTATCAACAGCATCCTGTTGTTGCAACACCTTGAAACAAGTTGTTTTTTGGGTTGTTTTTTTTTACTTTTAATGCACTTTCTATGATTTAGTGTGACCAGCACTCACAGGTGCTTTTTATGGATGCCTATAACAAATCTCCAAGCTCTTCATCATTCTGCTCAGATTCCTCAAACAGCCAGTACATGGCAGGCAGCAGTGCTGGATGTGCTGAGCTCACTGCTTTCTCCTCTCCAGTGACAGAGCCATAACCCTCTACAAACAGCTGGTTCGGTCCAGTTCATGCTGGGGACACGGCAGTCAACGACTCCCCGATGATAAAAATGTTTCATTAGCATTTTCATCAGCACACGCTCCAGCAGACAAAGGGAGCCTCTGTCTGCTGGAGTGTGCGCTGACCTTGAGTAAGAGCCTGGCCCTCTTAATGAACCAATCGGCAGTCGTATGCTTGCATTTGCCAGCAGCATGCCCGAGGTCTGAGAGCACTTATCAAACAAATCCAAAAATATTATGGATGCCATATTTAATGTAGTGTTTGGTGGGAGCTTTTAGCTAAAGTGATTTACAGTGCTAAGTGCATACATTTTTAGTATGGATGAGCCCAGTGGGAGCAGAGCCTAAAACTTCCTGCTTCATAGGCAATCTGTTCTTAAGGATTTGTTCTCCTCAGTGAAGGAGAGGAGGGAAACGAGTGACATCCTTGAGCTGTTTCATATGTCTGCCATCAAGGACCTTGAGCTCTTACGTATTCTTCTGTCAAACCGACGTGTAACAGTTATAACTTTGAACGTGCTTTAATGGAAGTGGGTTTGTACATAGATCATAAATTTGGTTCTTTTGCCTTGTATCTCCAAAACTTGTTTTTAAACAATTCTCACTATCACAGACTTTATTTCTTCCATTACTGTCAGTTCTTTTGCACCAATCTGTACCCTTTCAACATCAGTCTAAGGTAGAGCCATCTCAAGTAGAACACAGCAAGACCTTTATTTCTCACCTGGTTTTAGATGTGTTAGTGTGAGACAAGTTGGTTCAGGTCCTTCTGATATCAGCCTGCTTTGCGTCTCCTGTTTGGCAATGTCACCTTCTTACATGCGCATGTCCCACCTGTTCTCATGTAAGTGAATAATCAGTGGAATTTACCATCTCCGATTTGTTCAAATCTAGCAACATTTGTGGATATGTTCAGATTTGGTGTGTGTTCAAAATATGTTGCACATTTCTCTGTTAGGCGATGAGTCTGAAGAATCATGTCAGGTTTTATTTGTTTCTGATGTTTTCTCTGTGCCTTCTGTGTTTATTAGGGTTATTCTTTATGTGCCAGGGTTCTTTGTTTGGGTTATGTCATGTTTTGCTTTGAAGATAGTTCTAATGTGTCTCCTTGTAGTTTTACTTCCTGCTTACCTTGCATGCCCACTTTTGTGTTTGTCTGCCCCGCTACCATTAGTTCCACCTGTGTTTGATGGGCTTCACCTCTGTCTAATGCTATATAGTCCTGCCTTTCCCTTTGTCAGTGCATCTGTTTGTGCGCCATGTGTTCTCGTAGCATTTGTCATGCATTTAGTCTGGGATTGCTGTTTTCCTTTAGGCTATGTGTGTCTGGATTTTAAATCAGCCTCTTTGTCCTGCATTTGGACTGTGTGTTTCAGTGCTTCCTGGAACTGAGATAACAATATTGAGTATGTGTGGAGGTTACTGAGATTACTGTGAAACATTCACTGGTTGCATGAGCTCATTCTTTAATGTAATGTTTTAGGGGGAAAAAATCAATAGATAGATGTGATGTATATATATATAGAGAGAGATGGATATATATTGGAAGGGTAGCTTAATGGTCAAAGTTTTGTTGATGAAACTGTTTTTATTTTTAATTGTTGCACAGGTCATGTTCTTGCCATTTCACCTAACGTGGGCAAACACACATTAGTGTTTTGCCCACATTATCCTGGGAAGGGTTTGGATCTTGGGTTTTACAGCATTCCCAATAATGGTAACACTTGAGGAAAAGCATTTTTCATGAACAGTCTCTTCTAAGAATTCTGTAAAATTTGCAAAAAGCAGGCAATGCAGGCAAAAGACTGACAGACCTCTCATTGAACATATTAATGTCATTTTGATTCCCCATAGTGCTTTTCTGTAGGATTCTCATGTATTAGATGTAACTTCATGCCGTTTAGGAAGAATATGTGCGTTTGGCTGCTTTGGATCCACCAGATAAGACTGAGTGGAGTGGTGTGCAGGTCCTGAAACAATAACAAACAGTGGATTTATTGGTTCTGGCTGCAGCTCTGTTTACACAGAGGCACCTCATGCAGGAGCTGATAAAAGCTTGGACATCAGCAGAGTTCCCCACAGAGACGCACACATATGTGAGCAACATTTTTTTTTTTCTTTTTCTGTCAGGTTTGGTAAACAGGCTGTGCACACTGACAGAGTAAAATGAAGTTCAGAGTGAAAATCTGGCAGTTAAAGGTGCCCCACACAATGCTGGCTTATCAGGGAGTCAGTGGTGGAACATATGGACCGGATGTTTCTACCAGACTTCCTGGGCCCCTGTCTACATGTTTTATCATACTGATGCTTTATGACCGACATTTTTTTTTCTTTTTTGTAATCTGTTCAAAGTGAAAGGTGACCCCAGTTTAAAAATAAATAAATATACATTTTTACATGTATTTTTTAAATAAAAAAATTTTAAACAATGTATAATTGGAGAAGACATTAGTGCTTTCACCATGAACAGATGACTGATGCTGGGTGTTATTGTTTGGTACATGCTGCCATCTTCTGGTTCTTCCAGTTAGCCTCTGCATTACACCAAAGTACTTCTCTGCGAACGGGGATGGACCGTCTACATAACCGTCCAGGGTCACCGTAGACTTTGCGCTACTGTAGACTCGACCTCTGCGAGCACAGATTCAAATTGTCCTGTGTTCATAATCTCATTTTCTATTTCAGCATTGCAACATTTTAAATAATACTTTTCAAAAACCTGCATTATATATTTATAGCAAATTTGTGTTGAATTGAGAAGACAATTATCCTGTAATTAACATTGTTTCAGTGCATCTGCGAGCATCTCAGCTTTACCTCTCCAACTTTGTCTCCAACCTACTCAACCTGATCTGTCCCTCTCATATACTCATTTCTAATCCCATTGATTCTTGTCACTCCCAATGAAAATCTTAGTATAGTCAACTCAGTACCACCTCCATCCCCTGTCTTTATGTTAGTGCAAACATGTCCAAACCATACATTTTAACAGGTCTCATTATTATCATGTAAGCATTTTTCAGTCTCGCTGCTATCCCTCTGTCACCGATCCCACCCTGACACCCCTTGCTTTGGCTCTCAAACTTAAATGTATCCACCTTCACTTCCTCCACTCCGTGTAGCTTCACTGTTACACTTCTCTCCCTCTCAGCTGCATGTTTTCTGTCTTGCTTTTATTCAGTTTAATTCCTTTTCTCTAGTGCATACCTCCACCTCTCCCAGACATTGCCTACAAACATCATAGTCCACGGAGACTCCTGTCTGACCTCATCTATCAGCCTGTCCATCACCACTGCAAACAAGGAGGGTTCAGAGCTGATCCCTGATGTAATTCCACCCCCACCTCGAACCCATCTGGCACTCATACCGCACACCTTACCAGTGTTTTACCGTCTTCATAAATGTTGTGCGCCATCTTTACATACTTCTGTCACTACTGACCTCCTGACTGAAAGTAAATGTTATGTGTGTAATGCACTTTCTTGGCAGGAAACCACACTCAGGCTTAGTTGAAACTAAGTCTCTTCTTAACTTAGTTTCAACAACGCTTTCACATAGCTTCATGGCAGGGCTCAACAACTTTATCCCTGCATAGCTTGAAAATCAGTACCAGCTCTTCCCCATTCCTCAGACATGCTCTCACACTGAACACAGATTGTGTTAAACAGTCTTGTTTAAATCACTTTCCATCTCTTGTAGACATCTCAGCACTTCTACAGGTATTTGGACCAAATGCATTTTCATTCATCGCCCTCATTTCCTCCTTACTAATTCTCTGCACTTCCTTGATTCTCTTTCCTCGAAACACATTCCTCTTTCTCTAATTTTCTACATTATTTCCTTGAAAGCTGTGCCATGTAAAATATATATTAAAAACTGCATGGTTTGCTGGTAATGAATCATACCAAGACAACATCAAATATTGAAACAGAATTTTTTTTACTGTACATTTCTAAAAACAACACACTGTGTTTACTGGGGGAGACCCAGGAGTACATGTTGCTGTGAAAGCAAAATATTTTACAATCTTTGCTTAATGAAGGATTTCAACTGCTCAACAGTTCAGGCATTGGTGCTATGTGGACCAATGCCCTTCATACCATCATACGTGCTGGCATTTGAACTGCATGCTGATAACAAGCAGGATGTTCACTCTCATCTTTACTCCAGAGGGTAGAAGTATTCCTGGATCATAGTGGTGGTCTGTGCGTTTGCGTGGTTTTTGAACGTGCATTTGTAAATGCAGTCAGATATCACATCCACGGACTCTTTCAGAACAAATCCTTAGCCCATGCAGTCTACCGCTGAATCACGTCTTGAAAATCATAGCCGCTCAATATCAATTTTCAGCTTTTTCTATTATGTACAGAAATATGTTAGTGATACTTATTTACTCTAGATCATGAATTCTCTAAATGCTTTGCAATTTTACATCCAGAATATATATATATATATATATATTTTACAGTCCTACTTAGCACTCCTTTTTTGGTTGATTTTCTGTCTGTGAAGCACTTTGTAATGTTAAAAAAAAAAAAAAAAAAAAAATTATATATATATATATATATATATATATATATATATATATATATATATATATATATATATATATATATAATTTTTTTTATCATTAGTAGTAGTAGTGGCCTGCGTTGCCTTGTGAGCTGAAAGATATTTAAAATAAACACACTTCTCAAAATGTACTAATGCTTCTCAGTTTTGAGATTACTCTTAAAGCACTGTACCTGCCCAGCACTTAACTGTACACTGTTAGGAAAAAAAATAGATTAGATAAATAATTATGTGGCTGAATATCCAGATATTTGTAAGTGTTGGTGAAGACTAAGCCAGATCTTTCACATGCACAAAATCACAACTTCAGATATGTACTAATGTTTCTAATATAATAAGCCAGAAAAAAGCCTTTCTGCCTTCTTGTAGACAAATATTGGTTAAATTCATTTGAAGTGTATATTAAGGAAAGAATAAGAAACCAAAATGAAACCCACAAACTAGCAGCAAAAGTATCGATGCCAGTGTAAAAGCAGATTTGTCGGAAATAAACAAGTACGTTTAATCTACTTGTAAAAGTTAAATGTGCCACTTCATTGATTGTTTATAACTGAACACTGTAAAAGATCAGTAAATCTGGGGTAAAGTAAACAATTTTAACTATGCCACATATTTTGTCCCAGTCCTCTTTTTACTGCTCTCAGACAGGACGGAACGTGAGGGTGAGGTCAGCACTCCGGTGTGGGATGATGTAGCGCTCCTCCCTCAAGAGACGCAGAAGCAAATCCTGGGTGTCCTGGGGCCAACGGTAGATTCTGGTACTCTGAAGCCAGCTGGGTACATGAGCCTGTAAGAGGATACGAGGGGTAGCCGTGGGTTAGCATGCACAGTCAATGTACTTAATCCTCTGGATTCATGGGCCTTTTACCTGGAACCTAACTGCCCTCATCTCTTTCCTGTTTATAGTCTACGCAAAGCTGTAAACTTTATTTGTCCTTTTCTTTTCAATCAGTTTTTTTTGGAGGGTTTTATTTCCTCACATAGGTTTTACTTGTGCTTCCGATGCAGGGGTGATGGTGAGTGGTTTATTAAAGGGTCAGTTCACACAAATCACAAAGACGTGTTCTCCCCCCCAATCATGTGTTGATCAGTCTTACCTTGGCTGCATTGGGAAACATCACAGGAACCAGTCTGAAGTTCAAGCAGCCTTGCTGGATGTACTCATTTTGAATCTGTGCCATTGTGAAAGGATAGTCAGTGATAGAACTAAACAAAGGCTTCACTCATGAGTTCAACCAAAATGTATTTTCCTTGTCACCTAACATTGACACAATTACACATTGTGATTGATGCTCTGACAGAAAGCAGAAGAATTTGACTGCACTCTGCTCTGGCACACTAACACAGTGAGGAATCTGGGAGGAACGGCTCTGTTTTCAGTTCCTGGGAGGTATTTCCTCATTCTTCCATGCAATTGAAATGTGAGAGGAGGTACTATAATGATACAGAAAAGCCACAAGAGGGAGACATTGTGAGAAAATATTTGCTTCTCAGTTCCTAAGAGGCCATTTACCTGGTTGTGGATGTACTTGGTGTGCAGGCCATGCTCATCGACTCCATCTCCTTCCACATCCGCTTTGTACTTGGGGCTGATGGCCACAATGATCAGCACAGATTTCTGTCAAAACAATCCTCATTGTCAATTTTTCAGCACAGCTGTGATAAGAGTTGAAGAATTGCCTAATCAAACTCAGCCGTCACACTTACATCATTCAGAAAACGGTCCATCCATTGGTTGATACCCATGTTTCGGATTGAACTGTCAAACATGTCGAGCTGAGGAAAGGCAGAGCGAGTGAGAACATTTGAAGTGGAGTGAGCATCTGCTGGAAATCAAAGGCTGATGAATGACTGGACTTACTGAGGGTCTAAAGCCTTGGTCCACAAGAAATTTAACAAAAATGAACATTTCCTTGGCTATGTCCACTGAATATGTGATAAAAACTCTTCCTGTCAATGAGGGAGGGGAAAAACAGAAAACAAAAAACCCCATCAGTCATTATCCTGAACAGAAGGGAAACATGAAACAGAAGGGAATGATGCATGCTTTGGCACATGGTGGGACTTACTGCACTCCTCGGGAAGACTGATGGTCTTCCTGATCTCCTTCGTGCCTGATCCTGTGCCTGCAAGGTCGGAGCAACCCACGCTGACCTCATGCATCACGTCTAGAGGAGGTGTTGCATAGGGAGCCGCAGAACCACAGTGACCATTAAGAGCACCTTTAAGTTGCTGCCCATTTTGAGAGAGATTCCTGTGGAGGGAAATGATGAGAAATGACCACAGAGTGACTCACAACATACGGTATTGGGGAAAGTATTCCACCAGTGAACCAATGCTGGAATTAGTAGATCATAATGACAAACATTTTCTGGTGGGGTTGAGGCTCCTGGTGTCGGCCTGCTGGGTAACCCAGGTCTTGATGACAATAATTATCGCGTCCGCGCGGGTTTGCTGGAGGGCAGCACGCGCGCTGTTTCAGACAGCTTCCCTGCATTGGCATGTGGCCTGCAGACAGACACAGAGGAGCAGACATAAGTTCCTCTTTCAGATGGTTTAGCAGAAATGAGATGCAGATTGTCCTGCTTCTGGAATGCAATAGCACATTTACTGTTTGTTCTTGAGTGCTAAAATTATGGTTTTAAATGATTGCTGCCTACAACCAATAATTTTTTTCAGTGACATCCAATATCATATGTCAAATTCATAGTCACAATATGACCAATTATAGTTATCATTTGTTATGGGACGCTCGATGTTTCCATGTTATTGAGTGCCAGCCACAAAGTAAAGATGTCTTAAAGTGGGCATGAGTTTGGTGTTTTAGTGTCCTATGACACAGTATCAACAAACAGGGCTGAAAAAGGAAGCTAAAAGCTACGGTTCACCAGCTTGTCAGTCCATATAGAATCCCATTTTAAAATGCTTAACATTTTTACAGCCTGTTACAATGTGGTACAACAGTGCTGACTTCTGTGTGAATTTGTTTTCCTGCTCACCTGGTTGGATTATTATTTTTTTCTTCACAGGCCTAAAGTTGTGGGTGTGATTGTTTATGCTGAAAGTTTCAGTAAACAGTAGAGAAACCTATGGATTACGTATTTTTGTGTTTTCCACGTAAATCTGTGGACTCCAAACATATCAGCAAAAACTGAGACATTGTAAGGGATTAAGGTACAGATTATTTTTCCTTTAATTTGTGACCTCTTTTACTGTGTTCTGTGTAAATATTGGATAATTTTTCAGATCTACTTAAATGAAACAATCCAGGGGTAATTCACTGACATACTCACGTGGCATATGTGGAATTGGCATTTTAACATAGTTGATGCTGTTGAAGTCCGATTTGAGCGGTTGGGGGGTCTCCAAGTACTCTGCATCATCCACAGAGTGGCTCCAGTGCTGGCTTGAAGGGCCTATGGGGTCTTGCTTATACTGCACTTTCTGTCTTAGGCTAACATGCCAAAAATCTTCCGTGAATGGGGCATTCACATGTCCTGAGAGTGGTGCTGCTGGGGAGTTAATGCGAAACTGGTGCTTATACTGGTTCTCAGGGAATTTACTCAAGCCCACTTGTTGTGCTGCCCGCTGTGGAGGCTCAAATTCACGGACCTCTAGCCTTTTGACGGTCTCTGCGTGTGCGTTACACTGTTCACATGGGGGGAGCCGTTCCAAGTCCAGAGTCTCACCCATTTCAACAGGAATGCTATGATGGGGACAAGGCCCTGAAAGCAAGAAGGAAAAGATCAACAGGTTTTTACTCACTTCACTGAAAATGGAATTTTTGGCAAGCTGATAGCTCTGTGTCTGTGCCTTCCTACCTTTAAAAGGGTCCATTTTTTAATTTTATTTTACCAATTAAAAGTGTCTTTGGCCTCTGTGGTGAAAATGAAAGCAGTGTTAAAATAATCTGTTGCAACATGGCACCTTAAAGACATACACACACAAAAACACACGCACACACACACAGCAAAACGCCCTACATAAAATCAACATGGCGGTTACAAACCGAGACTAGAACCACAGGGAAAAGCATTACCCTTAATACGGCAAACTCTTCTCGGTAGAAGTATTCATGTGTTCTTTTATTTTTCACACTGAAACAAGTGAAAACGGAGGATCTCTACAGGTGGGTTGAAGCGTAACCTGATCGTGACAAACAAGTACAAAGGTCAGAATCATTCATCAAAAGCAATGCCAGGTATTTCTTTTTAAACAATAACTAAAAAAAAATGTCAAAAGTTAACATGGTGTTTGACATTACAAGTTAAAGAACAAAGCCAATGTGTTTTCACACCTACCTTTGCTTAAAGCTGCTCAGCCCCAGCACAAACCTGTTTTGTGGCAAACAGGAAACATTCCCGCTGCTTGTTCCTTCCTGTCTTATGCAAATCTTGGAAGTCTCGTGACCCATTTATGCAAAAGGTGTGGAGCGTGAACTCCAGGGCTGCCAATCAGGTTGCTTCTTCAACCAGGTAGGCAGGCTGCAGCCAGCCACATTCAACTGTTTTGTTGGAAAGGTGTCATGTTTTGTTTTCATCACACATTGTGAAGCAATGAAATTGAAGCAGCAGGGGGGGAAAGGATACACAGGACTTGACAGGTAAAAAATATATTCTGCAGCATGTATAAAACGGTACTGAACTGTGTTCTCAGTAGATTTTATACAGTGACCCATTTTCAAGGCCATCAAACAAGAACATGTTTTTGTTTCATAACTAGACATGATCCATATCACACCCAAGTCTGATTTTCCTTTTTTGTTTTATAAATAAACTGTATTGACAAAGGCCCACAGTTGGGCAAAAGGTTGTATATAATGGTTCTTTGAGCAAAATGCATACCATGTTTTTGTGTGGATGGGAAAAAATGCAGTAACTTCTGGGTCTGAAAAGAGAACTAGTTTAATATCTTAAACTTGCATTCTTTCTGATGTTCAACACTGGTCATTCCTGTGCTTGGAAGAAGAAACCAAGAGGGGTGTGTCATTAAGCTAGATTACTAGGTTAGCAAGAAAGTCTTGTTTTGAGTTGTTTGTCATGAAAGTGGCTCTCTTTTTACCTGACTAAAAAATTGTGGTAATTTAACCTGAACAGGAGCGGGTTATGTTCTGGATTTCTTTTTACAAACGGCTGGACTTGCATATGATTTTTTTTCTTTGCATATTAGAATTTAAATTGTACCTCTGTACTGTACCTCACTGATATTGCAAATGAAGCGCAGCTGTACAAACGTCACAATGTTGCTGGAATATTCATCTGGTGATGCAGAAAATGTGTAAATGTTCATATACTTGATTCTGATCTGCTGCTCTTTTACAGCGCAGTTAGTAGAATGCAGAACACACACAAAGAGCACCTGTCAATCAATAAAATTGATTTAACTTCTGCCAACAAACTAAATTTCCACATCGCCTTTATTAAGGTACAGGCCAGTTTTAAAGTTCCAGAGCTCTACTGTGAATGATAGGCAGAATTCATAGGGATAATTTTGTATAGAAAAAGATCATATGACACAGCAAAGAAAGGCCGCCTCAACAGAGAAAGTTGCAGAAATTATAGCGTGATATCTCTCATCTCTGACTGGGGTTTTAGGTTTTGTCAAGTCAGCTTATACAAAGAAAGCCTGACTTATTTCCTTTGTAGTACACCCTTCAGTAGTACAGAAGGTTGATTTTAAAACAACAAGAGTGCCCAAAATCAACCTTCTGGGTTAATAATGTAACTTTAGTAACCAGTGACTGTTGGTGACGATGTCAGTAGATGTACTTTATATGTTGGCATCACATACAGTAAAAAACATAGACGTAGGACCCCGGTTGGAAAAATTCAGCCAATATGCAGTTCCTTAACCTGCCTTCTGTCTCAAGTCCACCTGATGACGATAGTTGTGAATGCAAAAGGACTCCCAGTCCCATAGAAGTCCATGGAAAAATGGCTTTCTGACTTAGAAGGAAAATGTTTTGAGAGGTTAAGTTTATGGGCTCAGTCACTCATTTTGGGTCATATTGAATACAAAATAAATTTTTAAATCTCAGTCATAATTTTTTTTTAAGAAATAGAGGCTTATCTGTGGCATTAATTCACAAAATATCTGTTTATCTGTTGGATTCAGCTTTTTGGGACATATGTATAACTTCATAGCAATCAAGAAATTGTTGAGGTGTTTCAGAGCAGGTCATCCATCTGTCCAATTTGGGCTTTTGCTGCAATCTAATATTGTTGTATGTATTGAGAGCCATGACACCAACATAGGTATTTTAATCTTTCTTTCAAGTCCATGCTTCATTTGACATTTTGACACCTTTTCAGAATTCGTCCCAAGTATCTGTTTTTGCAATATATTCTGTTAAACAAGTTTTTCATATACACCATCTGCGTATATGCTGATACTGTTCTACCTGTGTAAACCAACCAAACACATCATTCTGGCTTTAGGTTAATATCGAATTTGATGAGTTTCCGGGGATACAGCCTATAAAAGTAGGTAAGTGTACCTTGATTCACGGCTTTTGTGTTAAAACTAGTTTAAAGAAGAAACTTTAACCTTTTTATCTTCTTGGAGTTCGTTCTATTCTGTAGGTTTTAAACTGGTTAGCACCACAGACACAGGGTTGCTGGATGATGAAGCCTTATGATCCACCACTGAAAAAACTTTCATGGTAGTATTTGTGAGGACAGAGCCCAGTTCAAGTGCCTTCTCATTACAAGTCAGTACCTGGACCAGCTCTTGCCGGAAGCGGCGACTGACCATACAGTAGAGTAGGAAGTTTGTGGTGGAGTTCAGGTTCTGCAGCATGTTGGCAATGTCTCCGGCAACGTTGATTGGAATGCTGTAGTCATTTCTATTAAAATTCTCATTATTGTAGTTGGTCCTCAAGATGCAATACGTGACAAAACGAGGAAGGCTAAGCACAACAAAAGCCACAGAGACGGTTCCCAGCAGGAGAATGGTCCTCCTCAACATGCCCCTCGTGCTTTTACCCTGCATGACACGATACTCCTCTTTAGTGAAGAGCTTACTGGCGTTGCACAAATGGTACCCAATGAGGTAATTGAAAATGATAACCAACACGATCGGAATTCCTCCTGAGAGGAATGTAGTTATCCACACTATAACAGTAGTGTAGGTCTCATTGCGGTATAGACATCTGGGCAATGTGATGTTCTCTCCATCCACTGTGAGGTTCACAGGTGTGACAATATTGATCCAAGCCAGAGGCACAGAGACCAGGTGGGATACCAGCACAATAGCTATGCAGGTAAGCTTAGTGACCCTAGTTTGGGACAAATGCTGTTTGACAGCCGTGCTGCGGAGGACCAAGTAACGCTCGATGGTGAACACCACCACAATCCAAGAGGAGCTGTAGAGTGACCCATACTGCAAAAATCCCAGAATGCTACACCAGGGGTAAGAGTGCCAGAAGGGCTGCAGGGTCCAGAAGGCGAGAGTTAGGTCAATAAGAATTACCCACACCAAGTAGAAAATGTCAGCAATAGCTAGACAACTGAGGTAGATGATGGCTGTGCTGGACATCCCACAATTACGGAAACAGATCATGTAGAATGTGAAGAGGTTTCCTAGAACAAAGGGTAGGAACACAGGCCCACACTCGTTTATTGATCATTTGGTCAAAGATAAAAGCTAAAACTAAGGATGCATATGATATTGTACACATCCACAAGATAAGTAGCAAAATTAATCTGATATCCAGTTTTCACACATTTTTAACTATTCAGGAACTATTTAGGAAATTTCATCTCATGGATTTCAGCAAGGATTTGGTGGTTCAGTGGTAGAATTCTCGCCTGCCTTGCGAGAGGTCCCGGGTTCAAATCCCGGACGAGCCCCCAAATGTTAAGGTTCAAATATTGAGGAAGGAGAGTACAAACAACCATTGGTCCAGAACTTGGTCAAACAATTGATTTCAATGAAATACACACGTGGGAAGACCAGTGCCTGTTCGCAGACAGCGCTGATCTCCGACTTAATCAAAGCATAAACAGATATTTTATACCATCAGGGTTTGAATTTAATGACGCCCCCTCAACGTCAGATCCATTTCATACATAGGTCAGATCAAAACCACAATGACTTTTAACACAGTTTGAAAAGAACATTGTCTCCGTCTTCACGGCAGGTACTTCCTGTCCCTTCTGACTTTCACTTCTCGTCTGGAACACAAGACACTCATCCTGCAAGAAACTGTTCCTCTTTTTGCAGAGACAACAAGAAACTGTTCCTCTTTCGCAGTTGCGAGCAAACATAACTAACCTCTCACCTATAAATGCGTCTATCTACTGTGTATGTGTGTGTGTGTATGTGTCGTCCTTAAATGCTCTCTCTCATCTCACCCGTTGCACTTCTGACCTTTCACCAGAACAGAGGCTCATCCTTACATGTAATCCTCAGAATAACCTGCACTTAGACTCTGCTTTCGGTTTCAGTTCTGCAAAAGGCACACTCTGCAAACCTGCAATTTCCTGTCAGCCTGCCACTTAGTCTTTCTGAAAGACACACACTCTTTAAACATCTGAATGCAATATCAATACTGTAGATTACATTATTAATGCAATGGTAATGATGATTATTAACAATAGCAGTAAAATAATTTCCCTGATCTCCACACTAGCATACATCAGCTAGGTAATGTTGTTGGTAACAGAGTAGCTGTGTCCAAATTCAGAGGCTACATCCTCCTGAGGCCGCATTTGTAGGCCGATTACATCACAACGACGCGACAAAGGCTTGAAGACTGAGAAAAAATAATTCAGATGAAAAGTCAGAATTCTGACTTTTTTCTCAGAATTCTGACTTTAATCTCAGAATAATGACTTTTTTTTCCTCAGAATTCTGACTTTTTTCTCAGAATTCTGAGATTAAAGTCAGAATTCTAACTTTTCTCAGAATTCTGGAGAAGAAGAAAAAAAAGACGTGCCCACTTTTTCTTTTTTCCAGTGGCCCTAATCCTCTTCCGTAGCTAAATACGCAATGTCACATTTCTATTTCTACTTGGTATATATGAAAAATCTAAATCTAAAATCTAAAGGGATTTATTGACATATTAAAACGTCCTTAACGTCTAATCTTGTGCATTGTTATATTTTGATGTCCATTATTCCTGATAGATCATGGAAAGCCAAACGCAATACAAACCTGGAATGCCGATGACACAAAGTAAAGGGTAGTAGATCTTCTGGATAGTAACAAAGATGGATAAAGTGGCTCCCTCCATTGTTTGCTCACATGCTAATACCTGCAATAAAACCACTGGATGTACAGTAAGACAAATAATGTTCAGGGCGTCGCATTGTGCAGCTTTTTAAGACCTACTTGGAAAGTTTTAGGTGTAACTGTTAAGATAACATATTGTACATGATGACAACTGTTGAGTTTAAGGTGCTAAAAATAGATTTACATTTTGTAGGCTACTTTGTTGTAAACTCAAAATAACTCTACATGAAAGCTGGCCTACTGTGTTAGGTGGGTTTCATCTGGGTGTAACTAAAACAAAGCATTAATGGTTTCTGAAGAAAGTTATGTTTTCTTCAAATCTCTGTCACTTGGAAATTGCTTGTCTGCGGCCCTGTGTTACTTGAGAGAAGTTAGGGATCCACTGTAATCTTGATGACATACAGAACCATACATATAGCTTTATTCTTTCATCCTTTTTACCTTTTAGAAGCTTCAAAACTCTGTATGAATATAGCAGTCTTTACTATTAAAGTGAACTAAATTAGACTTACCTAGTTTCTGCAGGATGTGATTGCTGTGCTCCTTTTAGCTATAAAGTTGCCACATAAAGGGGAGTTTTTCCACAGAGATGCATCCCAGCTGGTTATGAGTCCACAAAGACAATGGTATTGATAATATGAAGGAGAGATGGTCAGGGAGCTCCACCTGCTGCTCCAATAAGGCTTTGGGAGGGGGGAGTCACACCACCTGACATACGGTTGAAGGGAATTTTCCTACACAGTGGAAGCTCATTTCTGGCAGCACTTATAAAACACGCCTTTACAGACCAAATTAGGTTACTGAAATGACCCCCCCTCCCACTCGTGTGTTTTGAATGAAAAAACTTCAAGCAAGAAAAATAGACAGAATTTATTTCTTCCTCACTATGCAGGTTTGTGAAACATTTTCATTGGACAGCTCCACTGAAATAGAAAGTCATATGAATTTGAAATGAAACTCTGAGATTTCTGATAATTTTTTGTAAATTTACATAGTGAATTGCTCATCACAATTACTCTACAAGTTTATCCTCTAACACATTTACATCTTAAATCTGGGACTCTCCACCATTATAATCTTAGAACTGAAGAAGATTCTCAGATGAGAGGTGAAACATTTTCAAGCAACTTTAAAAAAAGTCCACACGCTTTTCTTTCCAAGCTCCTTAGACTACGATGACCTCGATGACACCGGCACATTTACATCTCCTTTTTTGTCCTAATCCTTGCTTTTTGGAACACAACTTTTCCTTTGAGTTCCTCTGAGTATGTTGTCTCTCTAATTTTGAAAAACTCGAGAATACACTTTAGGACATTATTGTGTGCTTTGCATATTACCATTGCAGTGTTGAGCTCAACTAAATTGCAAAATTTCAAGGCAGATTTTTCTTTTTAAAAAGATGTGCCTCCCTCCTTTTGAATGTAGTACTGATTCTGCAGCTGGTGTCCGTCTAAAATGGTAGGTTGCACATTGATGGAACATCAAAGCTGCTCCCATTCCTCACTGGCAGCATTGACTTTTTAAGCTCTAAACTCTCCCAAAGTAAAATTAGCAAATTATTTTGGATGGTGGTGCTGCTCAACTTTAATTCCACTCACAAACAATCATATATTCAACCCACCATTACGTGTGATCCCTGAGTGTGTCGGCATAAGTGGAAATTGGAGCGAGAGTGGCTGAGGAGAAGTGAGTGTGCGTGAGAAGAGGAGTGGCGGCGTTTGGACTGAGTGTAGAGCGAGCATGGATTTCCTCCCCTCTATCCCCTGGAGCCCTGGACCCCTGCCCCACTCACTGTATATACAAATCACTGTGGTTTCACTCTTGTGTCAATAAATTGTCACCTTTATTGCTTGCCAGAACGCTGTCTGCGCTTGAATCCATCTGTTAGCCATGACAAGCTGTACAGTGTGATTAAAGTAATTAGAAATAAGTAACATAACTTGTTTTATAAGGCTGTGATCAGGTGAGATGTGGTGCTACTCTAAAACTGCTTTTTTGTGAATTTAGCCAATTAAATTCAACAAGATTTAAACAGATGTTTCACAAGCTGTATGGCTGATTTATTTATTGATTTTTTTCAAAAAGTTAGCAAATCTCTTTACTGTACTCATACTAGCTGTCCTCTTTTCTGCCTTCAAATCCTACTGATCAATAAATCAAACAGCAGTGTGCAAACAGAATGCTTTAGCTGAGTTTGGAAAATTTGTTGTCATGGAAAAGAAGTGATACCTTTCACATAGAAGACATATTGATTAGTCAAAGATAGGCGCAATAATCATTAATGGCCATTAATGGTAGTGTTACCAGTTGGTGAACCAGAAACCTGCACTTTCAGTGCTGGAACACTGACTTTAATCCAGGGGTAGGCAACCTTTCTGATGATGAGTGCCATTTAAAATTTCCTCAGAAGTCAGTGTGCCATATGATTGCATTATGATTCACTCAGATATACACCTGGTTTATATCTGACCCAGATAGACTGCAGGTCATAACTTCTTACCTGAAGTTCAGTTCACCTGACACTCGGACCGTCGGCTGCCTCGGGTCTCTCCTCCTCCTGCCTCCCCTCTCCCCCAGCCACCTGCTGGCCTCCACCGCTTGTTAATGTTACTGAAACTGTGGAAGCTCCGCCATAGTCACCACCAAACAACTGAGTTATTTTTACACACCGGCCAGCATCTGGCCAATCCACCACCTTTCATTGTTTATACCGTTCCAAAAAAAAAAAAAAAAAATCATCGGCCCACCGAGCAAATGCCTGGTATGCCCGATGGCCAGTCCAACTATGGTCGTGCCATCAGTTAACCCTTCGGGCATGCGTGCCTAGGGTTGCCGACCCCTGCTTTAATCCTACTTATATATGTAAGTTTTTGAAAAAAAATCTACTTCTAAAAGTACTTTTATTGCACCATGTTTATTCACTCATGAGCTGCTGTAACGTAAATTAAATGGCTGAATTACCACCTCAGGTGTTTATTCAGGTGTGTTGCAGCAGGGACATATTCAAAAGTTTAAGGACCCCATCCCTCAACGACTGGAGTTTGACACCTGTGACCTAGGGCAGCGGTCTCCAACCTTTTTTGCGCCACGGACCGGTTTATGCCCGACAATATTTTCACGGACCGGCCTTTAAGGTGTCGCGGATAAATACAACAAAATAAAACTAGTACCGGTACCGAAAAAAATAAAATTTATTCATAACACACGTGAAAAGACCAAGGAAAACCGAGTAAACGATAAAAACGATAACAAAATAACGCTGAAAACCGATAAAAACCCTGAAAACTATACATTTCACACCTGAGCCTCAACTCTCGCGGCCCGGTACCAAACGACTCACGTACCGGTACCGGGGGTTGGGGACCGCTGACCTAGGGGAAGCATGTATAATGCAAACAGAACTGGTCCTACATGGAACCCTGTGGAACTCCAATATTAACCTTAGTGTGTGAATAAGACTCCCCATTTACATGAACAAACTGGAGTCTATTGGAGAGAGATATGATTCAAATCAGTGCGGCACAGGACCTTTAATACCTGCGGCCTGCTCTAATCTCTGTAATAAAATACGGTCAACAGTATCGAACGCTACACCGAAGTCTAGCAGGACAAGGAAAGAGACAGGTCACAGGTCATAAGAAGATAATTTTTACCCTTCTGAATGATGAGTTCCTAAACCTGACTGAAACTCTTTAAATAAACCATTCCTCTGTTGCTGCTTTACAACAATTCTTTAAAGAACTATTGAGATAAAAGGAAGGTTGGAGACTGGCCTACAATTGGCTAAGACAGCTGGATCAAATCTTTTTGAGTAATGGTTTAATTACTGCCAGCTTAAAGGCCTGTAGGGGTACATATTAATGGTACATAGCCCACAGACTTATCATATTTAAGATTGACACATTATTTAATGGTAGGACTTCGTTGAGCAGTCTTGTAGGAATGGAATCTGACAGACAGACTGGTTTGATTACTGAAGTTATTCACTGCATACCAGGCAGAATCGTACGCAGTGAGAATGTCACACTATTAACATGATAATCAGGCATAGAGCAGAGCAGCTACCTAAACTAAACTCCCACGGTGTTGGCACATTTCATTCACGAGGATAACAGCAGGCGGATTATATCCTTGACTTAGCTACAGCAATTTCAGAAAGACATCTACAGTAATGTAATGTATTTGCTACTGCTATGTAATCCATGTTTTTAATAAATTATCAGACAAATGAAGGTTTTCAGGGAATACTGTAAAATCTTTAGTTTTTATAGTATATGTCACAACAAGATCCAGAATAAGATTCCTCCTCCTGCTCTGCTGCTAGCAACAGCAGCCTCCTGTGACTGTGAGGGCTTGTTACCAGTTGTGCTGGTACTAACATGTCAGTTAATTTGTCACATTTTGCTGCATCTATTTTTAGTTTCTTTTTCTCTCTTTTCAGCTCCACCTTTTGACCACTTCAAGTTGTGTGAGGGCACAGGGAAAGTAGGTGAGGGCCTGGCTGCCACTGGCTCTCTTGCTCTGTGAGCATGCAGTTTCTCTTGGTTTCTCAGGCAGGTGCACACACACATGTAAAACATTGGCATTGGTCATAATAAGTGTCTTGGAAAGAGTGTAAAATGTTTATTGGTCTTTTCTGAGTTCCAAATGCCAAATCACTGAATTAACAAAACGAGTCATGTTAATAAAAAATGGAAATGAAAGATACAAAGGAGAGAAGTTAGCGACACTTAAAACCCATTTAGCTGTACAACTGAAAAATGAGGATTTACCAAAGGCTGTGATACCATCTGCATTAAGACCAGACCAGAGCTGGTTTCAATTTATTTTCAATGCGTTTCACATTCAGACTCCTGTCACATGAACTGGTCCAGAGCTCCCCTGATCATATAGTCCAAATGTCTCTCGAAGGATCACCTAAAAGGGTTAAATAAAATCAAAGACTCAATATAATCGTGTCACTTAAACATAAAAGAAGAAGCAGCTCAGGAGGTAAGATGGTCCTGGTTCAGGTGCAGCCTGTTGATCCTGCAGGCTCGGGTGGAGGACGTGCAGGAGGAAAAACCCCACGATCTGTTTCAAAATGAAGATTCTCAATCAAAGACATTTATACTCTTAAATGAAAATCCTTCTTGTCTCCCAGCTACAAAATAACACACCAGTGGTATAAAGACAGAAACATTTCCACCCAAATAGCAATGAGGGATATGTCAAAATCCTTGTACGTTGCTGTGATTTACAAAAATGTGGCAGATCGTTTGTAAAAGAACCTGCAGCAGCAGCAGCCTAACTAGAAGCTTTTGTGACGGGAAGGCAAAAAAAAAGGTGGACTGTGTCATGCTCACCAGGAGAAACTTTATGCAATAACACGTGTAACTGAAAAGTAGAGAATAAAGCGATGAATTCTCTTTTATAGGAAATGAGAAAAAAATATAGAGCCTTCCAATTCAATCTCTAGAAAATAATAGAGAAGCTACAGTATAATACACATACAGATTAACTGTGCCTCCTCAGGTACTTGACTTCCTTTTATCATTATTATTACTTTTGTGCAGAAGAAAATAAAATCTGAAACGGAAGCAGACAAACTAAAACAAGCTTTTCTTATTTACATTGAATACAAGGAACTGCATTAGCACAACCCCCAGTTAACCCCAGTTCCATCAGCTTTGTTAACTATGGCATTTACAGAGTTCAGACACTAGGGGGGCGTGTCGGAGACTGAGGGCGGTGTCGTCAGGGGGTTTGTATTGGAACCCAAGTTGAGCTGAGGAAGCTGTACACATCCCTAACATAAAAAGGCCAGGCTGAAAAGGATCCATAGTTTTTTTGTTTTTGTTTTTTATATAGCACTGCTGTAGCTAATCGTGTCCAGGCCTCGAGCTGACCCCAAGAGAGAGAGGGGGAGAGAGAGAGAGACAGAGAGAGAAAGCAAGAACAGGGTGTGGGGGGTGGTAGCGGTGGGTTAGAGGTTGTCCCCGGGCTGGTACTGAGGCTCGGTGGCTGTGAAGTAGTCTTCCAAGAAGGCTTGCAAGTACTCAAAGGTGGGCCGCTCCTCTGCGTCCTTCTTCCAGCACTGTAGCATCAGCTCGTGCAGCGAAATGGGGCAGTCCTGTGGGCACGGCATCCTGTAGCCCCGCTCCACCTGCTCCAGCACCTCTCGGTTGTTCATACCTGAAAATTAAATGCAGGAAGCAGGTGAGAAAGAGCGCTCGGGAGCTCTGCCTGGGATCACGCAGTGATCAAATTCAAAAAATCTGTTCTTAACGTGCTGAATCTGCAAAGGGCTGTTTAATGAAGATCTGTTTAATTAAAACCTCTAACTGAAGAAAGCAAAATCTACAAAATAATGTTACTAAAGTTTTGAAATAAACATGGCCTAGTCTGAACATGTCGTGCGTTATCGGTCTTCAGTGCTCCTCAGAAACATTCAATATTCATTATTTACTGGCACTTATGCTTATGTTGGTTGCTGCTGTGGTCTCCCTACTGTGTTCTTCTCTTTTTGCTTATTTTCTTTTCAGTAGGTGATCAAACAGACACACAGCAGTGGATGGAAGCAGCTACAAAGTTTGCTTTTCTTCACGTTGGAGGTTGTTAATCAGGTGCTTTGATGAAGGATTCCTGTCGGCTTTTTCTCAGTAAAGATTTGAATGTTGATTACAGCTGGTTGTTCTGGATGCTAGAAAACCCCTTTTTTGACTCCACCTGAGCTCACCATCTTTTTAATCTCTTTAATCCCATCTCTTCACTCTTTCTAATCCCTCATTTTGTAATCAAGTTATTTGAGTTACTCAATGCATTGTTGCAGCCTTATATTGACCAATACAGAACAATGGGAAAGGACAAGGAACTCAGTGAACATCAACAAAGAATTGTAGATTTATACAAGTTGGGAAGGTCTTCTGGAGCCATTTCTAGACAAGTGCTGATTCAGATCATCAGTTGAAACAACTGTACTCAAGTAAAAGTTATTCTGATGGTCTAACATTGGTTAGGTTGTTTAGGAACAACTCATGATCCACTGTGGCTCGAAACCTGCCAAAAACTGGAATCTGCTCAAACACAGAGTCATTGTCCTCAGTGCTTGACTAAAATTTGAAGCCAAATGCTTTCTGGAGAAAAGCTTTATGGTCAAATGGGACAAAGAATTGAACTAGTTGGCCACAATGACGAGAGATATTATTGTAGTAGTGAAGATGAGGCAAAGCTGAACTCTGTAACAGTGTCAAGCATGGTGGTGGTAGCGTCATGCTCTTGGGATGTTGTGCTGCTAGAGGCTCGTGGTACATTGCACAAAGTGAACGGAATAATGGACTACCTCCAAATTCTCCAACTTCACGGCAAAGTAACAGCCAGAAAGTTGAAACTGTGTTCTAACACAGAGGCCTTCCCAACACACCAACCTCATGCCTTTTAAAATTTGTGGACTATGCTTCATGCCAACCTACTTCAATGGACAGTCAAATATCCAGTCTGAATTATGCTAGAAGCTTGTTGATGGCTCCCAAAAGCGTTGAAGTGAAACTTGCCACGAGACATTTAACCAAATTTTACTGATGTTGTATAATTTTGACCCTGAGATCAGATAAAATTCAATATAAATTCAAATGATGTCTTTTCCCTTTTTAAAAACAGCTGAATTCTAAGGGGTCTCTTTCCAGATGATCTGAGAAACCTTCCAGTTTTTAACTGAATCTGGCAATAATCTTCATCTCAAGTGTCTCCTGGGTAGGATAGTTCTCTTTCTTGAGTCCATTTTTCTGCTATTTTGTCCACTACCTTATAAAGCTGTTAAGGTGCTGCTTTTCCCTCAGCTCACTTGCAAGCTAACCATCCTCACCTTCTCTCTACAGCAGAACCAGCCCACCAGCACCATCTGGTCAAACATGTGTTCCCCCTCCCTGCATGGAGCTGTATACGGAGTACGCCCCAGCCTCTCCCACTCTCTTTCTTTTTGTTTCTGTGTAAAATGTATCTTGTCCCACAGGGCAGCAGAAGTAATTAAGGGTTAGCTCATATTCTGGCAGGGAAACGAAGGTTACCCAAGCATAAAGGAACATTTTAATCCCATAAACAGCAGCAGGAGCTGCCTGTTGTGATAGCTGTGTGTACTTTGGTAACTGCTCAGTGTTTCGCAGTTCCCCTTTATTGAGCCCCTTAATCAGTGTAGACTGACCGGCTCAAGGTGAAAGCAGCTGAGCGAGCAGAGCTTAGCTTCTACTGCACCGTTTGACCCTTCCCCTTCCTTACCTGGGTAAGGCACCCGACCCTTGGTGACCAGCTCCGTCAGCAGGATGCCGAACGACCACACGTCTGACTTGATGGTAAACTTCCCGTACAACGCGGCCTCTGGGGCGGTCCACTTGATGGGAAACTTTGCACCTGAAGGAGAGCAGTGAGACCACATTAGCATTAACGAGGAGAGCATGTCTACACTTCAGGTTTATTCAGTTTAACATGATCCTTTTTTCTGTTATACTGGGCCTTCACAGTCCCTTGTCATTTTAAACTAGCTTGATGAATTTATCTTTAAAGTACATATATATATATACATATATACACACACACACATATATATATACATATATATATATATGTATATATATATATATATATATATATATATATATATATATATATATATATATATATATATATATATATATATATATATATATATATATATATACATACAGGGAGTGCAGAATTATTAGGCAAGTTGTATTTTTGAAGAATAATTTTATTATTGAACAACAACCATGTTCTCAATGAACCCAAAAAACTCATTAATATCAAAGCTGAATGTTTTTGGAAGTAGTTTTTAGTTTGTTTTTAGTTTTAGCTATTTTAGGGGGATATCTGTGTGTGCAGGTGACTATTACTGTGCATAATTATTAGGCAACTTAACAAAAAACAAATATATACCCATTTCAATTATTTATTTTTACCAGTGAAACCAATATAACATCTCCACATTCACAAATATACATTTCTGACATTCAAAAACAAAACAAAAACAAATCAGCGACCAATATAGCCACCTTTCTTTGCAAGGACACTCAAAAGCCTGCCATCCATGGATTCTGTCAGTGTTTTGATCTGTTCACCATCAACATTGCGTGCAGCAGTAACCACATCCTCCCAGACACTGTTCAGAGAGGTGTACTGTTTTCCCTCCTTGTAAATCTCACATTTGATGATGGACCACAGGTTCTCAATGGGGTTCAGATCAGGTGAACAAGGAGGCCATGTCATTAGTTTTTCTTCTTTTATACCCTTTCTTGCCAGCCACGCTGTGGAGTACTTGGACGCGTGTGATGGAGCATTGTCCTGCATGAAAATCGTGTTTTTCTTGAAGGATGCAGACTTCTTCCTGTACCACTGCTTGAAGAAGGTGTCTTCCAGAAACTGGCAGTAGGACTGGGAGTTGAGCTTGACTCCATCCTCAACCCGAAAAGGCCCCACAAGCTCATCTTTGATGATACCAGCCCAAACCAGTACTCCACCTCCACCTTGCTGGCGTCTGAGTCGGACTGGAGCTCTCTGCCCTTTACCAATCCAGCCACGGGCCCATCCATCTGGCCCATCAAGACTCACTCTCATTTCATCAGTCCATAAAACCTTAGAAAAATCAGTCTTGAGATATTTCTTGGCCCAGTCTTGACGTTTCAGCTTGTGTGTCTTGTTCAGTGGTGGTCGTCTTTCAGCCTTTCTTACCTTGGCCATGTCTCTGAGTATTGCACACCTTGTGCTTTTGGGCACTCCAGTGATGTTGCAGCTCTGAAATATGGCCAAACTGGTGGCAAGTGGCATCTTGGCAGCTGCACGCTTGACTTTTGTCAGTTCATGGGCAGTTATTTTGCGCCTTGGTTTTTCTACACGCTTCTTGCGACCCTGTTGACTATTTTGAATGAAACGCTTGATTGTTCGATGATCACGCTTCAGAAGCTTTGCAATTTTGAGACTGCTGCATCCCTCTGCAAGATATCTCACTATTTTTGACTTTTCTGAGCCTGTCAAGTCCTTCTTTTGACCCATTTTGCCAAAGGAAAGGACGTTGCCTTATAATTATGCACACCTGATATAGGGTGTTGATGTCATTAGACCACACCCCTTCTCATTACAGAGATGCACATCACCTAATATGCTTAATTGGTAGTAGGCTTTCGAGCCTATACAGCTTGGAGTAAGACAACATGCATGAAGAGGATGAAGTGGACAAAATACTCATTTGCCTAATAATTCTGCACTCCCTGTATATATATATATATATATATATATATATATATATATATATATATATATATATATATATACATACACACACATATATATATATATATATATACATACATACATACATATATATATATATATACATACATACATACATATATATATATACATACATACATACATACATATATATATATACATACATACATACATACATATATATATATATACATACATACATACATACATATATATATACATACATACATACATACATATATATATACATACATACATACATACATACATATATATATATACACATACATATATGTATATATATATATATATATATATATGTGTGTGTGTGTGTGTGTGTGTGTGAGTGTATGTGTGTAAATGCATATTATTGTATATGTGGTGGTCTTTCTCTTTTAAGTGAACAATGCTAATGTGTACAAATTTGATACCAGCAATACAGCCTGTAAAAAAATTTACTGGATAAAAAGGAACATTCACGTTTTCTCTTAGGTTCCCCTTCACACGCTGTCATTGATTGTAACTGATTAAACTTTAAAAGTACTTCCTGGGAAAAGTCAGGAAGGAAATTAGAGACCAGAGATTAAACATCAGAGGTCTGACTTTTAAAAGTGAAGTGAAGCATCTAGCAGAGAGCAAAGAACATGTGTGCAACAAAATGACTTCATTTGTCAAAGGGAGGAAAGAAATTACAACATAATGACAGTATCTGCTGAGCACATAGAAATGGCATGAACAGCTGCTATGAGCTTCAACTAACCAGCTGGGAAATGACGATATTTACAGTATGCTGAGTGCTGACACGTACATTTGTTATAAACGTTAATCTAACATGACCCATAATTCTGCATGAAACTGTCTTTCTGCACATTTAAAGTTCAAATGTGGAAGAAAATGTTCCTTTGTTGAATTAAAAGGATTAAACCCAAGAATTATTTTATGAGGTCACGGCAACGTCTGACAAATATATTCTAATCAGTTCATTGTTGAGTGCAGATTTTCAGCTTTAATTCAAGTGGTTTAACTGACAAATACTTCCATAACCAGACGAGGGTTGTTTCCTTTTTATTTCATGACAAATGAAACTTAGATTATATCTGAAGTTGATTCAAAGTGTTGAACTTTAGAAGCTGCCAAATCAACAATCTGATTGGTTTTAAACAGAAGAAACACCCTCTTTCCTCTCGTGGACACTTTTGAGAAGGCAGGTGTGTCACTGCTAAAGTCTGCAATCAAGAAATGTCTCCATGAATGTAAATACGGGTGGTTTACAACACTGTGCAAACCACTAATGCACTCAAGAACAGAAAATATGGAGGGAGAGAGAAAGAGAGAGAGAGGGAGGGAGAGAGCTTCTGAACATGTGATCGTGTTATAGACAAACACAGCTGAGGCAGTGTTATGGCATGTATGGCCTTATGTTATACTTATGGTATCAATTTGAAAATCTTATGTTGCTTCTTTCTTAAGCGATTATCTTATTATATTATTATTTACTAGGCAAATCACAGACTGAAATAACTAATGCAGTGTTTCAGTTTTTGGTGTCTCAGATTTAGTTTCTTATGAATGATCTTCAGTCTTAGTTTGCTTACTGTTCAGATTTTCACCATTGTGTATTCCCTCAGTGTTTCCTGGCTTTTCCGTCTGTGTCAGATTGCCTATGTTTAGTTTAGCTCTGTGTCTGTGTGCGCCTTGCTCCTTGTTTTATTTTGGTAGCATCTGTCTCTTGTGTATTGTGTTTAGTTTTACTTCCCCCAGCTGTGTCTCATTCCCCATTAGCACTTAGTGTGTCTGAGTGTATTTAAAGCCTCGTTTCTTTGTACGAAGGCGTTCATAGCCTGCTTTAAATTTAGTTTCTTCCCTGTAATCACCACTGTTTGCTTCTTGTTGGCTGTCAGTTTTCTTGTGAATACTCGGCTGTGGTGTTTTCCTTGTGTTCACTATTGAGCACAATTTGAACTGTTCTTTTTCTGAGACAGAATAAAACTGTATATTCTTAACCCTTTATATAGTTTTAACTCTATTTTGGTTTCAGAAAAATCTATTATTGGTGGTGGGGCGCTGACTCTGAGACAGACTGGCGATGTGTCCAGGCTGTACCCCATCTCTCGCCTACGGTAGCTGGAATAGGCTCCACTTTGTCCATGACCCTGAATTGGGTAAGCGGATGAAAATGGATCGATGGATGAAATGGCAATTAGATCAGCAAAAGGTCTGTGGATATTTATTTATACTTCCAGAATGCAGAATGTACAAATATGTTTTCTCCAAATTAGGGAACAGCTAGCACAGCCTGATATCTGAATATCTCAAAGGCTTCAAGGGTCAATAGTGAAGTAACATGATGTCCAGTTTAAAATCTCTCTGTGTCTCTGGGGCAGGGAGTGTCTTCCCTCAATGTCTGTGTTATTGAGAAAAATATTTGGAGCTGACTGGCTGTGCTGGCTAGTCATTTTCTTGTGGGTGTAATGCAAAGCTTGCAACTCCCAGAGCGAATTTCCTCCATGATCTAATGCAGTCAGGCAGCATGTGAGTTTGTGTGAGTGGGAGCATTAAGTATGTGCATTTAACATTGTTTCTGAGTGAGTTGGGAAGCAGTTAGAAGCCCTACCTTGTCGAGCCGTGTATTCGTTGTCTTCGATGAGCCTTGCCAGGCCAAAGTCGGCGATCTTGCACACCAGGTTGTCGCCGACCAGGATGTTAGCAGAGCGCAGGTCTCTGTGGATGTAGTTCATCCTCTCAATGTAGGCCATACCTGCTGCCACCTTGAGAACAGCACAGAAGGCAACAATAGCTAAAGAAATTTCTGTCTCAACTGTGAGTTGCTCTCACTTCATGAGAATACATCTAATAGCATCTATATCTATTTATCTATATCTATATCTGATGGTAGGTAAAGCTTGTGTTTTGATAGGGCAGCCCTCAGTAAGATATGTCGTTGCAGTTTGGATTGGTTTGATTCAACTTCTCTCTCGATGACTCTCTATTTGCTAAAGATTTGGGTCAAATAAAAAGAAATTGACAATAGAAGCCCTCATGTTATCTCTTAATGAAGTCCTCTAATCACATGATTAGAGCAATCATAAAGTTGCTGTTTTGAAAAGAGGACAACAATAAGGGTAGAATTACTGGCACAAGTTCTGGGGTTGAAAAAGTGAGCCAATGCAGAAGTGCAGTTTCTGGAGTGACCACTAGAGGCGGACTTTAGCCTTTAGTTGTTCTAAAATGCTGGAGCAAGAATCCTAACAGAGAATACTAGAGAGAGTGTATTTCTCCTGTACTGGTTTCTCTTCATTGGATCCCTTTTAAATCCAGAATCTATTTTAAATTTATTCGAATATATCACATATATTCTAATCTAACCAATGTCAGACCATATTCTAATCACATATTAGAATATATGTGATTATATTGAATAATCAGCCCCTATCTTAGCTTAAAAGACTTCATAGTAGCACATATTGTAGGGTGTACCTTTATATAAATCAAACTGAATTGAATTGAATATTTACATTTTATTCAGTGTCCTAACTGTTTTGGAATTTATGGCTGCAGAAACAGATTTTGCTGCCATAGCAGGACCATTTTCAGGACCATAACCTGAAGTCTGTGGCATACCTGTGCAGCCATGTCCACCAGGTTAGGCAGTTTTAACCCTTGTCCTTCTCCATCCTTTAAAAAGTCCAGTAAGCTTCCTGGAGTAGGCATAAAAACATGTTATGTTAGCACACATGTGCACAATAAAATAAATAAAACACAACTTTATTAAATCAGTTTTGGTTTCCGTGCCCTGTGCAATACAGGAACACAGGAAGTGTTTGTAAATCTGAAGTAAAATAACCTTGAAGAAAAATCAGGTGAATATCTCTTAGAAATAAGCCACAAAAAGCTCGCTAGCTACAAAAATAAATATCGGATTGGTGGACCTAAAAAGATCCCCACATAAACTTCTACATTCATACAATTCCACAGTGGATTGGCTCTTTTAAAGGCACTCCTCTCCAGCTTAATTGGCTGACCTAGATATGGCAGGCTCTGCATGCAACAGACACAGCAATGTACAAGTTTCCATTCTTGCATTCTCTGGTGATTAATGCGCGTCCACAACGCTTTCTTGTGGCATCTCTGAACTCCAGTGTTTTGAAGGACTGTTTTGCAGGCCTTAATCATCTCCACTCTCTTTGAAAGGCAGGGTTTGCCATTCCAGAGCGCTCACTCTTCAGAATGGAATGGAACAAAGTGCTTTGACAGACATTTTTTTAACTGGCCACAAGTTTCACTTTTAGGCCACAATATATGCTTTTTATGGCTTTATATTATATATATATATATAACCAGCAGATTGTGATTACTTTGCTAAATTTATTCTTTAATCTTTCCTCTACAGTTCTACTGTTTGGTGTACATACCAACAACAAAAAGCAAGGAGATGATATCACATAAGAATGGACTGTTCAGAATCTCCTGCAGATAATTTTCTTTTTACTGAGATAGTGGTCAGTGAAGACACATACAGGGGCTTGGACTGAGCTGGTGACACAACCAACAGACAACATAACATAGAACTTTAAACTCTTCTACTAATGGAAATTAACTTTGCTTTGCTTTGCAAAACTTGGCTGTGTTATGTTTTCTGAGTCTGCAGCTTACGCACAAAACCATACCAAGAGCTATTTCTCTTGTTTGGTGTTAGTCCTTTCCTCTCTCACCCTTTGTTTCTGCACAAGGGTGAGCGAGGCAAACTCGCTGACATGCAACCACAAGCAACGCAAGATCAACTGCTTTACAACCCATTTTTGTCACACAGAGCTTTAAGCGTGTGTCTCCATTATTAGTTTTATCTTTCAACAGAAATGCTGTAAAAATTCATCTTTTTTGTAATTGAATGGTGATGACAAAATTCTTCTATACGCATCACCGCCACCTCTTGCCAATAAAATCACTCTACATAGTATAAGATGCTTGTAAAAGCGAGAGAAACTGCATATTTTGAAACAGGAAACTGTTGCATCAACTCTTATTTTATAAAAATAATTATTTTTTAACAAGTGAATAACTAGCATTTTTGGGGTGCAATGAAAAATGCAAGTAAGCAGCTGTGGATTGTGGGTGTGTTCCATCTACCTTTGCCCATGTACTCTGTGACGATGTAAATGGGCTCCTCAGACACGACAGCGTAAAGCTGCACCAGCTTATCATGACGGAGTTTCTTCATGATCTGAGCCTCCTCCAGGAAGGACTCTGGGGACATCGTGCCAGGCTTCAGAGTCTTCACTGCCACCTTAGTGGTGCCATTCCACGTTCCTGGTACACAGAAGCTGGCATCAGTACAGTGGGAAAATGCATTCGTGTCATTTCAAAGTCAAGCTTGACAACCGTGTGCTCTAACCCGAAGACATGATTGGCAGGTGTGAGGCAACTGTAGTTTAAAAACATGGGGAAAGTCTTGCTTTGAAATGACAACGAGATAAACATGCAAGACAGGAAGCGATCGAGAGACTGAGGGAATAATCTTTCATGCACAGTGGTTGGGCTGAAGGATAATTAAATGTGTACGGGATTTGGAGCGGACATTGATTTGAAATGGCTTTTAAAGGCTTGGAGAGAGATTCAGCAGGGCTTTAAGAGTCACAATACGCCAACATGGGAGCGGATAATCCTTTGTAGGATGATCAACAAAGGCAAGCCTGTAAGCTCCTCACTGGTTACATGTCAGTGACTGTAACACAGCACGGCTATGCCTCCAATATGCACTCTATCAAAATACTGTGTGAATGTAGGTAAAGGTATGGATGACTACAATTATTTTATTGAAGCAGTACCCTTTTTATATTATTTTTACAGTAAACATACAAGAATCTTAGGAAAGACAAATTTGACCTACTTTTTTATTTTAAGGGGCTTAATTTAAGATTAAGCTCATATATCAGAGTGGGCTTCTGTAGCATCGTGGCTGTGCTTTCAATTTTGGAAGTCAGGACTGGTAACCTGCTGCTACAGTGGCCCAGAGAGGTCAAACATACAGCAACTGAGAAACCATCAGCAAATAGAGAAATACTGCAAAAGCACACAAAAAGTATTGTTGTGTGTGTTTGTGTGTACTTTTGCTGAGTATTTTCTGTTTGCTGGTGTTTTCTTAAGCTGCAATGCATTTCACCTTTCAGGGCCACCTCAGTGTTCAACTGGAATATTATAAGAATGCAAACATACACTGTGGGGTGGAAAACTATTCTTATAGGTATCAGCTGATTTTCAAAGAGACTTTATAGTTTATGTCTTAAGAAACTAAAACAAAAATCCTTTGGGAGTGCTGGAGAGGGATAAGAAAGCTCCAGCTTGCATCTGAAATGGCAAAATAGCTTCTTGGCACAATTATGAATACATAGATGAGCATAAAGGAGACTCTCCACGTGTACTTGTGGGGTGGGCCAGAGTGAAAATTTCAAAGTTTTGTCTTGAATTTTCTTACCATAAAACACATCGGCAAAACATCCTGTTCCCAGCTTTACTTCCAACTCAAGTGCGTCTCTGCTGATCTCCCAGGCATCATGACTCAAGCCCACAGTGTCAGGGATGTAGTTCACACACACGCCCGTTAAATTAAAGCACAAACCATCTGCACTCTCTACAGGGGAGGGGGGGAGGTAAGGCAAACAGGGTTAGGGGAAAGGAACATGCAGTGAGGTACACATGGAAGGAGGCCACCTTTAGGCTGTGAGAGTTTCCTGACACACTGGATGATTTTTCCAGATTATTTTGGCAGAAAAGTTTGGAAAACAAGGACAATTTGACTGGCAACACCCTCAATCTAAGAATTACCAACATTTTTGCCCCATGTTCTCATTTGATCGAACCCATCAGATTATTGGCCTGTGTTTTGGACTGTGTCTGGTGTCTCCGTCAGCTCTGTGTGGCTCCTTCCGAGTGGCCCCCTTACTCGGAGGCGACTCGATCCGTACCCATCCAAACCTCCCCAAACTGCCCATTCCCGAGACGCTTGATCAGCTGCAGCGACTCCCGTGGGATCTCCCACACGTCTTTGGTTTTGACGGACAGGTCAGCAAGGCGGGGCATGCCTTTGTGGCAGGGAACCACCAAGCGACAGCAGAGCCCCGCGGCTCGATCTGCACACAGCACACGGCAACGCGCAAAAAAGAGCAGAGACAGAGAGAGGGAGATGTACAGAGGGTTAGCGCAGCACCCTGCAGGAGACAAAGACAAGCTTCAGAGTAGCACAACAACTGGAAGCATAGTAAACATCAAAGCTGAGAACCAGCCTCTGTTTTCACTTTCTGGAGGGCACATGAGCTGATTACAGGTGAAAAGATTCAGGATGTGGCCTCTTTCATCCATCTTGATCATCAGATCAATCAGTTTGCTTACAAGTCACACGCGTCTCATACTTATAAAATTAGAGCGTTGTGATGTAGCACTGGTGGACGAACTTTTCACAACTGGCTTTTTATGTAATAACTTGTTAAGTATATTCTTCCTAATAGCAAAACCGAATAGAAATCTATTAAAATGTTCTCATTTTCTATAATATGATTTCAGAGCATAGTTAGAGTTGGAAGTCTACCCTCTGAACTCCCAACAATCTGTAAAACAAGCGAGTAATGATTTATAGACTGTTGGGTGGGGTGGTGAAGGGGTTAAAACAGCAGACAGAGATACAAACGCCAGCTCTGACATGTAGCCAAAAAGCCAAACTGGGGGTCGGTTGTCATTTCAAATTGTTGGCAGTCTACCTCTGAGTGTGCTATAAATTCACAAGCATCATCTGTTGCTGGAAAGCTAAAATAAAACAGTACCTAGCTCTGCAGTTACAGCTGAAATTCAAATGACTTTAATGGTTATTTCTGGCCTGGGTTGGTACAGTATCACAGTATAACACAGTATAACAGTAAAAGTCTTCAACACTCAATAGCAACAAGCAGAACTAAAGACTCTAAAGGCTTCCTGTGGCTAAGGGCATGGCGACGTGCACACGGTTTACGATAACAATGGCCATTTACGTAAAGAGATAGCTGCACGGTAAAATGTATATATTTATAGTTATGTAACGTTAAATCATAGGTACTTTGTGTACTATGAAAAGCATTATCGATCATACTTGTTTAGGACGATGAGTGCCCTTTCCATTTAGATTAGGCCTGTTTGCTGTCACTTTAGCTGATAACACCACGACATCTATGTGCTCGTTCAAATCATTCTTTCTTATACTCTGAAGGAAGTCTCATGTTTGCCCCCAACTGATTAAGCCAGTGGATTAGGTCAGAGTTTCCGCAGGCATCCTCACGCTGATATTTAGATATTGCCTTGACAGCAATGATAAAGTGACCCTTGGTTTTATCCTCACGGTCACTGGTAAGACCCCAGGGTGTTTGCACAGGGCAGTAAAGATGAGATAAAGGCCCGCGTCTCACCCACGGGAGTGTTAAACCTGGAACACGGCCATCAAAGCCCATCTGGGCCACCTGCCTGCTGCCACAGCTGCTCCGCTCAAACATCAATACGGCTCTGTGTATTCTCCACTGGCTGTCATAAAAGCTGTCAATATGTGCACCGCCTCCACGGAGAAAACACAGAAGCAGAGGGTGTTTCACCGAAAGAGGTGGCGGCTTAAAGTGTGGAAAGCTCATTTTATTTTGAAGACCAAGTTAGTCTTTGTGATGCTGCTGAACTCGATTTTGCCTGCTCATAAATGTGTTATTGCTGACAGTTATTAAAGTTTATGTTCTGCTCTCTAATCAATTACAAACCTGAGCAATTCCCAACACCTGGTTTTGGTAGAATGATGGTAGGATCATACACAAATCCATTCAGTGCCTTATCCCATCAATTTATCACGAAAAAAATAAATAAACAGAATATAAAAGTAGACAGGGCTAGCTTGTTAACCGTTTTATAATCGCAATAAATCATTTCAGAGGATTGTTTCCTGGACTTCTCTTGGGTCAGTTGCCTTTAAAGACATTATTACGCAACCAGAATGTGAATGAGTGAGAGCAGGTAACAACACTCCTACTGTAATTTGTTCCACTGAAGCCACTGATTCTATCAATGCATTTTAATAAAATGTTATTTAAATGGTACCAATTCACAAGAAGGCATTTGACCTTATAAGGTAAAGACCAGAGAGTGATCTTGACATCAGTGGGATGCAAAAAGCAAAAGCATCATCATGAACTGCAGCCATTTATTTGTAAAAACACACTTAAGGAATCGGATTTCTACAACTAAAAATGCAAAACGATAAAAATTAAAAACAAAACAACAAACAAAACTCAGTACTCCTTGAAACTGACTATTTTATTTCATCACGTGCAGCTTTTAATTTTCTCTCTCGTGACTAGCAGAAATGTCGTTTGAACAGAGTAAAGCTAGGTTTGATTCTCAGCCTGTTAGTGAATTTGGCCAGATTAGCAGCCAAGAGTTATTGCTTTCTGACCCCTGCAGGTGATGCGAAGAACAGAACAACGCTCTACGATGCCCGATATGCTCCTCGGCTCTTCAGTAACACGTAAAATAGCGCAAAGCAGAAAGCAATAAAAGCATAAGCCCTGCAAAGAGTCAAGGTTATTTGCAAAGGTGTGCTCCATATGCCATTTAGAGTGGCGATAAAGTGCAGGACGGACAGTTAATGTGCCATGACGCTAACGCATACAGAAAATCCATGGCACTGATTTTAGGACTTCAAGAGATCAATATGTCAATGACAACTGGAGCGTGACTGGAAAAGCACCGTTCTTAGTCAAAGGGACGCAGAATGAGAGAGATCAAACACAACAAATGAGCACGCTTTCAAAGAAGTACAAGTAGAAGTGAGACAGTGAGAAAATGCTGAAAAACAGAATCCGTGTTAACAAGTAATAAGTAAAACATATATGTGTCAGTGCACCAGTGGGGTGTCCGTCTCCAATAAGCTCAATATGAACACCAGGATGAGCTCACAGTGGCTCTTCAGGGTGTCAGAGTGCTCTCTCTGTGGCCTCTTGTTTGCTGCATTAAAAATTAATGTGAATCCAGTTGCACGTGAGACACAAACTAGCAGGTATTCCAACACAGGCCATGTCTTTGTGTCTCACAGTACGAGTCATCTTCTATTCCTGTATGTGAAAATGCAATAACAGCGTAACAGTGTTTGCTTAATGCATGTTCGATCAATTCACGGAAACGGACACCACACAAAACACTTTCCTATTTGGGCTTGTGAAAATGGGGTCACAGTGTCATCCACCGACAAATCTCTCTACGGCAACGTCTGTCTGGAAAGCTTTTAAAAAAAGAAAAGGCATTTCTCCCGTTTGATCTGCTTGTTTTCAGGCCAGCGATGCACTTTCTTGACATCTGCATCATACATTCAGCATTTCCCAGTACAGCATTAAATATTACCAGATTATTATCTGAACTTAAATTTATGTGATCATTCCTGTCTACCTGGACTGAAGCAGAAAGTACCAAGCTGAATTTCCTAAAACCTGGTGGAGAAGTGGAGCATGTAAAAAGGATAAACATATTTAAAACTGGACAATTTTTGTTAAGATCAACCTATTTTATTTGTTTTTTTCTAGGTTCAAATTGATTCTTATTATCTTACACTCGGCATTAGTGAGGCTGTTTTAGCTCTGTTCCCTCTCCATTTAGACTGACTGACTGACTGGTTGTCCATCTTAAACATAAGCTTTTAACAACATATATATATCTATATGAAAAAAGGGAAAACTAATAGCTTTAGTGGAAGCATTGTATTGTAAGCGTAGAGTTTAGAATATTAGATATATTAGATAATATTAGAATATTATGAACATTATTTAACACATAGTGAGTCAGAAAGGTGACTGAAGATCATGGGAATCATCCAGCAGCCTACACCTACTGCAGCATAATTAAGGGAGGATTCAGGGTCACCTGATCCAGCCCTAACTATATGCTTTAGCAAAAAGGAAACTTTGAAGCGGGAGACAGATAGTGTCTATCTCCTGAATTAAGCTGGTTCCACAGAAGAGGGGCCGGAAAACTAAACGCTCTGCCTCCCATTCTACTTTTAAATACTAAATATATAAGTATATATACTTTAAATATATAAATGTATAAGGATTAACACACAAACTTAGCCCTATCCCTCTACAAACATATAAAACCATATTTTATTATCTCATGGTATATTTTGTCCTAACAAAGAGGAGAAAATCCAAACAGACCAGAATGAGAATATTTTGAAATTCTTCAAATTTACTTGAATAAATAATGACAATGGCTCATATTCAACGTTTTCTGAAACAAAGAGCTCTACACCTGCACAGACTCTTCCTTTAGCCATTCTCCACCTCTCCATCAGCTTTAATGACATTCAACCAAAACGGCACTGAACACTGTCGTGGCTCATGTGGAAGAAGCAATTACAATCTAAAATCATTCAAACTGAACAGTCACACATTTACAAGAACAAACTGCAAAGCTACCTTTTTTTAAGTGGACCTTAAATACACAACAAACAAAAATAGTTACAAGTTTACAGAACATGACAAATTATAGAATCTTTGTATTTTACCTGAATAGTGCTGAACCAGCTGCTGCAGTGTTTCAAACTGAGCCCTGGTAGTGATGTAGTAGCCGCCGCTGTCTAGCTTGCGGATCTTATAATGCTTGACGTGGTCGCCCTTGAGATCATCCCAGTCCCGTATGGATAAGGAAAAGGCACCTGAGGAAGGCAGACCAGGAGTTTCAAATCACTGAACACCAAGTTCCCATTCAACACTTCAGTACTCACTTCTACCCATCCAGTTCTGCTGCTATTCAAAAAGCAGAGGCTATCACACTACACTTTTACTACAAAAGTCTTATGGGAAATATGAGAGCTTAGAAAATACTCCATGCGTTCTACTTGTGATTACACCATCAGACAGCTGTGAACACTTCTTACTCCTAAGTAGTAAATCTGTCATGGCATAAACACACACACTTACAGGTCGATGTGTGTCAGTGTGTCTGTTTTTTGTTTTTTTTTACCCTTTGTGGTTTCACTTTCTCGGATGAGATAGGTGCCTCGAGGGTTGCCAGTAGACAGTAGCTGCCTCTCTGCATCCTTACGGCCCAGTTTACCAAAGTACCAGCTGCAAATATAGGAAAAGAAGTCAAACACAGACACACTGCAGTCACTGTGTTCAAGTCATGCATAAGGTCACATCATAGTACTACTATTTCCAGGGGTATTGCCAAAAATGGTTCTGACAAGGAATCAGAAAATCCCGGACAGTATCGTGGAGCTTTTTAGTCTGATGATGCTAAAAGACTGTTAAGATAAGCGTAATTCTCAAGAGGCCATTCATTTGTCCAACACTGTTGGACAAATGAATGAGGCCAAAATGTGTATGATAGCACTGGAACACGGGGTTTGTGATGTCATCACTGAGAGCCCTGCTGCCAGCTGACCTTTTAACATTATGTAACACATGATGAAATCAAGTGATGATGAGACGGTCAACACTGATATTATGGATGGAGAGTAACACTGACAATCTACATTCCTACATTACATATTTGTTTTGAGTATCACAACATGGTAACGTGAGAGCAATAATTTGGAAAACGATTCATGCTCAACACTACCCAGCAGCTGTCTCTGCTCCCCTCACAGATTTCTGAGTTAATTATAAGTGCCCTTTCAACTGATGGATGTACTACAACCCTAAGCTCCATCAACAACAGCGTCAATTACTGCTTTGTTAGCTACATTTAAAGACATTTTTTATAGAAAAAAATACACTGCTCAAAAATCTTAAGGGAACACCTGATCATCACAGTATAAGTTAGTCAGTTAAACTTTAGGGATATCAATCTGTCCAGCAAGGATGCATAAACTATTGTGAGTGGATTCTAAATGCTTTGGTGTAAATGAAAATAACAACAGGTACAGTATAAAATCAACAACAAGACTGTCACGGTCCTGGGTCGGTGACTCAGTGGTTTTGTATTTTTGAATTATTATATAGTTTCTGAGTTCATGATTTGTCCCTGCTAGTCTCCTAGTTTCTGTCTCAGTATTTCTAGCTCCCTAGTTTTTTAGTATTTGCTGATTTCAGGTTTTGTTATGTGCCTTCCCTGTGTTCCGTGTTGTGTCTAGTCTGTGCCTTCCTGTCCCACGTTTCAGGTTCATTGTGTTAAGCTTACATGTCTTGAGTTCAGCCTGTGTGTTTCCTGTTTTACTTTGATGGTCCTGGTCCTTTGTCAGTGTAGTCTGCTTTACTTCCTGTGTCTCGTTATGTCAGATTAATCCCAGCCGTGTGTCCCTCCTGTTATGCATTCCTGCCTCGTTACCTGGTGTGTATATAGTGTGTGCTTCCCTTTGTTCAGTTTGATCGTCTGCGTTTCCTCCTGCATGTTATCATCCTCTGTGGTTCCTTTGGATTACCTCTGTCCTTGTGTTTCCAAGTTTTCTAGTTTCAGGTTCGTGTTATCTTATGCTTAGTTTTGGTTAGTTTTCTCTGTTCCACCTGTTTGTACTTTTGTTCAACCATCAATAAAGGCTTTTGTTATCATCCACCTTCGTCTCAGTTTGCCTCCACTTGGGTCCTCAGCCTCATTCCTTCCATGCCAACTGCCCCGGCAGACGTGACAAAGACAACCTCCAACAAGAGATCGTCGTTCTCTCCTTGTCCCCCTGACTCAATTTTCAATTTTTTTGTTTTCAATAGGATCCTTGTCACTACTGGTAGCATGAGACAGTACCTGTAGTCCATTCAAGTTGAGGAAGTAGTCTGGCTCTTTTAGAAAGGCACATAGGGTTTGCTGCATCTCCTAATACAGTCTCACAAGTGTTCAGGAGTAGCAAGAGACATGAGAAGAGCTGGGCAGGGATATATACATGCATTAACCCTGAAGCTGGACCAGTATGTACTTCTTTGTTTGAGCAGGGGCATCACTACCAGAGCCCTCCAAAATAACCTCCAGTGATCTACTTGTGCATGTTTCCCAACAACATGTCAGAATCAGATGCTATAAGGTTGACATTAGTGTCCTTTATCAGGCCCTGTGCTGACAGACCAACACCATATAGTTTGAATGGCATTCGCCAGAGAACACCAGAACTGGCAGGTCTGCCACTGGTGCTTCATTCTCTTGTCCTATGTGAGCTCTTGTTAGCTTACCACTGTAGGAAAATGCTTCTCTACAAAGCTAAATGCACAAGAATAATATAATTCTTCACAGTGAATTGACTGAATCTTGATTCAGAAATTGATTATTGATTACAATAATCCATTCATTTGATGTCTGAATCAAACATAATACTCTTTATAGTGTCACATAAATGCCATTTTATAAGGCCAGTAGAAAAGCTTGCCTTGAGTATAAAGTATAAACTGTTCCTCTCTCCTGAACTTCCTTTCTCAGAAGGTTAACGTGTGGCTGTCAGTCTGAAGCTTCACATTCACTAATCTCAAAGTACTTCAGAGCACATTCTCGATGAAACTCAGCGGGTATGAACAAGTGCACGCTCACACACATATGCTACTTACTCTTCAGCCTGGATAGAGTCCACTGGAGCCACATAATTACTGGGAATGTAGCCGCTGCCACCGGTAGTGAGGGAGCGAGCATCCCACCAGTCCCCTTCACTGAAAGACAAAAAGAGGAATAGGGTGAGGAAAGGAGAACATTCATACAACTTCATTTTATATGAGCTGACATGCTCTGGTCCACTCACTTGTGCAACATATATAGAACTCTATAATCCCTATATAAGTTTAAAATTAAGAAACAGCTAAAAGAAATGCACGTTATCAAAGAACAGTTCAATGAGTTCAGGAGAGCATATTTTAGCCGCTGAAGTAAGAACATAATGATGATATAATAAAGATGTATTTTTTTGAAAGTGTATATTATTATTTCCTCATCATCAGAAAAGACGTTATAAAAAGCTGAAGCTGGTCCTGATGTTTCCTAACGAGACGAGGAAGAAACTGAGATTCTGGGTTCATCCAATCCTCATGAGAAGGCAGCAGCAAGGAGACTTTCATGGTTTAAACCAGGAGTTCGAGTTAAAGCACCACATTTGGCAGAAGAATAAAATTCACAGAGGCTGAGGTCAAATAGTACTATACTAGTAATTATAATATATTATAATAATTCAACCAGGCTGCATTTTGAGCTACAAGTACACTCGTTGCCAAATGCAGTCATCTGATTGGTCAGTTCTGTTTATTTAGACCTAAAAAATCTAAAAACTTGAGCTTGGCTCGAAAAATGAATCCATTGAAATTACCAAGTCAGCGTGAAGGTCTGAAAAATGCTCACTAGAGTGTTCTATAATGTTCTACTAGAAATAATCTCCAAGGACAAGCACTATTTCCCCCAGTCCTCTGAAATGTTTGTTGAAAAACTACTGCTGGCCTCCAATTTCTTAATTAATAATAAGCAATCAATTGTAATCAAATAATAATTAAAGTTCTAAAACAGACGTCTTGATATGAAGACTATAATGTCAAAAGGGAATTTGACATTAATAACGTCCTGCACTATAGTTTCATAAGTAGCTAAATCAATATTTTTGACCCATATTAAAAATATAAAGACAAAGTATGGAGATCACAAAACACTGAGAGGTGGAATCACACCAGTAGTTTAGAGTTTCAGATTGGATTTGCCAACAAAAGTAAAAATGTACTGAAGTATCTAACAATGTAACCTTCGTCTCTCCATCTCTGTGCTAAAACAGTGCCTCACTGACATGCTGTACCACTCTGCACTTATTACTATCATGTCCCTTACACACTGGGAAGGAATGGCTTTAGATGTGTGTGAGTTTATCTGTGCATGAGAGAGATGGTTATAAGACAGAGAAAGAGACAGAGAGAGGGGAGTGGAGGAAAGGGGAGGAGCGCAGAGGCATTGCAGAGCCTTCATTTATTCTGAATAAAGCCATGATGAGGATTGCCTGGGGACGACATCCCAGGCAGAAACAGACACGCTTCCCTTTGTTCAGAGGGGATCCCTTGGGAAGGGAGGGAGAGAGGCACACATGAAGTCTCAACAATAAACCTTCTGAGGGTAAAAAGTATGCAGCAGTAAGAGGATGTGTTTTTCTGTGTAATGTCGATATGTGTGTTTGCATGGAACCGGGGAGGCATAAACAGACGGGGTGGGGTGGGCCCCAGTCTGTCCCGCTGCCTCTTTTGTCTCCTGAAACAAACCCTTTAAACCAACTCTGCACCACCACAAAAAGACTGAAAACAACAACGAGAGTAAACAAGGAACCTCCCTCCTGTCTCCAAATGGATTCAAATCCTCTTTCCCTGTGGTGACTGCTGATGAGAGTATAATTAAATACAGCACTGTGTCGACTGAGACGAGTGGTACAGACGGCCATTCACACCACAACCCGTTTATTCATAGCCTGTGGTCGGATCAGAACAATTCGAGTTGAATTTACTAATAGTGTAGTCGTGTAGTGTAGGATTCTTTTTCTTTATTATGTCTGATGAAGCTACACAATAACACGCTCAATGGTGGCTTATAAAAAACCTGAGCTGAAGGGAGTGGCTTCTAAACATTCAGGGATGTTTCCTTTAGGATGCCATCATGTAACACAAAGGAGACACATTGCCTTCTGTCAGCTGAGACTCTCCCAGAACTAGTTTGTTGCCCAGGCAGGCGGGGGCATCTGTTAGTCACTGCCAGCTCTGACAGGCTGGAGCAGACGAAGGCTTTAGGCAATGTTACTGCCTTTCTCCACCAGGGGTCAGTGTGGGCAGCTGAAAGGAGCCCTGACCATACTTGAGGCGTGGGTGGATGGAGAGAGGTGGAAAGGAGAGAAGTAAGGGAGTAAAGATATAGCTCTCTATGTTTCATGCTGGGGAGGAAGACATACAGAAAGGAGGAAGAGGAGGGAGGTTGGGGCTTTAATGACACTATTTTCCTGCTCTGGCTGGAGCCCTGGAAAGGCCGAGGTGTGTTGTGGAATGTGCAAGACAGCGGCTAAGTGGGTGTGGCGAGAAGGCTAACCTTGTTGTGCCATAAGGCACTCATGTATGGACAAGAGGCTGAAAATGAAAATGAATTAGAAGAAAACTCACATGGGAACTGCATTACCTGTTAACAATAGAGGCTTGTGCTTGTTTATAATATAGTATCAGTAAGACCACCAATACAAACATCCATGTTACTAAAATTAGCAGTACTGATTCACTTCTACAAGGAATCATGGGGAATTTGTGAACTTTTTTCCCATTTTTGACCTAAATTTAGTCTCTAAGGTTTATATAGATTGCTCCACCGTTAGAATTTACTTAGAATTTTCTCTGAAACCAAAAAGATAAATTTGTGCAATTTCCACATTATTTCTAACAAACTACTTCAAGCTGCTGCCCGATTAATTTGACAACCCATATTAGCATGTTGATTTATTTATATTTATCAAGGACAATGGAAATCAAGATTGTAAAAGCTAAAAGCTGAAAACTTAGCGGTCCACCCTCTTATCTCAATATGGTCACTCCAAAACCAGTGGGTGACAATTACCATTTATATACATTGATTTCAGTCAGGGAAAGCAAGGTAGCACTACTTGCCCAGTGAAATCAAAAAATAAACATCAATTTCAAAGCAAAAGATTTCTTTCCCTTTGCATCTCAAACAGCGCTCTTCATCATAGCCTCTCTCATCTCTCGCCGTCTCTTAAAAATTACTGCCATATTGTTGTCGCTGGAAGCAGCCTTAACTCTGAATGACTATGAGTCCAGTGAAATCTGAAGTGTGTCTCATTTCTGCTGGTGTATCTGTCCTGATTTAAGCTTGTCACAATGCAAATTCAGCAGCTTTTTCTGGTGTCTATGTGTGAGCATTGTGTATAAACCTCTCGTATTTGACAAGAAACTGATAAGAAACAAGAGACTAACGAGGTAGACAAGCTGCTGCTGGCTCTGCTTTCACTGCTCTGAGATCAGTTACCATCTGCACCTACTGTTAGCAAGTAAACAAGCTTCTGTGATTTCTCATCTTTGCATATAAGCTTGATCTTATTAGCCTTATAAGGAAAACTGAAGTCAATATCAGTGTTATACACTATACTATACAGTGTTATATAGATTGATAGAAACTATGTTTTCATGGTTGCATTCTTCTTACAAGTAATAAACCCAACTTTTCTCTGAAAAATAAATATTCAATTTTGAAATCCAGTAGTAATATACCAGCGACATAATACTGTCACTCCACTGTGTTCATGTGCTTAGAAATCACAAAACTAACAGCGACACTTACAGCCTACTGTTTAATTCTGAAACTATATGGGTCCCCTCTGCAGTGCTATTCTGCACATGTACTGAGCAACCTTATTACAATGAAATGTGAAGGAGAACAGGGTCAGAGCGCAGTCCCAGCAGTGTTCATGCTCTCCTCAAATGTCAGCGCACTGCTGCAGGAACCCAAACAAACAGAGGCAGGCTGAGATGCAGCCGGATGCAGACACAAAGACAATGAAAACCATCAAGGATAGTTAAAGAGCTGGCAGATGATTGTGGCTCTCTTCTCGTTCAGTCACACACACACACACACACACACACACACACACACACACACACACACACACACACACACACTTTGCTGCAGTTCTGCTGACTAGCAGAAAGGCAAGCCAACATGACTGTGGGTGTAACCTAGGCACTTCCTGTTCAGAAGGAAGTCTTGAAGTTACACTACACTCATCACTGCTGGTTGGAGATCCTGCTCCACCCTCTGTAAAATCATGATTGTCATATTGCTTGTTCAAGCCACCACTTTTACCTCATGTGAAAGGCTCTGCACCCTTTAATGCCATACCCTATGAAAAGCTGCTGCCAATTCTGGCTTTCTCAACCAGCTACTGTGGTCTTAGGTCTTATTTCATGGTTTGAATAATTGAGTTTTCAACACTGAGGTTGCCAGGTTTTTTATAGATTCACAAACTGAAGCAGTAAAGCAGGCTTATTTTGGGCTCTTTCCTGCTCTACATTATGAAACCAAAACATTTCTTTTTCGTGTACAAGCTGCCACTTTTGACTCATCTGAAAACTTGTCTGCGCCTCTCCAAGTAGCTAGCGCCATCTTCTCGTAGACTTGCATTTCTCCTGAGTGTGGACAGACTGATAAGCAGCTGCAACTTACGTGCTGTTGATAATCTGGAACCTCTCTCCCTTCTTGAAGCTGAGGTCATCTTCTGTCCGTGCCTCGTAGTCATAAAGTGCCACAAAGAGGGTGACTCCTGCAGGAGGGACCAAACAATAGTGTCAGCGCTAGGAGGATTAGCAAGAAAATCAAGTTTAAAATTACACTCTGAACTGAAATGAGCTGCAACAGCAGCTCCTTCACAATGAGGATAAAGGAACAAATGTGTGAAGTACATTGTATGGTAGCAGATCTTTTTAAACTTTTAAAATCAGAACAACATGACTTTTTAGATGCAACTCCTAGAAGGTAAAAATGAAAGATCTTGTACAAGAACTTCAGCCGAATGGTTGAAGACAAAAGCAGAAAAAATTGAACTATTTGATTGATTGTATACTATTGTATGGCACTAAGGAGGTTCTTAAAATATATTAAAAATATTTTTTGGTTGGCAGTTGGAACTCGAACTGTTTAGCCTTAGGGAGTAGAGATTGACTGTACATACACTAGGATAGGTTCTGTTGTAGCTCCGCAATGTCCGTTCAAAGCTTTTTCTAACATAGTCATGATCCAAACCCTCTTTAACATGTTCAGTGTTGATGAGACTCCTTCTACACACAAGTACTGCCGTCACTTTCTGTGTATATAATCAAGTGCTCTTTGAGGATAGACTGTTAGAATGTTTAGCCCTTAACTCCCTTTGCAGCATTAATTTCACCGATAACCACAAAATGCTGAAGATTCTTGAAAGAAGATCGAGGAGGAGATACGATGCTGCCAACCATGGCTAAATTGGAAAGAGCGATGGACAACAGCACAGTCCATCTTTCCAGAGAGACATTGATCGATTGCACTGGGTTGAAGTCCAATGACTAAATCAGAAACAGACAAAACGAGCTAAAAAGATACAAGTTCAGTTTCTGTACAATCATGGTGTGTGGTGGATGTGAATACCGGATCATCTGATCTGTTTTATAATGGTTTCAAACCATCAAACCGACACGTCAGACACAAACTAAATCCACCAGCTTCCTGCAGTTTACCACAAGTTATATTTATGACCTTCTAATACCTTTGTTAATGCCACTATGGTTAAGCAATTTGACAAAGCAATAATATTTGGTTCATGTAGTTCATTGCAGGCTCGCTCATGTCCTTGTCACCGCGGAAATCTTGTATGTAGGCTATCAATTTAGGCTAATATGTTAGAGCTGCTTGACCTGGAATTGCTGCTTTTCCCTGATTTGATTCCTTCTGTGCCAGGATCGAAACTCTTGAGCAATATTTTGAGATTAATTTTAAATTGTAATGTTAGAAAAAAAGCTATATGTTGATTCCTGCTTCTCAGGTCTTAGCATTCTGAATATTTGAAGACCTGATTTACCAGTTAAGTCCTTATTTTTAGATTATTGTCTTCATCTTTTTAAGGATTCGGGAAGGCTTTTAGTCCTTTTTCCCTAAAAGAACCAGCTAGTCTTAATCATACAGATCACGTTTACTCTGTGACACTATATGCTTTATATTTGTAGACTAACCTTTGCAGAATCAATATTCTCCTCCACCAGTTTTGTTAATTTACCTCTTATCACAGATGTAAGAAAGAACAGTATCCTTTAAATATCTCTCTCAGCACTGACCCTTACACACCTTTTATAGAATATGTTATTGGATAACAGGAGGTCAACAATAAAAAAGAGAGTGTAAGGAAGAAAGAAATTCAAACTGGTACAGTAATAAAAAAGCAATAGAAGAAACAATCAAAAAGGCATTTTAGTCTAAACACTGGCTCAGTCAAATTCTGGCAACATTGTGACATGGAGTGATCTTTTCTTACCTTTAATTGAAGCTAAACCCCACACAGAACTGCTAAAACTGCTACAAGATAGTTTCAAAGTGTTGGCAAAAGTTCAAAATTGACCTTACAAGCCAGAGCTTCTGCTTGCCTAAAGCAAATCCACCACTTCAATTAGATAAAGCTGACAGTAATGTGAATGTAGCAGCAGGGCAGCCAAAGGTTCGACATTGAATTGTCCAGTGACAGAAGCTGGAATATGGACTTACTTCAATTCAATTCAATTTTATTTATATAGCGCCAAATCACAACAAAAGTCGCCTCAAGGCGCTTCATAGATACAGAGAAAAACCCAACAATCATATGACCCCCTATGAGCAAGCACTTTGGCGACAGTGGGAAGGAAAAACTCCCTTTTAACAGGAAGAAACCTCCGGCAGAACCAGGCTCAGGGAGGGGCGGCCATCTGCTGCGACCGGTTGGGGTGAGAGAAGGAAGACAGGATAAAAGACATGCTGTGGAAGAGAGACAGAGGTTAATAACAGATATGATTCAATGCAGAGAGGTCTATTAATACATAGTGAGTGAGAAAGGTGACTGGAAAGGAAAAACTCAATGCATCATGGGAATCCCCCGGCAGCCTACGTCTATTGCAGCATAACTAAGGGAGGATTCAGGGTCACCTGGTCCAGCCCTAACTATATGCTTTAGCAAAAAGTAAAGTTTTAAGCCTAATCTTAAAAGTAGAGATAGTTTCTGTCTCCCGAATCCAAACTGGAAGCTGGTTCCACAGAAGAGGGGCCTGAAAACTGAAGGCTCTGCCTCCCATTCTACTTTTAAATACTCTAGGAACAACAAGTAGGCCTGCAGAGCGACAGCGAAGTGCTCTAATAGGGTGATATGGTACTACAAGGTCATTAAGATAAGATGGGGCCTGATTATTTAAGACCTTGTATGTGAGGAGCAGGATTTTGAATTCAATTCTGGACTTAACAGGAAGCCAATGAAGGGAAGCCAAAACAGGAGAAATATGCTCTCTCTTTCTAGTCCCTGTCAATCAATCCAGCCTGACTCCCATCAGACTGGCTAAAACTCGAGATAAAGACCAGTGGCCTGCAAAACCTTTTCAGCCATGCCAGCATTATCTCAACGACTCCACACAGACAAGACTGAAAACATCAAGCTGGCTGAAATAGAGCAGAAGTTGATGCCTTTCTGCTTCTCTGTTTGTCACACCAAACTGCAATAATCCTGACAACAAGGCAGGTGTTGTGGAAAGTTCAACTGGAAAACCTCGCAATGTGTGAAACTAAAGCAGTTATGTAATACTTTCAATGTCCAAATAACGATTCTACTGACTGGGACTGAGTCAAACGAATGCAACGACTTGGATAAGTGAGAGCAAAACAACCTGGTTGTACAATATGAGTACTTATTAATACAGTGTGAAACCCTTACTCTTCTACACTGATTCAGTTGTCTTTACACTGTATTTGTAATGTTACTTATAACAGATACAACTTCGAAATCTAAAGGTAACATCTGAAAGGTTGAAACATCATTTTTATAACAGGCTTTACATGACAGAATCTGTAATCTAGCTATGTTTGTATTTTCTATAACATTTTACCACAAATAAAACAGATTAAACAGTTACCTAACCTGCTGATATCATTAGCTGCTATTAGCCCATTCTACATCTATTAATGTGGGTATATAATGCTTTGATATTTGCTGAGTTTACCCATTTTTTGGTTAACATTACATAAAGCAGAAAATGATACTTGAGGTAATTTACAAACAACCCCATAATTTGTACAGAAAAGTAGCTGTAGCTCGATTGCACCATCTGGAGCACAGTTGAACACACATGCGAGTGGCATAATATGGCAAGTTGGTAACTACTTTGTGAAATACATTGATGGAAAGTTTTTCTCTTTCAATATTAGGTGAACATACTTCACGTAGATATGCAGAGAAAAAGCAAAAATCCAATTCTGGTAAGTTATAGAAAGAAAATTGTTTTCTGCTGACTTTTTAGTGGATATATATATAATGTCATTTACAGAGCGTGATATTTGATTAATTTCAACATATTGGCGGATGTTCTTTTTTCTTGAAACACATTAAACATAAAGGTACGTGTAGTTCTTTATTGTTCCAAACACATATGCCACCAACAAGGAAGCCCTCTGGTGGACAAGCTATACAACGTCAACACACATAACATAGTTGAAGGGTGTTTCTTATTTCTTCCTTTTTTATTTAATGGCTATTACTGATACTGATAGACTGACAAACAGATAATATCAAACAGACCATTTTTTCTATTTGAATGATTGTCTTTCGCCAATTAAAAAACTACTGAGATGACGGAACTACCTCTTATGGGAGGTTAAAGTGCAGAGAAGAACATGTAAACAGCCATATGTTACCATACACATGCACACAAAGCTCCTGAAAGTTGAACAAGAAAGTTTGAACTGGAATTTATCTTAACAACAGACAAAAACTTCTCTGATTATCTGGATGCTCATCTTTCTTCCACCATTTCATCAACTGTAACTGTAATGATATTATCAATAACAAATGATGGCTCCAGTTATGAAAATAAGACCCAAAATCAAATATTATCTTTTAACAGCTCGGAAATCCAATTTTAGTTTCGCTCCATTTGTCTCGCCTCGTAACAGGTTCTCAGGTCTGAGACGACAGCAGCTGTTTGATGCTGTGGAGTGTTTGACATATGAAAGCTGAACGGGCAATTCTTTAGAGTCCACTTACACCGGCTTGATAATTCAAGTAATTTCTCATCAGAGTCTCATCAAACGGATTCTTTGTCAGGAGGCAGCAGTGATATGAAGAGGCTTGTTGTGGCGCTCTGGGTGATGGAACTGCAGATAAAGAGGACCTGCTGTTACTTATGTGATAACCAACACAGATGTGAGAGGAGACCGTTAAAAAGAGCGTTTGATTGAAACACTCGAGTTCTCCAACCGAACAACATCAACAAAACCTTCAAGCCAGAACAGCTGTTTACGGTGTTTGAATGTTCGATTAGGTCAGCAGAGGTGACTATAAACTAGTTTATCGATCAGAGTTGTCTGTTGCGATGCCACTCAATTAGTTACATAAGACCATGGTACTACCCGAAAGTTTCCATTTGGGGAGAATGACATCAGCAAAAGATCAACTGATCAATAACATTTCAGATACCAGCTCCACTGAAGGGGGTGACTGGGGCTGAGGAGAATGAGCTAGGCAGCTGCGTTATAACAAGGCTTTAAAGGGAAGGCCGGCTTACACCCAAATTTCTCCCACCAGGAGAAAATTAAAGAGCTAAACCCCTTTCTGCTTCTCTACCACCGTGTGGATTTGGATTATACAGAGCAGAAAAATAATCCACACTTTCAGGGAGTGTTCTGCTAAATTGAGTGGAAATGCAGAGTTCCTCTGCATAGCAGCCTGGACTGAGTCAAACACAAAGGATATCCTGAGTAGGAATATTCCCTACCTAAACAATGAAACCGGCACACAAAGGCCGGTGCTAATGCCAGTCGGACATTCCTGACATGGCCGGGCTGGGGTCGGACTGTCGAGGTTTTTGGGATGTTATGGGAAGTCTTTAACAGCAAGAGAAACCACTCGTAGTTTGCTTTTGCATATGGAGGCGTATGCCTGTGGGTGGCTGTGATCACAACACTATCACTAGGCCCAGTCAGCACCTTAATTGTGTGGGACTGAAACAAAAAGAACTAACACTCACACTTCAGGCTGTGATGGAAATCCTTTCCGTCTTCTGTCAAGCAATAAAAAGTATTTTCTCCAAGAAATTTGTTATTTACTCCCTCTATGTTGCTTGTTTGCAAAATACCATTTGTCTCTCAGCAGCATTGTCCTCACACTTCACATGACAGGACTGCTCAGATGCGAAAGCAAAGATGGAACAAGGATATGATCAGTTTTCTGCTTCTCTTCTGCAGTGATTTTCTAAGGGGTAATTTTCCTAAGAGAGTTGCTCTTTTTATATGTCACACTATTCCCAAATGGTAACTAACAACTACAAACACAGTCTAATCTGTTTGCCACTGAGCAGATCTGCAAAAGAAGCTGAATATAAAGGTTTTTTTGCCCTATGTCACAGCAGTGGTGACAGGCAAGCTCTGCTCTTTGTTTTCCCATTCTGTTATCATCCAAGTCCAGGGATCAAAACTGGCTGTTGTGAGCAGTCATCAAAGTCTTGATACACTTCAAATGAACTTGAATTGTCTGGCATCCTCATGGCAGAATTGCAGTGGGAAAGTGGTATTCTTTGTCCCACTTGTTAATGTTAATGATACAAAGAAGTTCAAAAGACACAATTCATGGAGATTTTGGTGGCCAAGGGAGGCGTTTTCAACCCACAGTAACAGGGACGACTTTTTGTCTTCCCTGTTACTGTGCTTTTAGAATTTAGAAAATATAACTTATAAAATATAACTAAATGCTTTTTAACACTGAAGAGAATCGTTGCAGTCATATTTGTTGGGATCCTAAAGTCTGAAGCACCGTTGGATTTTATACCTCATTGTTGTAAAAGTTCAATTAGCTTCAACTCTGACTTTGTTTGGCGTTGACCTTCCAATTTGCAACTAATAAGATCACAGCTGTCCATGATGTAACCCGTGATAAACTTGTGATAGACGAAAAGGTTATTGTCTTTGTGTTTGAGTCCTCAGAAGCCTACGACAACACCGTCATGTTCTGCCACGATCTTAGCTGGAACACTACAGCATCCAACAACAACACTAATACCTGTCGACAGACATACTAGAAACTTCAGTCAGTTTCCTTTGCAGGGTAAATTGGCATACCAGCACTGTGTTTAATCACAAATTTAGGGCAAAGTTTTAGAGCACATGAAAAAATGTTTTAATAAAAGATTTGGTAATTAATGGAGGGTTTATGATTGTACGGAGATGAAAGGAAATAACTAACGCTTCATTTATAATATAACACTGAACCTAAACCTTTTGTGCATAGGTAAAGCACAGGTGTAGTGTAAGGACGGCACTGGTACAATGTAGGTAAGGTAAGGTGTAGGTACAGCACAGATGAAAACAGTCAAGGTGCAACAGGAGATGTATACATCTGTGACAAAGTTACACTGTAGCTATGAGTGGCCAGTCCAGTGCTGCTGATTCCTCTTGTACAATTCCAGCTACACTCCTTTGTTGAGTTTATATATCAGGATAGACATGAAGGAATGTAGGAAGGCAAAAAATATGTTTGCCTCAGAATGTATTTATTTCTGTCGTGGTTGGCACCACATAAAACATGTAGACATGACCACAAGGTCATGCACAAACATGAATGCTGGCAACGGCATCAACCACTTGAAGGCTCTACATAGATTCAACACAATCTAAATACGCCTTATAAGTAAGGCGTTAGGTATATACACATGTAAGGCATAAGTACAGTGTAGTTATGCTGTAAGGAATGCATAGATATAAGTAGGTACAGTCGGTAGGTAGGCATAGGTACAGTGTAGTCAGCCATCATAAGCTGTAGCCTAACAACTATGTTGCTTGGAAGCAATAATCATGCTATCATATGTTGTATATGTTGGTTCTCGTATGTTCTCTGTTTTCTGTGTTGAAGTCATTACATTAAAAATCACAGTTCGTAAAAACATTACCCCCAACTCAACATTGTCCATTCAAACACAGCTGCTTTTGTTAGGTGCAAAAGAACAACAAGTGACACAGCACTTGCCACTCGCTTGTACACCACTTTGCATTTAATCATCACTTATTGTTATTTTTTTCCCAGCCTCCCTACCCCAACCACCAACAGGTTACAGCTGATTGATGTCCCTTCCTGAGCCTGGTTCTACAGGAGGTTTCTTCCTGTTAAAAGGGAGTTTTTTCTTCCCACCGTTGCCAGTGCTTGGACAAAGAGGGCCGTCTAATTGTTGGGATTTTCTCTGTATTACTGTAAAGTCTTTACCTTACAATATAAAGCTCCTTGAAATGACTGTTGCTATGATTTAGCCCTTTGTAAATATAATCACATTGAACTGAATTAAATTGAATTGGTAAAGCTCTGGTTATTGATAAATCAACCTTAAGTACCAATGCTCTTTCATGTCAAAGTTGTTTAGACATGCGAGGTACCCTGCTGGCCTGCCTGTGCAGGTACATTCATTAGTACTGTGACAAAGTGGAAAACCCATCAAGATGAGGATGGCAATATAAATTAGGTATAAAGAAGGGAATTTTGACAGCACTGCTTAGTCTCCCTACACTGGGATCTTCAACAAATGGATCTACTTTTCTGAAGCTAACATGCACGTGCTTAGGGTTTATAGCTCAGGGAAAAAAACCCTAATCAGGACAGGTCTTACAGCAAATGCTAAGTATACTGTATATTACTGTGCAATTAATATATTGAATCACTTTTCATTACTTTCACGTTCAGAAATAAAAATTGTGATTCCTTTACCTGTTCCACCACGGGTCCTCAGCGTTCCCGTGTGTGAGGAAGTGCTGACTCCCCCGAAGACGGTCATCCCCTGTCCTACAGGAGCATGGAAGTTGTTGTAGTTGGGGATGGCGGTGACCCCGAAGTTGGGGTAGTGCTGTGGTGTGGGGTCGGCCCCATAGCGGTAGCCCGCTCCCTGGGAGATGCTGTTGTCTCGGTCATCTGTGAGTTTGGTTGCCTCCTTATCCTTGCATTGCACACAGCCCATTATCTATAATCTGTTCATGACACAGAAACAAGAGGTATTTTTTGAGTTTGGATAATAACTGTTGACTGGAGTGACAGGTCATTAAAAACAAAATGACTGCAGCTAAGCAAAAAAAACCCCCATCCAATTGATTATATAAGTAATAAGGAATGAAATGTAATAATGAGCAAGGGGAATAAACACGCTACAAGAGCCTTAATTCAGGCAATAAATAAAAATTATATACTTTCAACCTGATGGATGGATCGATAGGATGAGCTGGAGAACAGAGCTTAGCGACACTCCACAACAAACAGAACTGAAGCCATCGCTCTGTTCAAAGGTTTTAGTTCACACCATTTTCTCTACAGCTGAGATCCTTCCACTGATTAGCACTCTGGTCTGAGACACAGGGACCTTTTTTTCATAGCTTGACATACAGCTTGGTCTCTGGATGAGTCACACAAACAGTGTTTCTCTTTTATGGCCAGGAAGAAAAACAGCTCCTATCACATTGACGGTGCGGAGGCACAGAGCCATGCTGTCAACGTCACCTCGTCAATCTTAATGGATAGCTGTAGGAGGACGGAGAGTCGGCGATTGGATGCTAGTTTTATCACAGAGCCTACTAATCAAAGTCAGTAACAATCTTCACCTGTCTTTCATGTGCTCGAAGATTTCTGTACCTATAAATCTCAGTTCATGCATCCCTGCCTCTAGCTTACAAGAGACAGATCAAGTAAGATTGGTCAGTATTGAAAGCAGCTCACTCTTCTTACCCAATTTAGTATATTCCTAAATAAATGAAAAACATCTAATTGTTTCCTTAAAGGAAAAAAATCTATAAATATAATACTATTGGAATGGAACATAAGAAAGAATGAGCAATAAATCTTGTCTCTCCTTGGAAAACAAAATCCTGATCAGGCCTTAAGCTCTGGCCTGTTACATGAAAATATATATTCACTTCCTGTTTCTTTTTCAACCCTAGTTTTTTTCTGTCTTTTGCCTCCAGTGACTGCAGAAAAGAATTTAATTTATTCACTTGTGAAAAGAGAATATTAAATAAGGAGTGTAGGGTTCCCCTTCTTCTTCCCATGATCCACGATCTACAGCAGGGGTGGGAAACTCCAGGCCTCGAGAGCCGGTGTCCTGCAGGTTTTCGATGGGTCCTTGATCCAACACAGCTGATTCAAATGACTAAATTGCCTCCTCAACATGGCTTGAAGTTCTTCAGAGGCCTGGTAATGAACTAATCATTTGACCCAGGGTGATATCTAAAACCTGCAGGACACCGGACCCTTGAGCTCTAGAGTTCCCCACCCCTGATCTACAGCAGCAAGTGGATCACAGATCATAGGAAGGAATCTGAGTCTTCTATCAATCGATAATGTCCCTGATAAACAGGATACTGTGACACAGATAGACAGAACCACATCATGAACCATTATACCCAACGACTAAGAAAAACTGCTGAGGATATTTAACTTTTCTAGGAGAATAATCTCTTGCAGTTTCAACAACGTGTCTGCCAGCATCACCATCACACCCGATTTGATGTGAATTTTCTCATCTGCTTAGACAGAGTGTCAAAAAACGTGTTGAGCACATTCATGTTGCCTAGAGGATGAACCATTTTCACTTTGAACTGATAATGACCTTTCCACTGGTATTCTACCCCAGGACAAGTTTACACTGTCAGTCTTATTTTCATGCTTTTGTTGTTTCTGCTGTTCAGATAGCAGGGTGCTTTGATACTGCCTGTCTTGTATCTCACTGAGGGTTGGATTCTGACAGCTTAGACAGATTACCGTTAGGTTTATACCTATCACTGTTCATGGATATGAAAAGTTAAAACTGACCAAACTGATCCGTGAGACTTGAAAGTGACAGTGAAGTGACTGTCTGAGCTCTAGAACCATGGACATTACAAAATTCACTTTCTTTCCTTAAGATCAGGGATGCCCAACTCGAGGCCTTAAGGACTGGTGTCCTGCAGGTTTTAGATACCACCCTGGGTCAACACACCTGAATCAAATGATTAGTTCATTACCAGGCCTCTGGAGAACTTCGAGACATGTTATTTAAATCAGCTGTGTTGGATCAAGGACACATCTAAAACTTGCAGGAGACGGGCCCTTGAGGCCTGCAGTTGGACAACCTCTGCTTAAGATGCTCTACCAGGCATGTACTGTGTCTGTGTTCAGTTGCAGCTTGTTTGCTGGTCTCTCTTCCTTCAGTTCTGCCTTCAGTAAGCAAAAATCATGCTCTTTTGGGATGAGATCAGGTCTATGAGTTGGTCATTGAAGTATATCCCATTTCTTTGTCACAATGACACACCTCCTTTAACATCTCCTCCTTAACATCTCCTTCAAAACCAAAGAAGAAAACTTTCTACTGTGGTCTTTCAGGCCTTTTGGCGCTCTTGCCAGTACTTTTGAGAATGTATTAGATGGTTGATATTCCCAGTCCAAAAATTTCTGCTATTGGTCTGACGGTTGGTGTTGGTGTTGTGTTCCCACATAGCAGACAGGTCTGGCCCGGATCTAGTGTCAAGCCAGCACTGCTGGCTGACTTCTGGCATGGTACGTGTGTTATGTCATCCAAATAGGGGCCAGGCCTGGCATAGATGGCACTGTTTATGTGATGGCATGCCACATCTGGCCCGATTGTAGTTTGGTTTATGTGGCCCAGGCTCATAGAAAACAGGTCTGGCCCAGATCCGGCATCAAGCTGGCACTTCTGACTGACTGGTGTCATGGCAGGATGTATGTCAACCAGATGTGGGCCAGGTCTGGCAATGATGGCACTATTTATGTTCCTATTTTAGTTAAAAGACCCAAATACCACGTTGCAATACTATACTGCTATGGGCCAACGTTTCAAACGCAGGTTTGACAGGTTTGTGAGTGTACACTTTATCCAAAACGTAGTGAGGGTTTACTCATGTGTACCACCGGGTGGCTGTAACTCAGGAGGTAGAGCAGGTCATCTACTGATTGGAAGATTAGTGGTTCGATCCCTGGCTCCTCCAGTCTGCATGTCAAGAGTATGAATGTAGTTAGGAAGCACCCAGTTTAGAGAAAGTGTGTGAATTTGGCATGTTGTATAGAGCACTTTGAGTAATCCGGGAGAGTAGGAAAGCCCTATCTAAGAATCAGTTAATTCAGTGTCTAAACAGAGTTTTGTCATGTTACTTTTGTACTATTATGTTCCGGCACATGTTGTTATTACATTGCTTGACACACATTAGGCTGACATCTGGGGCCAGAGCTGAAATTGTTCTGTGCGAGCACAGGGCCGTCATTCTTTGTGGTATGTGGGCCATGTGTAAGCACATTGTGTGGGCCAGATCCGGGCCATACCAATTTTGCTATGTGGGTTGATTGGTTGTTGGTTTTTCAGAGTATGACCTCCTTCATTTGTATCAACATCTCTTTAGACCTTATGTATAAAATACCTGTAATCCCCCAAACAGTTAAAGACTTTTATTATATCTTTTTAACTACAGCTGAAAGTCTGCATCTAAATTAAGTCTTGACTGTTTTAAAATCCAAAAACTGTACCTCGCTAATGACATCAAATCAATTTGGGAAGAAATTCCTGTGATAAAGATGGTTGCACCTTCCTAAGCTTTTTTTTTTGACTGTTAAAGGGGATTTCTTCCTCTCTACTGTTGCACGGGCTTCCTCACAGGGGATCATATCATTAATTTCTCCCTAATATTGTTGGGCCTTTACCTTACAATAGAAAGTGCCTTAAGAAGACTGTTGTAAACAGTTGTTTTATAAATAAAATGGAATATTCAATCTATGCTTTCGCAGTCATGTGGATGCTACATCGGTCCACCGTTATAAGGAGAGAGCTTCCAAGTGCTACCCTCTCCTGGGCTTGACTCTTTGTTGATGCCAGAACAGTGACTAACCATTTAGAACAGGTGCCTCATGCTGACTGACACACTGTGACTATTCTCTTTCAACATAATTATAGACCAGTCCCTCAGATGGCACCAAAGTGCAGACAGAGGCCAAAATGCCTGTCAAGACAATCAGAGGTTGTCACAGCAAGTGGAGGTGTAGAACAGAGACCAGTCTTACTGTAATATTGGTTTGCGTTTAACATCTTCGGCAAAGATATGCCTTTCAAACAAAGTGTTCTGTTTTCTCTTTGTTCTTTCTGTATTGTATTGTGTATTATTCATATTAATCAGAATCAGAAATACATTATTAATTCCAAAGGAAATTTTATACTGTATAATGCCAGATATTATACAAAACATGAAGCGTGGACATCTTCGTTATGTAAGGATGAAAATCAGGAGTGGACAATACCCTTTTCATCCTCTGGCTGAACTTGAGCTGACCTATGCTAAAGCTATGAAAGCAGCAGACAGAGTGAATAGAAGGCCTATGCATGATGAAGCAGCGCACCAGCACACTCTGTCAGGGGACGCTGTAATGATCAGTGACAGGACGCAGGGAAGGCAGGGAAGGCTAGGCGACAACAGCAGCAACACTACGCTCAGTGCGAGCCTGTAGAGCATCTCTAATCGTACGCTCCCAGCAGAAGCCAACATCAACTGCTGTGTATTCCGACCCTCTACATAACCCACACTTGGCAGAGGCAGAATCAGATTTTATAGAAGGGAAACTGATGTATTGATCCCTCTGAGCTGGATGGAAAGCTGTTCCTGCTGTTAAACGCTAATCTATGGAGGAAGGATGATGACAGATCAGGTCTATATTCCAGGATGGATGGCTTAGCATTACAGCTGGTCACACAGAGCTCGATGCTTTTGACACATTTTTGCTTCTGATTAAAGGCAGATAAAGAGCGATGACACGGAGAAAAATAGACTTGTAAATGCACCCAATGATGCACACACAGAGCATCTCTCAACACTAATATGCAATATGAAAGCACTATGAAGGCCCTGCTGTCACCCAGAGTGGTAGCAGAAGATACAGACAGTGTAAAGTCAGAGGATTGTTATTCTATTCTACTTTACTCTGTTGGGATAGAAGCAGCCCTGGCACCTCTTAATTGTTTAGGTTACCTTTATGTTAAATATGTTAAAAGATCCTTTACATTTGAACTTTGCAGGCCGAGTGGGTGAAATGACGTTAATTTATTAAATTAAAGCAATTTTAATCATAGAAATCATATCTCTGTTTTAAGATAAAAACATGTTTATTGTTGTAGTCATTAAAAAATGGGAAAAATAACTTTTATAAATAATGGATAACCTTAGCTTATGTGTTAGCCAGCTAGCAACAGCAATGAAAAAATTTACAAAACTGAATAGCTGGCTTGAGACTTATTGTTAAGAACAAAGCCAAGTACTATGCATGTCTGTCTGCAGACATCTCGTGGAAAAATGGTATATTGCCCAACGCCAACATGAAGAAAAAGGCACTCATATTGGGCCTTTTTAGCTATATGTTGCTTTCCCCGTGTAGCTGAAATAGCAAACTATGGGATTCCTACTGAGCAGAAGAAAATGGTTGTCTATTTCCACTGGGTACTTTTTTATGCAGTAACTTTTTAATCTATTGGATGTTTGCAGTCAGCTGGTAATATATCCGATAGTATATCAGGTGCAAATGCCTCGAAGGAACTCGGAAACAGGGTGAGGAGCTCGGTCACTCAAGAGATTCAATTTAAATTTTATTTATATAACGCCAAATCACAACAACAGTCGCCTCAAGGCGCTTTATATTGTAAGGTAGACCCTACAATAATACATACAGAGAAATGTATTATGATATGGTACTACAAGGTCATTGAGATAAGATGGAGCCTGATTATTTAAGACCTTGTATGTGAGGAGCAGGATTTTGAATTCAATTCTGGATTTAACAGGGAGCCAATGAAGGGAAGCCAATATAGGAGAACTATGCTCTCTCTTTCTAGTCCCTGTACTCTTGCTGCAGCATTTTGGATTAACTGAAGGCTTTTCAGGGGTTTTTTAGGACTTCCTGAATATAATGAATTACATGCATGAACTAGCTTTTCAGCATCACTCTGAGAGAGATTTTTATTTCTAATTTTAGAGATGTTGCGCAAATGGAAGAAAGCAGTCCTACATATTTGTGTAACATGTGCATTGAAGGACATATCCTGGTCAAAAATCACTCCAAGGTTCCTCACAATGTTACTGGAGGCCAAGGTAATGCCATACAGAGTAAGAATCTGGTTAGATACCATATTTCTAAGATTTTCGGGGCCGAGTACAGTAACCTCAGTTTTATCTGAATGCTCAGAGACGAGTTGCTGTTCCTCTGTGTTGAAAGGAAAGTCTAGGTTGGTTGGGTATTTGGATAGAAGGCCTCCTAGAAACCTCCTCACTGAGGTGTTTGGGATTATCAACCATTTAGGAACCCCCAGGCAGACAGAGGACACACTGTCCCTGTGATGACTTGGGAATGCCTAGGTATCCCTCCCACAAGAGCTATAAGCTCTGGCCAGCGACAGGGTGGTTTGGACTGCTGCACCTGTGACCAAACCTGAGATAAGCCATAGAAAGTGGATGGGTGAAAGGTTGGTGGTTGAACAGCTGTTAATTGGGATCAGCCATTTCATTCAGGTTTAACGATCAATGTCTCATTTACCAGCTGTTCAAAAAAACTGCCAATTATTTTCATGCAGGCACGCTGCCTCTGGCCAGACGTTTGATGCCAGACGTTTGGTAGCTGACAGTTTTTGATGCTCCGGACAGACATAACAAGGCTCGTGGTGACAAATGAAAGAAAAAAAAAAAGTCTTTGTAACGTGTCATGAAAAATGAGCTTCAACAAGATCTTCAGTTCTCCTTGTTATAGATTACTTTTTTTTTATCCTATTCCGAGGGTACCTTCACTTCTTTGAACAATATTCCCTCATTAGGTATTTTATTGTTATCGAGCAGCCATGAAACTTTGTTTATGTTAAAAATATTTTTAGGCCACAATGCAATTATTCTGCTTTTCTTAAAACTCAAATCAATTAGACCAATCACTGATGCAATCGGATTGCTGGTTCCATGCTGAATGTACTCTGCGTTCCTCCAAAGACAGCCCTGTTTGTCTGGGGCCTCCATAGCCTGCTGCAGTGGGCCAGGCTCATCACTGACTGCTGTCTTTGAACTGAAGTCCCTTTCATCTCTTTCTTTTCCACTTCCTTCCCTCCTTTTCACACTGCCCTCTCCACTGATTAATTATTCCTCCTCCACAGAAAAAAAAAGCCACCTGCTTGCCGTAGGGGCTGTTTTGCTGTTTATTCCCTGCAGTCTCTCTTCTCCTCACCCAGAGTGAAGCAGGAGCTGCCATAGAGGTGCCTAATCACTGCCCACCACCAACACTAGGCATTTCTGCAAAATGTCTCTAAAATTTGTTTATTCAACGCGAATTATTTGCCTTTAAAATTAATCTTTACAAGAAAGCAATACAGTTCTCCACGTCCTCGCATGCTACACATCAGACTAAGCACCCCTTCTATATTTCATCCTTATTCAACATGAAATCAATAAACTCTTGGTGAAAATCCAATTACAGAGCAGAACATGACCAGTAGTGGAGTTGGATCTATAATTAGTTAACGCAAAAGGCTATTCATTGGATGGTCAAAATTCATTAGGCTCTTTAATTGGAGCCAAAGACCTAAAGCACCTAAAGATGTGAAGAGCATCATTAAAGGAGTTAAAGGAATGAATATAGATTAACTCGGTGTGAAATATGATTCCTGTTAAAGAAAAGATGGGGGGATAAAGGAGGGCACTGGGGGCTTTGACCAGAGGCACGACCAACCGTGCGCTTGGGTAAATAATTCATTGGATGGCTGTGCAGGCCTGAAGGTATGTCACTGTATTTGGAGGCATCCATTGAAGGCAGCGCTCCCTGACTGCATTCATATTTGATGGGGAGGTGATGGATTGAGGTTCATTAAAATCAGGAGAGGAGGGAGAAGGCTCTGAGTGGTTGAAGTAGATGGAGCTGGAGGACACAATGTTACATTAACCCCTGAGGGAAGGCTTTTTCCTTCCCCTTGAATACTGAAGGGCTTAGGTCAGATCCTGGTGAGACTGTCTAGACTAATGATTGAGAAGAAAGGAAAGTGGTGACTTCTCCAGAGCAAGAACGCGAGCTCCTGTACTTACTCAGTTTAAGGGAGAACAACAAGGAGAAGTCACTCTCTTTTAATGATGACTTATGAAGGAGTTGATAAAGGTAAAAGTGCCCACGACACAACACTCAAGGAACTGGAGTTACCTCCAAGAATGACTGAACTATTACTTTTATTTCTCTTATTTCATATTCCAAACATAATTTATATAGGACGGGGATGTAAGCATTCAATAAGTAGAGCCAAACCTTGTGTTCTTTCTATTAGCCAACAAGGGGCAACTAGTTACAAAAAAGAAGTCATTCTTGTATAAAAGTCAGTCTCATTTAATTTATAACCTCACTATTCCCATTTTACTAATGAATTAGGATCTCAATTGCTACTTTTATACTCTTCTTTAATACTACTGAAGGTCATTATGGATTTTATCATATGATTTAGAGTCAGATGGATAATCATGATAAAGCAGGGTATGATTTAGTGTGTGGCAACTTTGCTATTGTCAAACTGTAGAGGAGTGCACAGCACTTTCCCATTGGTCTCTCACTCGTTACTTCTAGCATCAAAACATGAAGATGGCAACGGCCTAATTAGAAACACCAGGCTATAAAATAATTGTCATTCATATACGGTGTACATATTTAACATAATATTAAGCTAATATAAAGCTCATACTTAAAGCTGACTCTGACTGCAATCGCACCCTAATATTTCCTGCCTGCTGTGGTTAAATAAAGGCAAAAAGATGCTCAGGAGAGTTAGTGTAAACTCTCTAATCTGACCTACAGTTTATATAGAAATTGCACAGCGAGCAACAATAAAAGTCAAATTAAAGTGTGTTTGCATGAGCTATTTTTCTGCCCCCTGTTAAAAACATCAGTTCATGCGCATTAATACAGCGTGCAATTTCATGCAAATTCATTTTTAAGCTCCCTTGACAATGCTGACCTTTGAGGGAACAGAGAGACCCAGAAAGTCCAAAATGTAGGAGGTGTCCGTGACAGCTATCTGACACTGCCCACAAGTAATATGAAGTCCCAACACGAAGCTGCTCGCACCACCTTTTTCTGCAGCTTGCACAGGTTGGTCACTGATCATTCAACCAAATGTTTCGTTTCTCACTGTTGTAGGACAGACGACACATCACAAAATAACTGTCCACTTCACATCATCTGTGCCCTGAATCAGAGAGACAGAGAATCAGAGGTGGGCATGGAGTAATAATGCAGAAGAAAATGATTACGGGGCCCGGAGGGAGGGCATGAAGCAAAGGAGGAAGAACGGTGGCTCAACCACTGGAGGAAGATGGGGGAGGCAAGTGTGAGACGGAGCTGAAGTGAAGGAGTGAGTCGACAGGGGGGTGGAAAAGAAGGTGGTGAGTGCTGAAATGGATAGACAGAAAGAGAGGAAAATATACGTGGGTGCAGGGGCTTGACAAAGGAGCAGGCTAATGATGGGCTCGGGGTGTCACATGCTGCGCCCGTCTCTGCTGGGGGAAAGCCTTGTCTCTGCCCTCGCAGCGTGCCGTCCCACCGCTGTCATGCAGCGCCCTGTGGAGGGAGGATGTCTGTGCTGGTCAAGGTCAGTCGCTCACACACAGACAGATGGAAGGATGTACTCCCAGGCCTCACTCCATCGCTTCCTGTCTGATTTATTGATATGTACACCAACTATAAGAGTACACCCCACAACCTGCTTCTCACTACAGCTGCAGATTACCAAATGCAACCTATCGGGCATAAACATGTGAGCAGCCTCCCGATTTAAGAAGCCAGGTCACTACACTTGAATCAACAGTTCAACGATAATATTTACGCAGCCTCAGTGTCCAGTCACTCTGCTTTCACTCTGCACAACATTGTGTGAAGCTGTGAAACACTGTTCACTGACGAGGATCTTAGAATAGCCTGGCTGAATGCTCGGCAACCTTAGAGAGTTTATCAGTTATTTAACAGCCGCAATACTGTGTGGGGTTACTGAAAAGGTCCGGTTAAGAAAAATAAATTAGCCATTGCATAGCAAGAATTTTGACCTGTAAATGCAGCGACCCCAAAATTGCCAGAATCAAAATAAATCAGTGAATGAAAACTCAATCAGTATTTGTTTTTTTAAATGTATTGCACCAAAAATCATTTTTTAGTTGATATTCTTTCATCTGGTAATGATTTCATTCCTGAAAACCTCACGCTAATTATTTCAATTTAATTTGCTTCTGTATTAACTTACCTATATATTAATTATCCTGTATGTATATACATTAAATTGTGAATAATTGAGATTTAAAAAAAAAAAAAAAAGTGTATTTATTCAATAATTTACTTATGGGTTTTTTTTTTTTTAATTATGTCAACTTTGCATTCTAGTCTTTATATTTGCTTTTATTTGATCTGGATCGTCAGTAAAATAATAATCTAACCTTGCTAAAGAACATTTGTTTAATAGGAGTAAAAAAAATGGAATTAATCCCACTCTAATTTGACAATCAAGATGATGGACTTAAAAATCACCATGTCTGTGTGGCTTGGAGCTTGGTAGTCCTTATTCAGCTCTGGGTTCACTGAGGTCACCTGCCACATCACAGAGGAATCAATGCTGACACAACAGCACTGCTGCAGCATCTGCGGTCCTTTCCTCCCCCAGCTAATCCTGCTGCTTAGAGGGTGGCCTCTGCCAGGCTGACCAAACCATTTCACACAGAGCAGGCTCCGTTTTCTAAGGAACCAGGGTAGCAAAGGAAAAATACACACAAGTGACCAAAGACACTTCAGCTGGTTGGGTTTCAAAAGGAACACGTGGAGAAAGCTACTTTTAGCTGGCAATGACTCAGTTATGACTACAGGCCCTGATTAACGACCCAGGAACAAAGCAAGGCAGGAAATGTGAAAATATATTTTCACTTGGCATGTGCAGCTGCTACTAGCTTCCCCATTTAAAGAGGTAAACTCTCCATTTTGCCCTTAAGTAAGTAGTCATGCAGCGGTTTGGCTTCAGTTTATTTTAAAGAGGTTGGGTGGAGCAGAGTCTGGAAAGCAAAGGGCTTCATAATCGTGTGCTCAGCGGCACTTTGTCTCTGCAGGAGGTCTTCCAGAGGATGCCCCAACCCCCCTTCATTAAAAATCTGACTCTATCTTGTGAGCTCCTCAGCCTGAACAGGATACCGCCATAGAGGATAAAATGCACTGCTTCGTGATTCATTTCAGGGTGCAGTATCTCCGCTCTGGTTGGGATTATGAGCTGTGAGCTGTCAAAGCAAGAATAAGCCTTCCTCCTGCCTCTGCTGAGAGAGAGCTGAGACGCAGCATGTTTGTCTGCATCCCTTCCTGGTGGGTGAGCGTAGATCACAACAACACAGGTCTCAACTGCATCTCTCCCAGCACTCTCCACATTGTGGAAAAAGGTACATGTCTCTGTCCTCCCTACTCCTGTCAGCATAACCCAGGCTGGGTGGGGCACGCCGTGACACCATTGTGTCAGGGCGGCTCAGCGTCAGAAGCACCGACAGTGATGAAGAGCTGGGAGAAGATGACAGTCGACACCTTGTGATCCTTCAGGGTGGAGACAGAACTCTTAGACTTTCTTAGAAAACGATTATTTTGCTCCAGACATGCTGTGTCTTCAGGTAGGAGCTGAACCTACAAACCCTGAACAGCAACTTTAACAGCAAGTGATTCATCCACTGATCTGTGGATCGCAAGAAAAATCTTGGGTTTTTGTTCCTATTAACCAGGTATATAGGTGTGTAATTTATGTATTTTAGAGAATATGAATGTGTAAAATCCCTTATTTTATTACAACCCTATAATTTATTCATCTCAATAGTCCTAGGTGCTCACTCACGACACTGCATCTTATATGTGTTTTTATGGTTCAGTAATAAAACCTGTTCCAGATGCTCTGTGTTATGTGCTCCTTGTGGTCTGTCTCTGCTTTATTGAACAAGAAAAAAAATGTGGAGGCTATGAGATAAAGTTCATGAACCTTCATTAAATGGCCTACAAGGTTACAAACATCCCAGCCGCAGGCTCAGAAACACAGGGAGCTGCTTGATGTGAACCCTGCAGACGTGCTGACAGCTGACCTTCTGTTAATAATGCAGCTGTATCCAGGACTTGACCTGGCAGCCCCCCCACTCTTCCCCTGAGCCCTGAATGAATCAACACCAACACGAGATGCTACGTCTGCTCTCCTCATTGAAATATTCCTCGGCTGCTTGGAGAAAACTGTCAATTAGCTTTCGGTTTTATTCAAGTGCTTTGCTTCAACTGAGCAAGGCAGAAAACCTAACATGTAAATATGTGTTTCAGCTTTACTTCCCTCCCATAGGAGTTCATCTGGTAAAGAAAACAATTGTGAAAATGAAAAACATCCAAAAATCCTGACTCCTTAATAAGCCATAGTTCCTCATTCACTTCACAAATGTCACTGTGATTTTGTCACCTCAGACATATTTTTGTGATCATGTGATAGGACTGAGCCATGTGAATATATATATATATATATGTATATATATATATATATATATATTTATTAGGGGTGCAACGATACACAAAATTCACGGTTCGGTTCGGTTCGATACTTTGGTGTCACGGTTCGATATTTTTTCGATACAAAAAAAATGTTCATGCTTTGTCATTTATTAAAATTACAAATAAATATTTTAACTCAAAAGTACAGTTTTTAAATTTAATGTTGCTGAAAAACAAAGTAATAAAAAAATACATCTATCTGATGGAGAAATCACTCATCTTTGGAAAAGAGAGTTTATTACAGAGAAATGGCTCTTTCCAAAATAAAAGCTATACTATACGCTTCTTCTGGGGTATATTCTCAGCAGCATATTAAACATATCAGGTGCCCATAAGGAGAATCATGTGCTAACGGCTGTCTAAATGACTCGGGTAAAGTTTGTAGCATGCGTGCTTGTTGTTTTTGTCTGCTTCCACTTGTCTTTGCACTAGGGTGATGTCGGCGTAAATGTGCAGTCATATTCATTGTGTTCCCACTAGTGTTGTCAGCGTTAATCTGAAATGACATTAACGCCACAACACGGCAAATCTCCATTAACGAGCTACCGTGGATCGCCCAGTGCGTGGGGCTGGACGGCGTCAACACGTTAACGAGCTAACTGCGCTAACGCAGTAGTTTCCACCCATGTAATTGAGCATTGCGTGGCACATCCGACATACTGTTTTACTTTTGTCCATGACGCGCTTACCTTCAGGGTCATACTTCACATGAAGACCAAAATAGTTCCAAAGGCCAGATCTGAATGAGGGTGGGGGAGGTTCAATTTGCCATGTTGCAACTAGCTTAGCTTCTGTCTTGCTAGCTTGTGCTGCGCTCAGTGGATCTGCGCTAGACAGTGCAGCCTAGGCGGAGTAGTCGAACGCAGATCCACTGAGCTCTCAACACAGACAGCATCGTCAGAAGAAAAGTTGATAAAATAAATTAAAAATTTTGTATTGTTCGATACATATGCATACCGAACCGAAAGCACTGTATCGAACGGTTCAATATCGATACGAGTATCGTTGCACCCCTAATATATACATGTATATTCAAGGATTCAAGGAGCTTTATTGTCATTCGCATCACATGTTTACATGAGGTGGAACGTGGAACACAACACTGAGTACTAACACCAACTCTCTCATGGGCATTAAAATGTCGTTTAAAGGATCGTTTTTCAGTAACAGTAATTGCAGGTCGGGGTAGTTGGTCAGCATGTCAGCGATGTCCTTAGAACACACACTTGAGGTTCATTATTAAAATAGACCCATGAGCAAATCTTCCCATGAGTGCAAACTTTTTATTTTTGGCAGTGGTTGTGTATCATAAGTGGTCTAAGTAGTTTGAGGCCAGTGATGAAGAGAGAGGCTACATCAATCCCCAGTATGAAATAACTACACATTTTAACTGTGAATTATGCAAAGTAGAGTCTAACAATAAAAATATAGAGAAGGAAAGGAGAAAATAGATTCAAAGTATGTGAGTCCAATCGTAACCCGTCCTGTAAAATACAAATTAAGAAAAGAAAAAAGTTGATAGCTTACTACTAATCAAAGTCACAATGCAGCCTAACTTTACTCCTACATCACGAAAACTGATACTTTAAAAAATGTAAAAAGCAAAGGCACTTTTTCTTTGGTACTGTAGATACCATTGCTAGTGTACAGCATGTACAAGTGTTCTACTCTTGCTTTACATACTGAAGAAGAAGAAGAAGGAGAAGAAGAAGAGGGAAGCCCACAAGCACAAAAAACTACAGATGGCATAGTAACAACTACACGTGGAAGATGGCTACTCATGCAGCTGCTATGATAGTGCTGCTCTGACTCATTGATAGGAATGGCAGCGTATGGAAGTACTTTGTGTTTAAGGGGGACTCAGGGATGACAACTGATTCTCACAAGGCATTATGGGTTTTTTTGGAATAAGGAAGGAAATGCTTCCAATTTAGCAAATCACCTAATCTCCAGATCTGTCCAAAGACTTCAGTTGACAGTAAAAACATCCAAAATATCATCCTTCTTCAATCATCCTAAACTGCATGCTACCTTTTTGTTTGATACATCTAGCACTGCCATTGTCAGGTCACGTTTTGTACACCAGGCTGCAATGTTTGCAATGGCTAACATAACATAATTATGCTAACATAATGTAATTAAAACATTAGTAGGATATTCTGCAACCATCCTAACATTTGAGTCTGTGTCCTGTAAATAAAATACAATGTTCATATTTTAAATAAATGTTCTGTCACCATATCTACATGACTGCTAAACTTCTAACATCCCTAAATCTCCCTTGTAAGTGGCTTTCTGGTGACCTGCTGGAGGTTAAGAGGTTATTTTTGCAGTAATGATGATAAATTGGACACATAGGAAGTAGAAAGAAACACTCCACCTAACCTGACCCTATTACAATGACATCCCAAAGAGAGAATTTGAAAAAGACTTTCTACAGGCCGTGACTGTCTGTCATGTACAGATGAATGTGTTCTGTGTGATCAAAGTGTTCTCTATGCTCTGCACCAGAGAAAGAAATTCTGCAGATCAACACTTCTAGTGCCCTGCACAGGAAAGCCCTGCTGTCAAGACATCCTCGCATTAGCGAGCACAGCCTGAAGCTGCTGCTGCTGCGCTGACTGCATTCTCAACAGGAAACAGGAGGAAATAAAACATTGTTAGAGCGTAATGCTGCAACTTCCCCAAGTCCTCAGCATCCAAGACAGCATGACAAATGCCAGCAGTGTCAGGGTCATGCTCTCTATTCAAATGCTATTAATAGAAAACCAGCTGTACAGACGATGATGAGGTGGGGGCTTTTACTTAGACTACAGGGAAGCAATATAAGGGCTTTTGCCTGATATGGAACACATTCACTGTGATAAAACCTGGCTGCTCGTCCTTCATGGGCAACCAACACATCTGAGCACACTGAGGAATGCTGTATTCAATTTAATTCAATGCAGTTTAGTTCAATTCAAATGTATTTATTTAGTGCAAATCACAACAACAGTTGCCTCGAGGTGCTTCATATTGTAAGGTAAAGACCCTACAATAATACAAAGAAAACCCCCACAATGAGACAACCTCCTTTGAGCAAGCACTTGGTGACAGTGGGAAGGAAGAACTCCCTTTTGACAAAAAGAAACCTCCGACAGAACCAGGCTCAGAGAGCAGAGCCGTCTGGTGAGGGCAGTGAGGAGAGGAAGACATGACAAAAGATGTGAGAGCGATCCAGATATTAATAATCACTAATGATTAAATGCAGAGTGGTGTATAAACAGATATGCTCAGTGCATCATGGAAATCCTCAAGCATCCTGGGCATATTACAGCGTGAGTAAAGAATGATTCAGGTCAAAAGGATCTACAGACTTCTGAAGGTTTCCTGGTTTATGGCACAAAGATGTCACCAGTAAAAACACAAATTAGATAAACTGAAACAAAGAACTTTTCTTGAGCTACAATTAAAAACAAATTCTTCAACATCTGACCATTGGGCGGTATAAAAACACAGACGTCTGAAGGTAAGTTTAACAGTTTCCTTGCTCTTTATTTGATCTCGTCTAATAAGCTAGATGCTGTGTTGTAACACATTTGGGGCAATAGGTAAAAAGTCTGTTCTAAAACCTGCTCTAAAACTAAAGAGCTGCTCCATACAGCGCCCTCTGCTGGAGATCAACAATGCATTTCTCCGTTGGGAGGCTTGCACTCAGACTTTCTGCTGCCTAGAACAGCGGTCCCCAACCCCCGGGCCTCGGACCGGTACGTGAGTCGTTTGGTACCGGGCCGCGAGAGTTGAGGCTCAGGTGTAAAATGTATGGTTTTCAGGTTTTTTATCAGTTTTCAGCGTTATTTTGTTATCGTTTTTATCGTTAACTCTGTTTTCCTTGGTCTTTTCACGTGTGTTACGAATAAATCTTCTTTTTTTCGGTACCGGTACTAGTTTTATTTTGTTGTATTTATCCGCGACACCTTAAAGGCCGGTCCGTGAAAATATTGTCGGGCATAAACTGGTCCGTGGCGCAAAAAAGGTTGGGGACCGCTGGCCTAGAAGATGACTATTCAAGTAATGCATACCATCAGAGGTGTACATTTAGGAGATAAGCCAGATTCAAACCTTCCTTTACATTCAAAACCCATATCCTGCTACGCTACCACAATATCACAAATCAGACAGCAGAAGCAGTTCTAGTCCTCTGGAGAATCCAAAACAAGTTCCTTAAAAGAAACAGTCTGCTCAAATTAGCTCATGAATACTTTGACCATAACAACACAACAACTATTCAAATTTGGCTGATGGTGAAACTGATAACAGGCCATAATGGTTTGATTCTTGTTATAATCACTAAGGCCCATTTATAGCGGTTCACTATATCACACCATAGCATGCTCTGTTGTCACCAGCTAATACATGTTTTTTAAAATCTATGCGAGATGTCAATAGTTTTGTGTCTACGTAATACTTTGAGAAACAGAAACCATTGTATTTTAACAGCTGTTATTCACGTTAATACCAAGAGGAAATATTTTGATAGAAGAAAATGTAACAAAAGGTCAAAACTCACAAAAACAACCATGTTTACTGTAACTAGTGGGTGATGCACCTTCCTGTAAATGTAAAAATGTGAAGAAGGTGCAACAGTCTGCTGAATCCTCCTGGCAGAGCGCTATAACACACTGACAGCTAGCTGAGCATCATCACATTATGACTGCTAGCAGGATGTGGTTAAAGCCCCAAATATACCTTAAAGCATGTAAGCAAGTTTCCATTCATGTCACTGACAATAAGGTTGTAGGGGAGCTACGTAATAATGGCTTAGGCATGAAAAAATATACTGAAAATAACTATTCAGTTCTTCCATTTGGAGGAAGGCAGTTTTGCTGAGGAAATGTCTTACCCGTCATTCTAAAAATAGGCCACAGAGGCCTACGTGCCCTGCTCTGAATCTCTGCATTTTACCTTAGTTGAACAGGGGTTTGACTGTGGCTCTTGTGGCTCGTAAGGTGTTTCAGGCAGCTGACTGACGTTTCCGTCCAAAGCTTGTATGGTATTCCTTCTCCATATCATGTCCATGTTTTAGTACAAAACAGCAACATGCATGCATCATATTGTACACAGAGGACACATGAGTTTGACGCAATACTTCTCTCTGACATCAATCGGTTAAAATGAAGCTCCGATTCTCATCTTTAAACTGCAAATTCTTCACCACAGAAAACTACATTTATCTAAGTTGTTTTGTCCCCCAGTTATTATTATTGAGGGTTATGTTGCTTTCTGTTCATGTAGCATTAACCATCCACTATAACACCACAGTGTTTCGGCGCATTGGGAGAGACACCTGGGTATTTTTCCACTTACAGCACAAAGAAAAAGTAACAGATCATATAAAAAATACGTACATACAACCGTAAGAGTGCACTGAGTAAAACGCATTCTCATTGAAATGCAAATGATTTAGCCTAATTTAATTGCTGTATATAACTTCTTCGTATTATTTATACGTATCAGATACTTTAGCTCACTTAATGGCTGAGGCTTACATCATAAACAGCAAACAAGCTGGCGTTCAGGCCTGATTTTGCTCTCTCTTTGATTTTTTTTCAGCTACAGCAAGATATATTTGGTTGTATATTTGCAGTCTTCGTTGTGGCATTTTGCCTAGACTGATGCTGCTTTCAGGGTGAGTGTGGCTGTCTCAGTGCAGCCACAAGTCCACCTTACACGGACGAGCAGATATGTGGTGGTATTTGTGCCACGTCTAGCCCACAAAGAACTTGATGCCTGGACTACATTTGGCGCAGACGACACTTGTGAGAGCCTCAAGTGCCAGAAGCCGAAAACATTAGACCCAAACGATTATGTCCATTTGGGTGGCATCATAAGCCTTTATGAACTAAATACAGAACAGACATGCATGGATTGTTTTTCAATCTGTGGTAACAGACTTGACAGCAAAGAGAAACCAATAAAAAATTCCAGATGTATGAATGACAGCTGAGGGTGACTTCCTATTTAGAGGCAGGGTTTTCCTTTAAGCAGACGAGCCACGGTCGCCCATCGCCAACCTGATCTGTCTCTCCGGCCCCGTTGCTAGGTTACCACATTCCAGAGCACACTCAGTACTGTGTGTCCTTGCTCTGCCGCCAGAGTTGGGTCGGAAGAGTCTGGGACTGCAAATGACACAGCAACCGCGATGCTTTAGGAGCCTGTGAATGAAGCCGACCCACAAGGGGATATTTTTTGGGAGAGAGTGCATAGAAAACTGCACACAAGCGTTTCTATCAGAGTGAGTTTGTTTGTCACTGTGGCTGGGCGACTTCTGACATGAGATGCTGTGATCCAGCTGTGACTTTTTGCGCCAGTGTGTGCAGCTGTCTGGCTTAGTACAGCACGTTCCTCCACACACAGCTGAGCAGCAGCAGCGTCTAGACAGCACCCAGACTCAGATACGTCCCCCAATGCACAGCGCCTCCAAAGAGGATTGTGTTCCGGCTGGGGATAATCTTTGAGGCTCATCATTCTTTGTCTTTGCTCGCTTGATGTACGTGGCTACACGCTCAAACATGCACACACAAACAGGGTTACACACCAAACTGCAAGGGTGCCTACAGCACATGCTGACAGTTTCTGATTAAACAATTTGCCTTTAAGCCACTTTGCTCACTCAACAAAAACAACACACCTATGTGTATAGACCCTAATGACAAATTGGGGTCATTAGGGTCACTAGGTCTTTATACACCTCTCTGCATTTAATTATTTGTTATTATTCATTTCTGGCTCTCTTCCACAGAATGTCTTTGTCCTGTCTCCATCCACTCACCCCCAACTGGTCGTGGCCCTCCCTGAGCCTGGTTTTGCTAGAGGTTTCTTCCTGTTAAAAAGGGTTTTTCCTTCTCACTGTTGTCAAAGTGCTTGCTCATAGGGGTTCATATGATTGGTGGGGTTTTCTCTGTTTTCATCGTATTATTGTAGGGTCTTTATCTTACAATATTACAATTACAATTTCTTAAAGGGTAACTTTAAAAGTACATTTTTATTAAAACTTTATTCTCCTATATGTTAAATGCTCAATTGAATTTATTCCTCTTTGCAAACAGAAGACATTTTGCCTATGATAACAGGCCAGTCAGTTCAGTTTATATAGTGTCAAAACACAACAGCAGTCAGCACAAGGTGCTTCTTAGTAAAAGGTAAAGACTCTATAGTAACAGAGAGAAAACCCCAACAATCAGATGACTTCCCTGTGATCAAGCACTTTGGGAACAGTGGGAAGAACAGGAAGAAACCTCTGGCAAAACCAGGCACAGGGGGCAGCACCTTGAGGTTAGTGTGCACCCAGGGATATTTGGTATACAGACCAGAGCAGCTAGGGATCGCACCACCAATCTATCAGCTTGGAAGCTGGAAGAAAACCAGCAAACACCTGCATTACCTCCTGAGCTAAGAAGGCTGATTAAAACCACCAGCCTAATATTGTGCCACTTAATGCCCTTACAATACATCTGACTAGTTGGGGATGGAAACCAGGCTCCTTGAAATGCTTCTTGATCAGGTTGTCAGCATTTCTTGGTTGCACAAGTGGAAACTGATGGCATATGCATTAATCACAAAACTGCATGTCAGCATTTATTTCTTTAGGCAACAATGCCGTATCATGTTTGAATTGTTTGAGGGCAATGCTGTAAGAGCACTGAAAACCCAACACTCACACAAATGCATACGTTGATGAATACAGGGTTCAATGTCTTACTCAAGGATTCTTGGACATGTAGCCTAGAGAAGCCGGAGATCAAAGCACCGACAATGTACATACTAATATTTAACACCTAGCAGAATTAGAGTGCACTGGAGTGTCGCAACGACGACCTGTTCTTTGCGGTTTGAGGCTACATCAAGCAATAGGGCAGTGATGCTGAGTGACCGACTGACATCACTCAATCTTCAATCATTGTTCAATCTTTGATAAGCCGTATGGAAACAAACACAGCAAGTGTAGTGGACCTGGCTCTCTGGAGATGCCTAACCTTAGCTCAGTTGGAACAACATTGGGCATAGCCAGCCTCAATCAATACATCTATAAATGGGTATGTAAATGAAGCACAGATACTTTATAACATTATGGATCACTGTGCCAGTTTAAAAATGGGTTTCATCTCTCTGCCATCTGCATTTCACCTCAGAATCAATGTACCCTGTGTGGTAGAAGCATTAGTTCTGCCAAACCACAGCTTCCATTTTTTGAGGCAGACTTTAGGTCACCACAGTAAGTAAAGAGGCCAGAGGCAGGCCACAACTAATTTGCCCCCTGTTGCTTGTTCCATGTTTGCACTGAGGCTACCACACAGCACAGTGGGTGAGTTCTATTAAGATCAATCCACTGATAATGTCTAAAGAGATGCTGATGTAGCAGCAACTGATAGATGGGAGTCTTTTGGAGTGGCGAGTCAGCTTAGTGCACTAAATATACAGTATGCATTCATTCTGGAAACACATGCAGTAGAAAACTTCAGTTGTTTTCTCTCCCCCTTAGTGCAAAAGACATAGCATATTCAGGGTTTTCCACAATGCACTGAGCATTTTTTTTCACTTCTCACTATCTTTATGTTATTACACCTTTCTGCACTTAATCATTGAGCAGCTGACCTCTCCCATCAGTCAAAACACTGTGGTTAAAGTAGCACTAATTCCTGCAGGGCTGCTTATTATTAAGCTGTGGGCTGAGTCCCAGGGGGCCCGAGGCCAGCATATGGCTGGAGACCAACAGCCATCTTTATCCCCGCCCCCATTATAATTAAATCTACATCACCGCACTGATGGAAACTGTGGCTGATTACTGACAGGCCACACTGGATAGCATCATATCAAATTGGTCTTTTCTTAGTGTTTGACAACCACTAACCACTCGACGACCCAAAGTCAGTAAACTGTTAAATAACCCATAATGAGAAAGCTAAGGAGGACCTCGGGAAGCTGTAAGAAATGATGTCCCATTTCATGTGCTACATGTCGATAACTGAACCTCTGCAAAGTGATCTCCACACCCCTGGAGACTGAGAGGTTTCTGCCACAGAAGTTTCCTTTGTTGGATCAATGCTCGTCTTGCCTGGGTGGGTTAAGATTAGGCTAATTTGCAAACCAGAAATGTTTCCAGCCCCGCCAGTATAAGGTTTCCAGCCCTGCCATGGCCGACTGAAAGACTCTATTGTTGGCCTCCGTGAAGACGGGTCCATAATAAGCCCTTCGAAATGTGAGGGAAGGAAGCCCTGTTAAATCCAGAGCGTCCCACAGTTTCAGCGACAATATACCTGTCACAGCTAGGGCTGCCACAAACGATTATTTTGATAGTCGACTAGTCACCGATTATTTTTGCGATTAGTCGACTAATCAGATCATCATCCATTGGACGTAAAGCTACAGCTTATTGCACCAGCAGCATCTGCTCTTATATAACTATAATTAGCTTACAGCTTTAAGTGTTTCAGGTATGTGCTAACTAAAAATAAAGACAAGATGATAGTTTATTAAAGTTTAATGAAATCTGCAGATTGTTTTTAATAAACTCAGCCGTCTGCTCCTTGCTATCTAAAATATAACAGGACACCGGAGTTCTCGAGCATCTCACACTTCTGATAATCAGCTGTCTGCTTGACGTTTATTCAGCTGTGTAAAAACCATAACTTTACTTCTCAGCCAAACCGATTTACTCAGGAACAAATAAAATACTAAAAAAAGGCCAAACAATAACATTTTTAAGTTATCTAAGTGACTTATATATGTTTAACCTGAGTAGCGAAAGATGGCGGTGGGTTTGAAAACGATTTCCCCGGCTAGCTATCGAGCTAGTGGGTAACAGACGTCTCCGAAAACGTCGGAGCGCTTTTGAAAATATGTGGTGTCTTGATAAACTGAGCAGATATTTGAGGTTTACACAGCTACATTCTCGCCTGAAAATATGTTAAACGTGTATTTTGTGACCCAGAAAGAATAATAAGAGTAATATTAAAACTAACTAGCTGCCGCCATTGTTGACAACTGAGCTTGGCTGCGCTATGAATTCTGGGACAGAGCTACTTCTTCTTCTTCGGGGTTTAACGGCAGCTGGCATCCTTGTACATGCAGTGCTGCCATCTTCTGTTTCAGTCCGTTATTACACTCTTAAATCCTACTACTTATTCCTGCGTCTTTTGGGATCTTACAAAGCTTCAAACGACACGTCGACTATTAAATTAGTCTTCGACGATTTTAATAGTCGACGTAATCGTGACTAGTCGACTAATCGTGGCAGCCCTAGTCACAGCTCTCAGTGGGCTGGGCAATACGTCTAAAGCTTGTCAGCAAAGAGCTACAGCTGCTGTTATTTAGGATGTGTGATTGCCCCACCCTGCTTATTTTTAAACTAGCCCATAAAAAAAAAAAAAAAATCAGTGTTCATCTTCTGGCCATATGGTGGCCTAGTCACTTAATCTGCATGCCTACAGACAAGGAGCTCTCCCAGTTCTCTTATTTCTGTGCTTATCCGCCACTACATGCAGTTGAGATTAACAAGAAAGAAAAGAGGGTGTGCTGACTACGTCATCACGAAAAATACCCGTCTAATTTCACAAGGAGATGCGGGAAATAGGTGCGAGACATAAATTATTTAACAGATCCAGGGCAAGTCATTAGCATGCTGCAGCAGATGTGCTTTTGGTGGGCTCTTTAGCAAATTGGCCAGTCAGTAAAGCAGGATGAGGTTATGTTGCTATACCATCTGCACAGTAGGCGCAGCAACACACTGCTGCCAACATACATACACAAGCTTTAAACTTCCCCAGTCAAACAAACACGACTGATCAGTTTAAGGAGACGCACTTCATAAACATCTTAATCCGAGACGAATTTCAGCCTTCTGCTTGTGGCCCCCGCCCACATGCCTAACCTCGATCACAAGCTTGGCTATGGATAGATGAGGGGTTAAGTGATATCACTGAAATGTGTTTCCAACCGACACTGAGTTCCACTCAAGTGAATGAGGGGGTGAAGCATCAAAAGAACTTTCTGAGGAGGTCGAGATAAAAACCACTCAGAGCAGGTGGTCAATCATTCCACCTCTTCTATGGTTGTTTGATTTTCCACCTCCTCCTGCTTTGTTTGAAAAAAGAACAAAAAAGAAGAAACATTTCAGGGTAGGCAGATGAAGAATGGACCAGAATGCATAAAATTCTGTGCAGGCAGTTACTGGAAAGCAAACCTGTATTTTTGGTCTGTTTCACTGTTTGGGTGTACATCTCTCTCTCTATATATATATATATTTATAACTCTTGATATTCCTGTTACATAGTTCTGTAACCGTACGGGGCAATGCTGCAGTAGCAATAAAATGCACCAGTTTTTCCACAGACCAGAATAAAACACATCATCCTTCCCCGACACGTAGTAAAAGCACCCTGTGATCTCTGGGAAACGTAGGAAAGAGTCTTGAACAACAGAACAAATTATTTTCATAAGTAAGAAATGCAGTAAGTAAGAAACACACAGACTTTACTTGGCCAGTCCAACCAGGTATATTAATAAACAACAACACATATAGGGAGAGTCACATTATCTTTTTAATACATCTGGAATTGATTTACTGGGCTGGAGAAGTTCAATTCAGTGCCTGAAATTAGCCGACACCTGAAAGCCTAAGGTTGACAGTTTCGAGATGACTGCCAATCCACAGGGAACACACACCTAACTCCAGGTGGATGAGTTGTAAAATAAGAAAAAAATACATCTGGAAACTATCCATAGAGGCCCAAGCTAGCAAGACAGAAGCTAAGCTCGTTGCAACATGGCAAATTGAACCTCCCCCACCCTCATTCAGATCTGGCCTTTGGAACTATTTTGGTCTTCATGTGAAGTATGACCCTGAAGGTAAGCGCGTCATGGACAAAAGTAAAACAGTATGTCGGATGTGCCACGCAATGCTCAATTACATGGGTGGGAACTACTGCGTTAGCGCAGTTTGCTCGTTAACGTGTTGACGCCGTCCAGCCCCACGCACGGGGCGATCCGCGGTAGCTTGTTAACGGAGATTTGCCGTGTTGTGACGTTAACGTCATTTCAGATTAACGCTGACAACACTAGTGGGAACAAAATGAATATGACTGCACATTTACGCCGACATCACCCTAGTGCAAAGACAAGTGGAAGCAGACAAAAACAACAAGCACGCATGCTACAAACTTTACCCGAGTCATTTAGACAGCCGTTAGCACATGATTCTCCTTATGGGCACCTGATATGTTTAATATGCTGCTGAGAATATACCCCAGAAGAAGCGTATAGTATAGCTTTTATTTTGGAAAGAGCCATTTCTCTGTAATAAACTCTCTTTTCCAAAGATGTGTATATATATATATATATATGTGTGTATATATACACACACACACACACGTATTAAAAACAAGTACAACGCAGTGAGACAACAGGTTTAAAGTTTGTGACATCAGGGCTGCAGGCTGGAGTTTAGTCCAAAGGCATCAGATAATGTGGCTGCAGTAATGAGCTGTTTTTAGCTGAGTTTGACATCCACATCTTCACTTCTTACCCTTTTATTGAACAGTCTTGTATATGTAGGTTCCTTAGGCTTTCTTTAAAAAGTAACAAAATTACATCTCCCATCTAAATCAAATGAGTACAATTATATTTGTTCTTCATCAGTCGTATGTTTACATTTTAAAAACAACAAAAAAATTCCCCACATCTTTTTAAAGAAAGAGTATTTAACCTTAATCATAAAAGTACATTTCCCCAATGCTAGAAATTTGGATAACATAGAAGCCAGGTTTTCAAACGTGGTCTAGTGACGGAATCCATGATTTGACTATGCCGTATTTTGCCTGTAACAAGCAGTAAATTGTGGTTTTTTGGTGAACTTTGCTCAATTGGCTTGCAGCTGTTTAAACTTGTGCCACACGGTCCTACATACATATTCCACCAACAGAATCTAAGTATGTGGCTAAATCTGGTCAGTCAAGAATGATACTGATACAAGCTGCTGATGTAATGTGAGAAATAAGAGGTACATTTCCATTAAAGCCCTAAGGTCTTGCTCAGATTGCTCATTTAGTTTGATCAAAACTCGAAAACCAGCAAACAGTCCTATTCTAAAACCAAAAAAGTGTTCTACATATCTGGAGAGTCCATAACAAGTTTAAAAAGGCAGCCACATTCCACTGATGATAATTACATTAACTGATAAACACATGAGCAGAATTCTGCTAGCACGGTTTCTACAAAGCAGAAGCTAAGACAGATCTCACTACCTGACTGGTACTGACTGATGATCCAAGTGTCCGGCGCACTGAGCTGACGCCTCAGTGTGGTCGAACACTACTGCTGCTGCAGCTAATTCACTGACATCTCCTCAGACACAGCACCTGAGGAAAGTTCTTTCTGTAAAGTTGGATAATTAACAGCCATCGAGTGGGCAAAAGAAGTCTGAGGCTGAATCTGCTACTGACGTATTATACTGAGGTTTCACAAAGTCACTTCAAGGCTGGTTAACAAGCTCAGAGAGCTACTGTAGAGTGCTTCCTGTGTGTTCTACAGTGGGTATGCTTTAGTTTGCAGCCCAGATCACTTAATTAGGCTGAGGACGGAAAGCAAGCGGATGAAAAATGCCACCAGATGTGTCAATATAATAGAGTGGAGCTTAATGCTGTTCATTAGCGGCACCACTTCCACCCCAACTGCATCTCCTTACCATCAGAAAAACTGGAAACCACAATGGAACCGCAGACTGAGGGCAACACTGACATTTCAGTGAATAGCTGCCCAGCCCACACTGGCATGGCCATTATCGTGGAGGTAACAAGCTGGGAGGAGGAGCGGTTTAACAGTTAGCTCTTGAGATTTAAAGGCTCAAGGCACAAGTGTACATTTGTTCCATGGCTGCAAGTGATTGCTGAAATGCATATCAATGTCTGGGACGGGGACGACGTCACGATAACATGCTGTTGTAGCTCGCTTCTCTGTACAGTGCAGAAACTCTCTGAGAGACAGAGCAGAAGCTTGAAAACACGATTGGAATTGGTGACTCATTTGCTGTTTCTCACCAGCCTACAATCACACCCACTCAGCAAGAACGCTGAAGCACAGACAGTCGCGAGCTCCATGCTCCCACCACGAGGATGCTCTTGATGTGCTACAGTTGCAGCTCTACACAGCTTCTTCTGACGCTCGCTGCATCGCTCTTTCTCACATTTCAACCACCGCCTCACATCTACAGTAGAGGTTCTAAGCAGAAAATGAAAAAAAAAGAGACTGAGAAACATGCCAAACTGTGACTCCGCTCTCCGACAAGCCCAGGCTGTACGCTCCATCGAAACATGCCGAAGCGTCACAGGAAACTGGGGCACACATAATAAAGGAGCTATCAGAGTAAATATGACTGAACCTTGCATAATGAATACACTTGCTCAGCTGACTCCAGTTTCCTGGAAGAATGCCCTTGTTAAGCGTTTTTCCACTCAACCATTGATGAAATTTACCCCTAAAACCCTGCTCTCCATTTATAGCTACTCTTCTGCTGCTCTTCTGTTTTGTTTTTGCCTTTTTATTACAATGTGTCTCCTTTGTGAAAGGCTGGCTCTGGATTGGAAACTCCAACGAGGAAGAAATCACAAAGTCAAATGTTCTGGACGAGTCCAGGCATTGACATCTTCGGTACTAATAGTAGGTCAAGAACATCCTGTGACTTCACAGAAACTGCCCTGGAATATAATTTTTAGCATTTAGCACAGATAGGCCTTTGACACATTATCTCAACCTCCACAGAGGATGAAAAAATACCAGTGCAATCTGATTTTCCACTCATCCCATAACTAGCATCACCTATTTGGTACAAGCTTTTACACAAAAGCTAGAAACATCAACTAAATTCATTCACCATATCAGCCTACTGTTCTCATTACTCATCTTTACACATTTAAAACAGCTTTTAATATAATAAAGTTATATAATAAAGTATTTCTGTAGTTCTGATTTGACACCAGAGCTTAATGTAACTGTGAGTTTGCAAAAAGACAATGACATCTCCCCTCCTCGACTTCTTTTTCCACCCATGAAAAACTGGGTGTGAAACACTTGGCTTGTAAGTAGGTGACACAGTGAAATATTGAGACATTTTTTATTAGCAAGTAAAGCTACAAGAAAAAGAAGAATACGTAAAAAAAGTTCTCTGTGCATATATGAATAAAACTTCTGCATGGTCAAACATCCACCAACGATGTCATTTAAATTAAACTAAGACACGGTGACTGGCAAAGTGAAGATCAAGCAGTGCAACTGGCTAACTGGGGAAATGCTGAAGTTCAAGAGTAATTCTAGTATTTCAGTCTGTGATTTCGTCATGTAAAGTTAAAGTTTGCATTAATTTAGCCTTCATTTTCGACTTGCATTGTGGTTCATTTAGCTTTGCGAGGCTGCAGGTAAGTTTCCATTAAAATAAAATGACTTTCCTTTGTCTTCAAAATGATCTACAGGGTCATCCACTGTTTTTACATACTAAATTTCTACAAAGCCAGTCACAAACAAATTTGCATGAGTATATGAATAGGACATGTTAAGGTCAACAGTGAAAAAATTCCGGTATGGAGATCCTCAATTAAATTGAAACAGCTAAATATATAAACATATATTTCAATTCAATTCAATTTTATTTATATAGCGCCAATTCACAACAAAAGTCGCCTCAAGGCGCTTCATATATTCATATATGAAAAATTTCCAAGTCTATCTTAAGTGGACAGTGAAAAGTTAAAGGATAAAGCATTCATAAGAACCATTAATGGGAAATGCAGCAACCTGAATAATCATGTAAGGCACATCCATCTGAATGCTACAGAAATCCTTTGTTATACGCCAGTCCTTCCGTCTTTATGTTTTTATCCTATTTTCATGCTCCTCTCTGGTGGTGCTATCCACTACAAAGTTCTTATAAATACTAATAAAAAGGGTTTTTTAACCTCTGGACCTCCAGAACTACAGAGAGCTATTCAACTTCAAGACATAAACATGTGACATTCAACCCTTGACTTAAACTTTTGTGATCACAGTAGGAACCGGATGAAGTACATGCTTTAAAAGTCAACTCCTGTCCTTTGTCTCTGCAGATCCTGGACTCCTGAACATCAAGGTAGACATAGACGTATGTTTCTACGCAGTACAATGGTCTTTGCAATGTTTCTTCTGGATTTCAAGAACCAATATGAGGTTTACTGTTTACAAAGTTTTACTGTTTATGTTAAATGAAAAGCATTAAATAAATTAAACAAGTTGAATTCTGTATCAGTCCAGTGCGGCCAGTTCGGTCCAAGTGTATGAACAAATAACGACAACGGTAACGATACTAGAGTACAACTTTTATTGTGCCATGCATCTTAGCTTAGTTACAGTAGTTGCTAGCCTCAGGCAACCACAGTACAACATCAAACAATGATCAAAGGCAGAGTTTAATGTCAGTTATGCTCTTTTCTAACTCTCTGTCATACATGATGGGGGGCTCTCTTATCAGCACTTTCTACCATTCCCACATTGTTATTTATCAGATCCCTCCTTCACGAAACCCACACAAAGGAACAAAGTGCATTTTTTATGCAACATTGTGCTCACTTAAAAAACAAAAAAACAAAACGTATCACGTGCTTGTGCACTGTGGACTCCAAGAAGGAGACAAAGAACACAGTGCTGCTGCTGGCTGTCGAAAACCAATCTAATATAAGTGCCGTCATGTTCCAGTCTAACCTAGCAGCCACACTCGGATTAGGAAATAATGGGAACATGTTTTTTTCCGCTGCAGTTTTACCCCCGGATATATGCAGCATGGGACTAAGAGAACAGACACACACACACACACAGGACTGATGTGTCAGAGCTGAGGAGAGGTTGCAGTGGGCACCGGCTGACCTTACCTTTACTCTCGCAGGAATTTTTCAGGTTGACCTTAGTGCTGTACTGCAGATTAAAGATGGCAGCAGCAGAAATGGAGGTCAAGAAGGAATCCAACACTTTAGCTTTTAGCTGGTGGGATCTGTTGACCTGCAGGTCAGACTTGTAACAACATCAGTGGCGCACCACTATTATGCTGCACGCCCCAAGCTAACGCACCACAGGTATGAGCGCCTACTTGGAACAGCAGGTTAGCTTGCGGCAGCTATCTCCGCTTCATGTGTACGCATGTGCTTTAATGCATGTGTGTGCGCTTGCTCTAGTATCCTTATGACCCACATCCATTGAAGGAAAATCCTCCAGAATGAGCAGGTTTTGTGGGCCATCTGCTATGAGGTTATTTTCACATGGCAGTGTGTATGTATGTGTGTGTACGTGTGTGTGTGTGTGTGTGTGAGCAAGAGAGTAAACACGGCCGAGTTCATCCACAAGTGTGTTTGTGTCAGCTTACAAATGTCCAGTGGAGTGTGAAGACTCATACCTCTGGTTTTCAGCGTATCAGGATCTTTATTTCCTCCACATTGCGTTGTGCTTCGCCAAAACAGAGGCCCTGCGGAGACACACAGAGGCTCAATTATACATTGTTGCGATTCAATAAAACATGAATATCAACTGCGTATGTGCCAGACCTCGTCATTCACGATAGTCTGCGAAAAATGGGTCTTATACACATACACACACAAAAGACACAAAACAAAACAAAGCAGCAGATGTGTCCAGCTGGAATGAATGACCTCGATCCAATTAGCAGAACAGAAACCGCAATCCCCCTTACACAGCAGCATGGCGGCACTGTATTTGTGACATTCAACTAGTCAACAACAGGTTAGTGCGAAGGGAGCAGGAACTGCTGGCTTTAATCACAGGCCTGTGTGGTGGCCCCATTTCTGACTGGCTCTCCAGCAGGTGCATTCTGGAAATCTATTCATTCACTCGTCCAGGTGCAAATGAGACGATGCTGCTAAATGTAGGACATCATCCCTCACTGCCATCTGCCACTGAACGAGGCTTGACTGCATTCTAAGCATGAATGATGCTGGAATAAGAAAATGTTGCTTATAATAATATAGTCTAATGCAACTTTCCTAGTGTTTGTAGCTCTCACTGCATTTTTCAAGTTACAACTTGATTTCCACTTTTGTTCTGTGCTTCAAACTGCCTCAGAGGAGGACGGATTTTTTTAATGGGGTAGCACAGGGTGGGGAGCACAGGAAATGAGGAAATAAATGCTATGTAGAAAACATAACATTTATAGTTTTCTACATGCCTATTTATGTCCACAGACTAATAAACCTTCACTCTTCATGTGAATCCAGCAAGACAGGAGGAGGATCTGACTTTTTGGGCATCGCCGTCCTGGGATTGGCTACGATTTTTCAGGCTCCTGTGCCCTGTTGTTATGTAAAGAGTGCCACTGCTTAAGCTACTGAAATTATTTTCTATTGAACAGAAGCTTTTGCAACAAAACCAACTTAAAGTGCCTAAAGTAAAACACACATACAGTACTGTGCAGCCACCTCTCAATTCGGTAAATTTTATGCAGTTATTTTGTATGGGTGCATTCCATGTTTTTGCATGTTTATTAAATTTAGCATGTATAATATAGGGCAAAATAAAGGTTGTACAGAAAAGAAAAAAAAAGTTGTACAGATCTAAAGAGCTTGAAAGTCCGTATTTGATATATTTAAAGTCTGTATTATAACGGAATACTTCTCCTGGCTTCCCTAGTAGGAAATTCTGCTCCTTGTCATTTACAGATGGCTTTAGACTGAACATATGTACAATTTTCCCCTCTTAATAGCTATCAGGGAATCACTCTGTTGGTGCAAAAAATACAATTTCAGTGTCAAATTGCATTACTGTTTGCATTTTTCATAGATTCAACTTGCTAGATTTTCTGTTATGTGTTGACCAGACGCTGGTTCATTTATTGAGTTAGGTTCTGAAGCCTGGATAACTATTATTCATGACCACTTCTAAAAATTATAGGAAAATCTGGCGCATGGAAGCAAAATATAAGGGTGGTTGCTGGTAGGTAGAATAACAACAGCAGTGGCTGCTGTGACCGCAGACATGCTCGCAAAAGTATGGTTTGACCACTGTATGGACATATACTGTGCCTCTGGAGGATATATATATGTGTGTGTGTGTGTGTGTATTGTACTGAAGAGAGAGCTAAGTGTAAAATGGAAGCTCTTGGCTCTTGATTTACCGGTCGATCTACGTCCCTACCCTTAGCTATGGTCACGAGCTGTGGGTAGTGACAAAAAGAATGAGATCGCGGATACAAGCGGTGGAAATAGGTGGCTAGCCTCTCCCTTAGAGATAGGGTGAGGATTTCAGCCATGCGCGAGGGGTTCAGAGTAGAGCCGCTGCTCCTCCACAACAAAAGGAGCCAGTTGAGGTGGTTCGGGCATTTGACAAGGATGCCTCCTGGGCGCCTCCTGGGTGAGGTGTTCCAGGCATGTCCCATCGGCAGGAGGCCCCGGGGCAGACCTGGGACACGCTGGAAAGATTAAATCTTTCGGCTGGCCTAGGTATGCCTTGGTGCTCCTCTGGACAAGCTGGAGGAGGTGGCTGGGGAGAGGGAGGTCTGGGCTTCTCTGCTTAGGCTGCTGCCCCCGCGACCCAGCCCCAGATAAGTGGAAGAAGATGGATGGGTATAAAGGTTTTATCTACCACAGAATTAACACAGAATAATACAACGGATTCATTCATTGGGGTTGGGCACCGCATTTCAACTCTAGTACAATGTCATTGTTCAAAGAGGACCAGGAGGTTCAGTCCAAAATCCATTCTACAGCAGTTCGTGTTTTTAGTTTCTGTGCTGCATGTGGATCTGAACCTCATTCAACTGCACTCCAAAGACACTGAACTATCCCTAAGTGAGTGACTACAGTTTACTCAGTGATGATTATCCATCCAACCCTTTTCTTCCATTTATCCAATCCAGCGTCACAGAGGGGCTAAGTCAATCCCAGCCAGCACAAAGCAAGAGCCAGGGTACACCTTGGACAGGCCAAAACACAGAGACAGAAAACCGTTCACATTCATAGCTACAGCCAACTTTGCATCTTCAGTTAACCTAAGCTCAGACATGTCTTTGGACTGTGGGAAGAAGCCAGAGCAGCCAGAGAGAGCACATGCAGACAGGGAGAACACACAAACTCCACACAGAAAGGGCCTGGCCAGATGGTGGATTCAAAACCCAGACCTTCTCGGCAGTGCCACTCGGTAATAAGTATTATAATTTGGGTTTTGGTAAGTTTTGTGAAAACTCAGCCTAAAAATATTTAAAACGAGTTTTTATCTTTTAAGTCAAATTTAAATGAAACACCATCCATGGAAGCCATAAGTGGAAAGGTTTGACACGTGAAAAATGTAATACAACAGCTTTAGACTTTCTTGTCACCTCCAATCATTCAAATTCACTTTATTCTGTTCTTCTGTCTGTTTGCAGCTCATTTTCTTTTTTCTTTGGTCTTAGCTACATATTGTCCCCAGGTAGGATAAGGAGAGGAGCGTGACCATGTATGCCCACTCACACAGACTGGTCCGCATCCAATACTCAGATCTACCTTTGACTTGTCTTAATACATTAGATACTTTTGAGGTTGCTGAAGTTTATTTTAGTTCCACACAGCGTACTTTCCTACCACCTGTAGTTAAAGAAAAACCCATGTATTTTGCTCACACACATTGGTTATAAAAGAAAACAGAGGCTCTCTTTTGTATCTACAATGCTAGCACCAAGCTCTTCTTGCATTCATTTGTTAACTCAAAAGTGCAGGGAGCAAAAGTGCGAGAAATAAAGCACACACAGACCATTTCTGACACGCTACTTTTCTTTTTTTCCCCACAAGTTAATCTCCACGCGGGCGTGAATAAACTTCGCAGTGGTTGCCAGATCTCTGACTGACAGCGGAATTACACAGTGGAGTGATTGTGTGGCAGCAGGGCCGGGGTTAACTGCATGGCGCTCCTCCTAACTGCCCTTTATTTACAAAAGACGCACTGTCGCTGCTGCCAAAATATGTTAGAAGCCATTAGCTGCTGATCTGACTTTAAAGCTCAGTCCTGCTAATCTAATTTAATCTGCCTCTGTGGCTTTGCTGATTGCTGGAGCGGATCAACGGTGACACTACAAGTGCAGGCGGGCTTTGCTGATGTGATGCAACTGTTTGTTCTGCAACAGCAGACGCCCACGCTGAACGGTGCTGCTGCTGTTGTTGGTTTTTTGGGGGGTCTCTTACATGAACACTTCCTGTCGTCGGTTGAATTAGGCCTTCACGGAATGTCTGAGTGGTTTCTCTGGTGATAGTCAGCTGCTCAAGATCAATAAGCACGAAGCAAGGTATGATGGGAAATGACCTGAAAAAGATGCATTCCTTAATGCGCAGCTTTTGACTTTGTCTAGATAAAGTGCAAAAATGTATAAGGGTAGATATTTATCGAGGACAGCCTGGTGTAACATCTAAATGGTGTAGGTGTGGGTGGAGGTGGGTGCTTTGGCTACTCTGTTTCTTAGCCGATAAAAAAACAGAAAAAGAAGTAGCTGAAGAGACAGGAAATGAGAGAAAACAAAGATATGAGGACAACAGGATGATGGTTTGACACTTTCTTTCCTGTGAAGTTTCAGGTTTTCACAGTCAACAGCAGCACGGTACACCTACGGACTACAAACCAGCAGGTCACAAACCTAACAGTAAATTCAACTTGTCTTAGAAACACAACTGTCTGCACTAATGTGTTTCCAATTTGGGTGATCTGTACATAAAACTGTGAGGGAGTCTCAAAATACTCACGATGACCTTAGCGTGTAATTGAAACCTGTGATTTAAGTCTTCTTTACCAGCACAAAATTGCAGTGTTCCCACGAGCGACATGCTTCACCATGAGCGTGTCAGGCCCCAGAGAAAGCGAACTGATTCTCTCCCTTCAGCTGCAGCCCACCCGGCTGAGGGAGGGGGTGGGGGGTGTTAGTCATTCAGCTACACGAAAGCTGTCACATGACTGGCCGGGGCACAACAGCAGTCATTCTGCTCCTTCGCTGCCACTTGGCTAGCGGGACAAATGAGTGGGCCGCTAAAGTGGCCGGACACGCAGCAGGATCCGGATTCAGTGTGCTGAGCTGCCACTCAGGGACAGAGGGCTGAAATACATGCGCTGCATGTACTGAGCATGAGAACAAAAATCAGGGTTTGTGCTGCTTTTGTTTTTGTACTTCATCCAAGTGAGCACAGTCAACAGCGGCTCCATATGCACATCTATTAATGGTCACAAGTCTTCTATTGTCCTTTAAAAACTTTTCACATTCTTCCAGTCCTCGTCACCCGAACTCAGCAACCACACACAGCTACACACCCAAACACAACAGCTGCCTGTTTAGAAAGCATCCGAATACTGAAAGTGTTCTTATTCTGCTCATTTCCTGCTCCATGGTATATTCTGGAGTGGCGTTACGTGATTCACAGTTCAGCTGGACCTCAGTGCACCCCTTCACCTCTGACACACGCTGGTTTCACTTCCTTACCAAACTCCTAACCCAACCCAACACGCGCCATGGTCGTTGCTTTCTGTTGTTAGCCCTTAGCATCTAGGTTTAGCAATGATACAAATAAGATAATAACCTAATTACAACCATGAACTCATGTTTATGCACTGTGCAGTGCACCTAGGGAATAAACAGTGTAGTAACTGTACTATACTTAATTTAGTATACTTCTATTTTAGACAGATTTTTAAACAGATAGTAAGAATTGTAAAGAGGTGTAGCTAAACTTGACCCTTTGATCTTCATCTTCTTATTCTCTGATAACAGCACAATAACATTAATAATAGCTTCATAACTAATATAGTTGGTTCTACTATTTGTCAAATATTACCAAGCAATAAATGTTTCAGTCTTATTAAGAGCATGCCAACTATTCCTTAACTAACAACATTTCCTCTGAATTTATAACTAAGATATGAGCCACAGGGTTATTGTTCTGTATTGTTTCACACTGTCCGAATGTCTTCTCAGCAGAAGAACATCCACCATATAGCAGGAATTTCTTTCAATTATATAGTAACCTTTATATGCTACTATACAGAGTCTGGAATTGGTAAATGTATACGTTACAGTCGAGAAGTGAAGAGTTACAGCCCAGATGTCCAAGTTTTCTATCTAGCACTTGAATATAGCACACATTTGTGGATTTGTCTCACAACCTCATTTACATGTGATATGATCTATGCACACGACTCATGCAATCAGTGAGTGAAAAGACATTTGTGCTGAAGTGAGGTTTTCAGATTTAGACATATGCATTTGTAAAATAGAGCAGATGCTCTTTACATCTGTATTTGTACACAAGTGATAGGCTTGAGGATCATACCATACATGTTTGTAACCTTTTGGAGACTCATTTCCTTCCATATTTCCTTGATTCCTCCAGCAAATTATAGCAGGAGACAAGTGCAAGTGCAGAAGGAGAGGAAACATAGAGGAAGCCACAATTCTTTGGGGACCCTCGCCAAGCTGGAGGGACCCCTGCTGGTAAGTGAACCCAAGAAGTTTCTGTGGTGGTGGGCGACTTTGTCTTTCTGACTTGTATAGTTGAACATAAAGCTCGCTGTCAGCCACCCACTTGTGGTTCATTCTAGGGCTAGTCTCCAAAGGGTAAGTAGGGCACTTTGCCATTTCAATAATAGCTGCATTGGCAAAGCTCACAGCTGCAGGCTGTAGCCTTTACATGGATGTGGAGCAATCTTGCAGACAGTGTGGTAGTTCAACAGTGATTTCATATTCAGCTGTGTGTGTTTTGTCCTCCAACATTCTGATACAACTCATGGTAAAGACGTACCACGTTACAACATCCCAAATGTTTCCCTCAGAGATTTAATTTGATTGACTGACCAGCACCACCAGTGAGAGTCTGACTGGCATACGCTGTTGAAGAGTGGATTAAAATGAACCATTATCCTAACAGCACATTAGGCCTCCTCCTCTGGGTTTCCGCATCCTTACATCAGAGAAGGATTTGCCAGGTGAGAAAAAAACTGAGGGTGTTCATAAGAAGAGAGAATTAACAACTGATCTTACTCCCACAGACCGCACTGACAACAGAGTGAGGGAAACTCCAGAATGACTGGTAGACAGAGAGTGGGTGATATGGAGGATGTTGTATTTTGTGTTATCAGGACATACGCTATATGGCTAAAAGTCCTAAGGTGCCTAAACAGTATACCTAGAAGCGCTGCTCGGCCAGCTGTGTGCCATGACGCTTCATGTTGATGTTAATGCCAGGGGAGGTTTGGAAGGCTGCAGTTCTAATTCCACTAAGTAAGAGAATGGCCTGAAAAGGCAAAACAAGAGCCAGTGTAAGATTATATTCAACTGAAAAGCTACTCTAGTACAGTATAGATAAAGTTGATATGGTATCTAAAACAAGCCAAAATGATCTCCTGTGACCTGGAGGATCGCTCTAACCGGAACTTATTCTCTTGCCATGCTGAGCTCAACAAGGACCAACAGACTGCTGCTTGCTAACTGCAGTGCAAAAAGGCATCAACATATTATTATTTATTTATTTTAAATAGTTAGAGAAGAGATTTTTAATGGTTTTATTAAATATGTGAATGAAGCTGCGCATACACACAGCAGCAGTGAAAGAGAAGGTTTACAAGAAGGTAGTGAGACCTGCTATGATGTATGGTTTGGAGAAAGAGGCACAGATAAAAAAACAGGAGGATAAGCTGGAGGTGACAGAGTCAAAGTTGTTACGTTTTTCAGTGCGAGTGAGCAGAATGGACTGAGAGGAACAAGTCAGGTTGATTAGAAAGGTAAAGCTGCGATGGTTTGGACATGTGCAGAGGAGAGAGAGTGGATATACAAAACATCCATGGATGTCTGATGTGTGATTGGAGGACACAAATGGGACCCTATGTTTGGGTGACAAAACTGAATGTGAATTGAACATTTCATGTTTCAGCTCGAGTGCTGCTCAGTTTCACATCTCTTTCAGTCGGGGTCTTAGAGGAGCATCAGTGTATGGCAGCTTAGGGAAGATTCAGCTTTAGATTGAACTTTTCAACCCTGGCCGCAGCCTCTATAGACAAATCACTCATTTCTTAAGCTATGTGACTCATTACCATGCAAATCTCATTGCAAACGATTCAGATCCTTTCGATTGCATTGCAATATAGTGCATTATTCCTACGGGAATCTGAGAAATGATAAAAATCCTATCAGATTCTGGACAACTGTATGGCATATGCTGATTCAAAGCTGCGGAACTCATTTAACATGTGCCAGGGTGTCCTGAAGATAAAGCTCTGTTGCTCTGCCAGTAGCTCTATCCCTTGGCAACATCACAGCCCTTTAATGGGGGCCTGGTGTAGGCCTTGGCCTGGTGTGCCAGTGCACTGCTGCTGCCAGGGTGAGCAATCATCTCCTTTGTCAGCATCTTGCAGCTGCATCAGCAATGCAGGGAAATGACGCTGCACAGTGAAACGTAGACCACAGCGTAATACGGACAGCACACGGATCAGGGGGCTCTATATAGTGGTGGAAACTGGCTATAATAAAAACCTCCATCCATGGAGGAGTTTGTCACAGTTGCTAAGACAAAGGTAAAGGCTCAGAAACAAAAGCTTCCATACAGAAACACTCATTTGTCCACCGCAATCTGACAGAAAGTCTGTGGGCACAAAGCAAAACCATAAAGTCTGCATTTAAAAGTCATAGAGACCATAAAACATAATTGCTTCTCTGCTATGCAGATTTCAACATGTGGCACAGTAAGGCTTTGTTCAGACAGAATCCAGCCTTTGTCCCACAAGTGACATTAGACGTAGCAGGCAAAATTCACAGCAACTTAATAATGCATGAAAACTCTCAGTGCCGTTAGTGTGTGTACAGAAAGCACTTTTGTTTTAGTCAAAACACAAACACTCGTTATCAGTCTCACGCCACCACCATAAACATATCATTAATAAATAATAAAGCACAGTGAGATGTATCACGCGCCTCAATCGTCGCTTCGGCGGGGAAGATCAACGCCCACATGATTGCTACTTGTGACTGGTGGAGAAAGAGCTCGGAGATGCTCATGCTAACGCTCTCTGGAGAAGCACCGTCCTTGTGAATTTACAGCAAGCCATTCCTTGACCCAATCCAATGAATGCATTCACTACACATAATCGGCCTGACACATTGGATCATTTAGGCAGCCCCTGTGACGAAATATCTGCATACATTATGCTGACTACATCAAGACTCTTTGCTTTGCTTAATGTCTAACACATTTCATGCAAGAAAGATGCCCCTGTTCCCCTGAACCAGTAAAAACATATGCTGGGAAAGTTGATGGGCAGCTGACGGTTTTTCCACCAATCACAGCTCACCTGTCAGGCGCACTGGCTGAACAGAGATCTAACATCTAGCTTTTTTTTCTTTCAGTCAGTATTATAGCAGTAGAAAACAGTATAAGAGGAACAAGAGAAAAAAAGATTCTGTGACGTGGAAAATACTGTACAAAAGTGACAGCGGTGTTGCAGCGCTCGGTTGTGTAACATGTATGTTTATGACTAAAAATAGATACGTGCAGACTATAAAACATATTGAGAAGCACATATACAAATAAAAACAGAAGATTCAAATCAAGTAACCTCACACACCCAACAACAGTGTGTAGTTTATGCTAGCTCTGCAGCCCTTTCTTCTCTGTCTGTCTTATTGTAGAGCTGACAGCAGCAGCACTAGTTGCTGTAATCAAATCCAATCCTTAGTAGGTGAAAAGCCAACAAGAGTCATATGAAACATCGTATTCAACAAGCTTAAGCATGAAGTAAAGCGATCCTCTCACAATCAGCACAGCTGACTTAAGAACAAGTTGTCTGCATGCAGACAACTCCTAGCTTTGTGTGATGTGTGTTTACAAAAAACTCAGCATTTAATCATGAGTTGTTATTAATCTGGCTCTCTTCCATCACCACCAAGTGGTGCAGCAGATAGCTGTCCCTCCCTGAGCCTGCTGCTGCTGGAGGTTTCTTGCTGTTGAAAAGGGAGTTTTTCCTTCCCACTTTCACCAAGTGCTTTCTCATAGGGGGTCGTTGGATTGTTGGGGTTTTCTCTGTATTATTGTAGGGTCTTTACCTTACAATATCAAGCACCTCGAGATGGCTTTTGTTGTAATTTGGTGCTGCACAAATAAATTCAATAAAAAAATGTTCAAACTTTTGTGCAGGATGACAGCAACCATCCCAGCTGACGGGTAGCAAAGCATTTACTCCACTAAATCTAATAACTACTGATGATACATTATTACAGATTGAGTTTCTCTGTAGTATATGGTCTGCAGTAATGAGCTTTATTTTGTCTGATTCTTTGCTTGTTTCTCGACACGCCTGTTAAAATATGTGTGGGGCCTGTAAAACTCTGCAGACTAGTGGTAGTAAAATGATGAACACTGCACAACCTGTTAAGAGTTTGAGCAAATCTGGAATTTTATTACATAAGAAATATGCTGAATATATGCAGTTTTCCCGTGTATGTAACTGTCCCTTGGTTACTGCAAAACTACACACACAGAAAAACTAATAGGTGTGATATTTTATAAAACGTACAATTAATAGATTGTATGTTTTTGTATTTTTGTGGCTTGGAAAGCAGGTTGATATGTGGGTTGGTGCTGGCTAATTAGCTAATATTAGACAAATTCTGTTTAATGACAGAAACAGCCCGCACTGCTTATAATTAAGTTTCTCCACTGATGTCAGAGGAAATGATGACATGTCTTGAATACAACTTTGGCTCTCTGACAAATAATTTCCGAGAAAATGAGCAAGCAAGCAAACAAATTCCAATAAAAATGTTAAGATCCCAAAATATAAACATATCTAATAATACGTTAAACCCAATATTATTGCTTCACTTGGTTACTTGAGTTCTCTCTAAGTTCTTTTTGTGCACAAACCTGCTTCGGCACTTCTTTTTACTGGCCTAAAACTGACTTTTATGTAACGACTGATCTGCACACGCTGATGCTGATGCTAATATCCTTCCTTGTTTTTTTTTTTATTTCTTGAAACCAAGAACTCTTTATAAACATAACTTATATGTCAGATATGAGATTAGCCACCATAAAATTGGCATGACAAACAGATAAATCTTGACTGCTGACATCTATAATAATTTTATACATAGTCAGCATCGACTGGCTTTTTCCAACAAAATATTTTAAAATAGTTACACAGTTACAAAGTCTGAGGATAACTCATTCAGTCAATTGTATCTCTGTGTAACTGCCGAGAGGCTAGTGTATGGCTGAAGCCTGGTAAAGGAACCTATCTCTGTCTTTCCTCTGCTCCAGCTCCACTGTAAAAACTCTGGAGTGGGGAGATGGCTGGCAGAATTAAAAGATTTCTGCTCGATTTATTCAGCGGTGAGGTTTTTAAATATAGACCGAGGAGCTCCAGTGCACTGCTGAACTCATGAATAAAGGCTAAATGGACTTGAGAGCTAAATGGAATTGGAGAGATTAAAAGAAAAAAAAAAGGGGGGGGATTAAAAATGGAAAATGTTGAGCAGGATATGAGAGGCAGCCATGCTTGCTCAAATTCTCTTGCTTTGCCTGCACTCCAGATGTAAACGAGCGAGTATGAGGTTTTTTTTCAGAGGAAATGAAGCCACATTCAAGCACCACCGACCGACTTTGTGCATTTTAAGTACGCTGTGAGCAAACACAAAGAGTGTGGCAGGTTGAAGTGGACTGTCATGATGCGATCGGCATGATAGGATCCCTGTATTCCCCGGGTCCTTGAAGCAAGACAAATAACTCCCACTAATTGAATTCCTTTGAAGAAACACCCCAAAGATGGACATCTCCACGGGCCCTGTTTTGACAAGATTTTTCATGCCAGTGTATCACTTTCACACATCGTTTCCTCCCTTGACATGGCTACGACGATGACCCAGTGGCAATATGTTTGGCTCATAAACATGCCTAATTCATTAATGAAGCTGATGGATTGGGGAGACAACAAAAGCAGAATAGCCTCTGTTTTTAATTAGCTGAGAAAGAAATGTAGCTGTTGTGATGGATCATGGGGGACATCCTAGAGGGAGCGAAGGCATTCAGAGGCCATCGTGTGATCTACAGCTTGGCTCCCACGTGTCACCGTATGTCCCCACTGGCTCAGTCAGAGCCTGCATTCATACACGGATCAACATTTACTCATGCGTGACAATAATTTCAGCCTGCAAGCACGTCACAACCCAACCACCAGAGCAAAGAAATAAATAAGAAACTAAGAGAAAAGAGGCACATTTCATTGGTGTGAGGTTGAGCACAGATGAACGGCTGTCTAAGATTGTGTGAGCCTGAACAATCTGACCTCCATGTGATGACACGAAGTCCTGCATTGGTTTTTCTACACACAGACGCCACTCAGTTGTGCTGCTACATCTGTTAATGGAGGGCAAAATATTCCCTTAAGTATGGAAGCATTTAGCTGTCCTACCACGAGAGTTTCTCCTCTGTCAACATGTTAAAAAAAATATTTATCCTAATCTTGTTTCATCCATAAATAAATTGGATTGTTGCATCCCAAATTCAAAACTGTACCGTCTTGAACAGCAGCAGTGGAAATGGGCCTGGAGGATCACTATAACCAGAATCTCCAGCAGGTGGAAAACTGGTTCATGTGTCACTTGACTGAACTCACCAGAACAAGTATTAGCACTGCCAGCTGAACTTTAAGCCCATCTGTGGGATGAAAGACACTCATTGAAGAAGCAACTTTTTTCTTTTTTACTAAATAAATATTATTTGCAGATCCATCCTGCAGAATTTAGCTACTAAGGGTAAAAGTCTTCCAGAATGTCTATTTTCTGTCAGAAAAGTGTATAATTGTGCGGTAAGAGATTAAAGATTACATAAGATTGCACAAAGATGAGGATTAGCATTAGCCTTGATGCTGTCAGCTCCCCAAATCTACTCAAAATGGATCTAGCCAAATACACTGTGCACAGACAGGAACCAAAAGGATAAGAGGGAATGATAACACCCGAACACCCTCCTCAAACAGGAACACTAAGCACAATGAGAGCGCATCTGGTCCTATGTGGGTCAAATCCCAGGCTAATTTCATACTATCAGCTTCATCTGCAATGATAGAGCAACTTACCATACAATACTCTCATGATACATTCACCAGATTTACTGTCGTATCATGATTCAGTGATTCTGCTGTCCTTAGATATAATGAGCAGAGGCCAGTTCTGACTGACCAGCCTCATACCAATCTAGTCCTTATTCCAAGACCAATGCTAGGATAATCCCCCTTATAACTCTGATAACTATCATAACGCATAAAATAAACGTCATCTTTTATACAGTATGATATGAAAACAGTGACTGAGCCCATTAAATCTTTGAGAAAGTGTTTACTTAAGTCTATTGAACTCCACACAAATGGAACAGAAAGGAGTCTCCCCCCACATGTTGTAAAAAATATGGGTTTAAGAACTTTTACTTTGGCTTCACTTTTTAGACCCTGAAGAAAATGAACAAAACTGATCAATAAATATTTGTGTTTTGTCTCCTGGTGTGTCTGTGGATATGCTTCAAGTGTGAAATGAGATCTTAAATTCATAGGTGTGTTTGATTCAGATCACCACAGGAGCAGTCCAATTAAGCTCTCGAGCTGTCTCACAGTTAATTAACCCTCCAGCAATTAAGTTAAATCAAGAGCTTAAAATTACCAACTGGGATCAGCTGTGTATATAGGAGTACCTACAGTACGCGGGTCCTACAGTACGTTGTTTCCTTCAGAACAGATATTATTAAATGCTATAATGTAGTTAATTATGAATTTCAATCATATTTATGCCAAAAAGGCCAAGCCTACATTATACTCTGCTGTGGATACGGACAGCTGGAGACCCCATGGCCGGGTAGTCATTCTTGTTATACTTCTTTACTCAGCCCCACCCTGGGCTGCATTGTAATCGAAGTTCCCCACGGAATTCCACTTCCGAGCGGTCACATTTACTGTCTGTTGATGAAATTTACGTCACGCGGATCCCAGCACACTTGCAGATGGAGAGAGTATAATGTGCACATTAGGGTTAGGCTAGAGACTGCTACAGCAGTGAATGCTTCTTGCGTCTCTCAGGCTGTTCAGTGCAAACTTTACAATGAAGAGCTGCAAAAATCAAAGCCTGTATTTTCACTCAGTTTCTGTAAGCACACAAAATCAGTGTCCAAAATATTTCCTAAAATTGAAAAACTTCTAGATTATCATGAAATTTTCTATGAATTGTTGACTGGAAGATGTCAGACTGTGACCATTCTGTGCATTACTGTAGGTTAGTGACAACCATTAAAGAGACAAATAGTCACTTGCAGCACGTTCATCAAACATTAAACTTCTGATAAAAACTCCACCAGCTTTTCAAGACACTGTCATCTGATCACAATCATGCAGCATTATCACCACAGCATAAATACAGAAACATCAACACTATTGGGCCATGTTGCACCCCTAAGTGTGTGTGCCTTCACTGAGCCAGGTTTTTACCCAAACAGCCTCTGAGAAGTTTGCTGGACAGGAATTTGGTGCATGCATAAGCAACTGTTTAATAAACTGCATTTTTCAGACATAGTTTGGAGAGTTGCTCAGTCTTTTTGCACAACCCACTGTCATTGTTGCATGTTTTTTGGCAATTTTTGCACGCTTTGCGCTTTATGTAGTCCCGTGCTGACTGTATGTTACATGTAGCATCATGGTCTTGGAGAAATGCTGTCTTGTTTCACTGTGTACTGTACCACTGCACACAGCTGATATTAAAACATACTGATATTATAGATTATTTAATGTAGGCTGATGGGACAAACAATATGAATTGCTTGAATTGCCAAAGAAGCAGCCAAATACAGTGCAAAGACAACAACAGGGCTTTACCCTTTTTTTCATTTAACAAAATGTGGGTGTGTCTCCTTTTGCGCACATCCCTGTCCGCCGCAGACAGAATCAACTTCTGTGTGAAATTCTGCACTAGTTTGGATTTAATCTTCAATCTTTGGAAGCTTGAGGAGAAAGCACTAGTCTATGACTGCAGTTACCCACAGTTTATTATTGGCAAAATTCACTGCAAACACTCATCTTCTCCTGTTTTCCTGACCTGATCACCTCTGTGTGATAACCTGCCTGATCAGATCTCCTGGCAAAACAAGCTGTTTAAAGCTGCCTCACTAAACATGAGTGACTTCCATCAGGGACGCCGTGCATGTCTCATCTGATTCGGTTAAGACAGAGTATTAAAAAAAGCAGCCCTGAACTCAGCAACGAGTCGGACGGCGACATGTGCAATCTAGAACTTTATTACAAAGACTGGCATGTTAAACAAATTTTTAATTTAAAATTGGTAAAACTAATATTTATGCTGATTTACAGTAATGCTTTAGATCAGCAGAAAAAAACCTGAAAGCATTCTGGTTCCAACGCTCTGTTTCCAAGACTATTAGCTGTGAGCAGATATCTGATATCATCCTAGAGATACATCCGTCCTCAGATGCATATACTGTGCCTTTACACAGTGCACCTGCAGAACCTAAACTCAGCAGACCACATCCCAGCTTCTTCCTCCTACTGCAGAAATCTTGCACTCAGTGCAGGCGGAGGAGCTGCACACCAGCTGCTGGCATGCTCAAAACCAGAGGAAGCTGCCTTTCTGCAAACAGGCCATAATAGTACTTCTAAAAAAACGAAATAAAATCACACATTACAAGGCCCTCTAGTTTCTGCACTTTCCCTTTAAGTGCCACCAAAAACACATTGATTACAACTCTGCAAATAGAGGGTCATTCATTAAGGATTGCTAATGACACATATATATACTGCACCCATTTTGCTATCAAAACACAGGGAACGTATGGCTGCCGTTCAGAGGTATGCAGTTTTATGGTCTGAAGTCAATAGATGGAGGGATGCCCATCATTGTTTTAAACGGAAATAGAGGTGATGAGTGTTTAACCCCAATTACTGAAGTAAAGGAGGGAGAAATCAGCCTGAAATGCAAACAACATCATCGGCACAGAGCATAAAAATCCACAGGTACAGTGAAAGTAGTCACCGATGGAAAGTAGGAAAAAAAGACTTTCCAACCAACCGCTGAAAGAGACAGAGATTGCTTGGATCGGCATTAACAAGAAGCGAATACACTCGAACAGCTGCATGGCACTGCGTGCACGAATGCAGCCCGCTCCTCAAAGTAAACAGAGCAGCCAGGCTTCTCCCTGAAGCACACACAGAAAAAGCATGGCAGAAAACAGAGCCACTGAATCATGTCAGGTTATGTCCTTCATCTGACTTCACCGAGCATCAATGGAGAGGAGAGGCTGCTGCTGCTGAGGATGGGAGAAAAAGGGGAGGGGGGAATGGTAAACAAGCGAGCTGGAGTGGATCAAAAACGAATGCGTCAAGATGCTTTGAAGCCCTCTGCATGTCAGAGGCTCGGTTTCCATCGGTGACTGTGGATAACCTACTTGTTTAATTAGCTTCGGGTGCTGTTTCTTCATCCCACTTGTACATACTGGATGTGTGTATATTTATTCTACCATATATAAACCGGTTATCACATTCAAACAGCCTCAGCCTTTCCATACAAACTGAGCGGTGGAGCTAGCGAACAGGCTAAGCACGTTTACGTTCAAAAACGTCAATAATAATATCACCTGGGGAAAAGCAGAAAAAAAAAATCAAAGTAATTCAATCGGTTTGGAAACAAGAGCGAGAATGATGAGCGAAACGAAAAAACGGTGTCACTAACCAGTTCAGAGACGTCTAATAGTCCGCAGCGCTATATTCCATGGTCGTTATAATAAAATAATGTGACAGTAATAAAAGACTACACTTCTATGGTGGCCCTGCTGTCGCCGTCCTGCTCGCCGTAGCTGCTCAGTGTGATGGCGCTGGCTCTGCAGGGCCACAATGAAACGGCTGATGCCTTCATGAGCCGTCGGATATTGTCGGCACAGACCAACTAGGGGAAAGAAGACTACATGGATCATTTGTATGGTAGAACGGGGGGAAAAGAAAGAAAGAAACTCCGTGACATTCTAAATATCTTCTGTTTAGTGCTACACTCACAGGACGTAAGACATAAAAAGTTACGGTGATGAATGTGTTTGCAAATTCATTTAATGTTGTTTCTGGAGTGGTAGATGACCGTTGGTTATTTTTCAAAGAAAAAAACATCGACTAAACGCTGGTCTAATTTGTGAACCTTGTCACGTTTGTTTCGTACTTGTTTAATACCTTGGCGTTCTTATTGTGGCGTTTGAATAATCGATAGTTAAAAATCCGTATTTTTTCAGAAGCTTCGAAGGGCACATTCCGAACCCGGCGGTTTGACTGACAGGACGTCCTTCCAATCCGACGAGTGGAAAGGTTTTGGAGGCGGAACAGGGAACTGTCCGATTTCTTCGACGAACATTTCATCGTGACACACTTTTGACAAAATTTTGTTTACACCAAAGTTATTGAATTACAGTCTTTTATTAGCCTGTTAAAGCTCAATAAGGCAAAAATAAAATACATTTGGGAATAGTTAGAGTGAAATAATGTGGGGCTTTTGTTGTTAAAATTTAAAATAAAAATCGATTTTTATATCATAAAGTGCAAGGTGAATGACCTGCCATGAAGTGTTTGACTTTACAAAAGAAGAGACACACAGCTGTTTGGGATGCTGTGGAGGTTTGTTTGTTTTGTTATATTGTTGAGGCGCCATCTTTTGTCTGCACATGGAGCAGCACTTTGATGCAACAGCAGCAGCCACATGGCTAATTTAACACAGTTTTTTAAAATAATTTTTCCTTTAGTTGCTTCTTCTTTTAAAAACAAAATAATATAAATATTTGCTAAAATGTAACAGTAGAAATATCTTCCATGGGTATAGCGACATTAAAAACAGTTATTCAGTTGTATTTACTTATATTTTGACTAAATTAGTATGAAAAGCTAATGAGATTAGTTCTTTATTCTGTGTAATATCCTTATCTTTATTTAACCTATGCTATAATATCTGCTGATATTGTAGCTCACTGGGCTGACCTACTGGAACAACAAATGAAACGGACCCACTGCCATCCATGCTTCTTTGAAAATGTTGAAAGAGTAGCTCAGATACTCATAGATTGCCATGAGTCAGTGATGTTATACATAGCCAGTTCTTAAAAACGCCTAATTTTTTTGTCAGGTGGTAGAATCCTTCCAATTTTTACTACTTATTCTATGCCAAACCTCCTCTAGTGCTTATCAGCAGAGAAAGGAGTCTCCTCAAAGAGGCCATTTCATTTTTTTCCCTGCTGAGCACCGTGGCCTCACACATGGAGGTGCTAATGCTTGTCCCTGCTGCTTTGCACCTAGGTACAAACAGCCCCAGTCGCAGTTTCAGATGGAGGTCAGCGCTAAACAAAACCAGCAGGGACCCATCATCTGCAAAAAGCAAAGATGAGACCAATAGGCAACCAAACCAGAAACCTTCCACTTGCTTTGCATAGGTAATCTGTTATTAATAGAACTGTGACAAAGAGCAAGATCTGGCATAGTCTAGTGCCGGTTAGGAACGTGTGTGGTTTATTGCCAGAAATTTAGATTATGCTCTTGATATGAATATATAGGGACCAAATTGCCTATAACAACAACCTTGATAATGCACAATCTCAGAGCACCAAGGGATACATAGCATATCTAGACTAATCACACACCTTTAGATGTCCTCAAGAGGATGAAAACTGCACTAAAAAAATACATTCTGTAGACCTTTCTACAAACAGGGTGGATAAAAATGGGAATGCAGTGACACAGGCTAACTGTGGAATCAGGACAGTGATCTAGTCTTGCTCTATACCCTTTGCTAATTTAGGTTTCTGCTTTCCGGTTGATGTCTGATGTCTTAAGGCTGATGTGTCAGTGATGACAGCCACTCTACCCTCTGCCAGCTCCTTTCAACTTATATCCTACAGCTGTTCATGTTTGGCAGGATGGAGTAACACACTGAGCATTACTTACATGCTTCTATGTAAGCAGCCCTGACATCCCGTACACCAAGGAACCTTTGTCTGTCTGCTCGTCACCTATCTTAGCAAGGGGACTAGAGTAAATGGCATGTTGAGTTCAGTGTCTCATTTTTGGGGTCTTGATAACATCATAAAAGTATGTCATGTCACAATTGTTTATGACTGCATTACAATGTCACTAGTTCAGATAATAAACCACACCTAACATGTTTGCGACACTACATTGACTATACATGATGTACAGTCACCAAAATCCAGTATGGTCGGGTCATATTACAACTTTATCTGTCAATACCCTAGCATTATAATGCTCCAGCTGCATCAGTTCATGCTAATATACACAAGTGTAGTATTGTAGACATTAGTACATACTAATCACCCTTAGTTCACCCCTTCCCAGCATCATTGCAGATTAACCATGGCTAGATTCAGGCATCATAAATAAGTTACAGCTAGCTGGTTAGGCTTGGCCTGCTTGTTTGTTGATATTATTAATTGGGTGTTGTCCTGACCCAAACACTGCTGGAACCCTCATCTGCTCTGTCCTTATCTTTCACAAAGGCCCAGAAACATAAATGCTTTACTTATGGAATAGAGCATTTATGTGTCTAATAGAAACTCAGTAGTTATGGAATACTACTGGGGAAAAGAGGAGTTCTGCTACACGGGCACAGCTGCAGGCCTCACTAGCTCAGCACTGGCACGGGATCCTGGTATAGACAATGGAGTGCTTCACGAGCTATAGCATGGAGGATGCTTTTGTGCTTTCTCTCTTACTGAATAGATGTCTTCTAGCCTTTAAATACAGTAGGAAACAACTTTTTTCACAACTTCTGCAACATCACTCATTGTGGAAATGAAGCTCACCAAACATGTAGTGACTGGAACTCTCCCATGGAAAGAACATTTAATAATTTCAGATCAATTCAATTTCAATTCAATTTTATTCATATACTGCCAAATCAATACAACAGTTGCCTAAAGATGCTTTATATTGAAAGGTAAAGACCCCACAATAATACAGAGAAAACTCTAGCAATCAGATGAGCAAGTTTTTTTTCGATTTGAAGGAAAATCACCCTTTTAACAGAAAGAAACCTGCTGAACTGGGCTCAGTGAGAGGCAGCCATCTGCCTAACTGGCTGAGGGTGAGGGGCGAAAGACAGGACAAAGACATGTTGTGGACGAGTGAGAGAGGGAGATTAATAATAACTAATGTTTAAATGCAGAGTGATGTATGAACACATAGTAAAAAAAAAGGTGAGCGGACAATAAACAGCTAACATACTAAGGGTTGTGCACACGCTAAACTTGTTCATAACTATCAGTTAGTTCTGCACAGACTAAAGACAGCTGATGTATAACACAGTTTGAGCTTTACTCTTAAATAATTTGTTACACATGAGGCTGCTTTATCAGAGTGGTCAGAATATTTTTTAATTATGAAAGTGTTTTCTGTACTAAAAACAAAAATAGATTTATTTTTCTGTATACTATGTACGAATCTGCAGTAGTGACTATGGTATTCTAATTATTGTACACATGTGTTTAGGCCAGGGATAATGTAACTATAACATCACTTACTGGGCCGTTAGTGGAACACTTTATGTAACAGACTCATTTAATTCTGCTCCTACAAGGATAGATACAGTTAATCCTTCACACCTCATACAATGATGCTGTACACTGCAACACATAACAATATGTGTTTTCTTTCATGTTAACAGGTTAATTGAACCTGTAGCTGTATCTTAGAAGGTAGAGCAGGTAAGCTGCTAATCAGAGGATTGGTCCAGGACACGCTGGAGAGATTATATCTCTTGGCTAGAATGGGAATGCCTTGGAGTTCCCCCAGACAAGCTGGAGGAGGTGGCTGGGGAGAGGGAGGTCTGGGCTTCTCACACACACAAAAAGCCTTAATTAATTATTTAAAAAAAATATTTATTGGTTTCAATCAATATTGTCCTTTAATATTGATGTATGTAATGTAAAAGAAACACCAGCTTAATTGACTGCATCACTGCGCCCTCTGGTGGTAGGTAAGCTACAAGGCTTCTACTGTCAACTAGTTTTATTTTACTTCTTAATTACTTATTTGACTTCACAGCTCGTTATGGCCATGGTCTAAACCCCAGCTATTAGGTTTTGATTTGGATTTAGTTGATTATTTTTCTTATTTCTAGATTTTCACTTATTTCTTTTTAAAAATTAATATAATATTAATGCAATAATATATTTTTTAATTAGTTGCCAGTGGTAGAGTGTGTGCTACAATACAAATACAACAATTTCAGAAGGAACATGTTTCACAGTCTCAATACTGGTTGTGTTAAAAAGACTTTTTCGTGTGCTCATAGTTAAGTTATTAAAGGTGTGTTTAGTCCTTAGCTCTTGTTACTTATGTTATCTGGCCTCTTAATGACTCTAGCCTACCCTACCAGCCACACCTTTATTTTAGTTTGATCTAGTTTTTATTTTTATTTTAGTCATTTTTCCATTTTTTCTAATTTCCAATGGAAAAGCAGGCTTCTTTAAACAAGAAGTCAAATCTTTCTCCCAGTGATAAAAAAAAAAGGCCTAAAAACACTCTTATTTTCTGGATGTTCTTTATAGATCTCTATTTATGTCTACTTCGTAGATGGTTTTCACAGCAGATATTTGAAATTGTATAAAATACACATGTTGCATGAATGAACCCCATGTTCCTCCAAGTAATAGCATGAAAGAAGCAGAAGAAAATATTGATAGATTTTAAAGTCTTAGTCTCCCTTATTATCCCTTACCTTCAATATAAATGCAGTGTAATGCAATTAACTAGAGTCATTAGTACATTAGTGCTAGTAATTAACTAGGATATTAAGTGTCTGTGGCTCTTCTTATGTTCCTGCCTTTATAAACCACCATGCTCACTCAAAACTTAACCCTAAGAAGGATAAGTAGACTTTGGCAATGAATGAAAATGTATATTATGTAAATATTGATTACTGGTTTATTGTTTCTCATTCAAGAGTAGTCACTGAACCTGTTTGACAGGTTTCTACGTGAGCAGATTTTTTGGCAAAAATTGTTGTTGCTGTTGTTTTCGATCTTAATCATTCTTTGATGGCAGCTTCCAGCAACACTCTGAAAGTCTTATGTGTCAAATCATTAGCCAAGGGTTCATTTCCAACCTTTTCTGCTAGTTCTCCTACATGATTTGTTCCACTTCTTACTAATGACTGATGAGTTTTCACAGAATAAATTCCCCAAACAAACGTTTATTGTACAAAGAAAGACAGTAAAAAACATAACAGCTTCATTCAGACTTCTCTTCTGCAAAGTCGAAACAATACAAAAATACACAAAAACAATGCAGCTGTATATAAATGCATGTAAGAGCCTTACAAAAGATTTCAATGTTTGAATATTGTGTTTCAAGTATTTGTCACTAAGCTGTCAGAACCGATGTGACACTCACTGTTCACCAGTAAGTGTCAGCGTTTCCTCAAACACAGCTGCTGCTGCTGTTGCTTCTTACTGTAAACATGAGTGCAGTTTAACATCACCCATTCCCACATTTCCCACACCATTATTCTATGAAGACACTGACCATAGACTAGCACTACTTCTTCCTTAGCAAACTTGGATTTTTGTTTTTAAATGAAACTGGCTTTGTGCAAACTGCTTATAAAAGACTGTTAGAACGCTGTTCAAAAAATTCACTGCATACTGTAGCATTCACTTCACCAAGACAAAACAATGTTAAAGTAAGCTTACGTACGTGCCTGTGTATGTATGCAGCAATAATTAAAACTGCAGACCAAACACCAGACCAGAAACAGACCACTTATAGAGATAAACCCATGAATTCATTGTATTTCATAGCCCATCCATGCTCTACAGTGTCTTTAAGTCTCTTTTTGGATATTGGGCATTCATCAAGCAGATGTAATTAATTGCTTATGTTAATGTGCTAACAATGCCAATATTACATTATATCAGCATAAACTAGCAACTGTTTACTAACAGTTTTGGAGGTAATGCCATGTTAGCGTTGCATTCACACCTTGCTGAGCTGCCACAACGTAACCAAACAAAAAAACACAATACATTAATGCAGTTTTACTGTGCAGCCTGTGCATCCTGTTCTCCTGTGCTCCTCTTGTTCCACATTTGTAATTTTAAAGTTTAATTCCAAAATGGATCAAACTCGTTTTTCACCTCAGAATTCTACACACAATACCCTGTAATGACAAAGTTAAACCTATGGAGACCTGAAAGACCTGTGCCACTCCAAATGACAGCCTACTTTGAGTTTGCTAAATCAGACCACCAGAAACAAAATTCTCTGGTCTGCTGAAACAAGGATTGAACTAAAAGCCAAACATTATGTCCGGAGGAAACCATTGTGCAGAGAAACTCCCCAGTTGACTAGATGGAGGTTCTGCATAGAAGAATTGGAGAAACTGCTCAAAAAAGCTGTGCCAGGCTTGTAGCATCATACTCAAAAAGACTTGAGGATGTAACTGCTGCCAAAGGTGCTTCAATAAAGTACCGAGCTGGATACCTATTGACATGTTTTATTTATTTATTTTTTACTTTTAATAAATTTGCAAGAATTTGAAGCAAACTTCAATTTGTCCCTTTGCTTTTGTGTGAAGAATTCTGAGGTGAAAAATTAATTTAATCCATTTTGGAATAAATGTGGAAGGATGTGACATGACAAAATGTGGAACAAGTGAAGCAGTGTAAATAGTTTCTAGACTGTAAGTCCAAAGCCATATATCTCTCAATAGCATGTTCCAAGCAGTATGTGCTCACAGTCACACTCATGTAATATGAAAGTATGTTCAAAAAGCTTTAGCAGAAATATTCAGGTATGCTTTAATGTAGCAAAGAGGTGCTGTGACTGTTCAAATCTTTCATTGAGTGCATCTGCCATGGCACCAGTGTCTTGTTAAGGACTCCAAATAGATTTCAGAATAAACCTTTACAATGTATAACACTTGGTGAGACCAAATCAAAACAACAAAAAAAATCTAATATAACACACTGACCTAGAAATGTATTTGAAAACAAATGAAATAAAAATTGTGATATAAAACTTCAGAGTTAGGGTGACTTACAGGACCTAAGTCTCATCATGACTTCCACTGGAAGCATAGACTAGACCAGTCATAGAAAACACACAGAATGTCTGTGGTCTGTGGTTGTGTTTCAGTCCATACTGGTGTTGCAGATGTTGATGTTCTTCATAGAAGTATTGAAGATGGCTGGCTTAAGACAGCTGTCCTCCTCACTAATAAAGGAAAAAGAGGGCACTTTTTAGAAGGTCATAAAAAAATCGCTGGTTTTCATGGAATTGTGGAGAAGATGCCCTCAGATCTACAGGCACATATAGACCCTGCAAGAGGAAGAAAGTAATGGACTCCTTGATAGTGCTGGTAGTATTGATGCTTTAAAAAAAAACAAAACAATTTTAATAGAATTACCTGACATTTCAGAATTAAACAAAAAGGGCGTTTTCAGGTAAAACAACATGGGTTAATAATTTAAAAGTGTTCTGAAGCAATGGAGGTTGATTCTACTAATTCCTACAGGCGTTCCAACTTTCCTGGATTACTTACACCCCCCTCTGTCTGTATAAAAGCAGTGTTGGAACACACTGTGGTACCATAACTTCGTGAGCATCAGATGAACAGTATTGTACTATAGAAGTAGTGTGTTGCTACAAAAATGGTGGGAAAAATGCAATTAACAATGGAAGGGAAACAGACCATCATAATACCTAAAAATGTAGGTCTTTCCTACAGAGAAATCGCAAAGAAAGTCAATGTGTCATTGAGTACAGTTTCCTTCAACATCTACAGGCACAAGCTCCCAGGGCTCTGGTAGAAGACCTGAGCTTGGATAGGATAAAGAGACCGTCCACGGGGGCGAGAGGGAATATATATATATATATATATATATATATATATATATATATATATATATATATATATATATATATATATATATATATATATATAAGCCACTTTTCTTTTCTAACTTCCTGGAAGTAAAAGTTCTGGTGGCCGAGCAAATGTACGTACTGGTACGTACATTTACGCACATTTATTGATCAAAGAAAGATCTATACCGTCATATTTAGTTCTCTTTTTCTTCCCCATGATTTCATACCTGTTCCTTGACACTGCAGATAATAATTCTGATAAAACATGGAATTGCTCACAAAAAAGATGCAAGTGCTGCTTCTTGATGTGGCTCCAGGCAACACTGTAGCCTCCTTGGTGCAGCAAGTATTTGATTACATTTACTTACATTGCACTCTTATTTTGCATCTCTAACCAAAAGCAAGATGAAATTGTCTGAGACCAACCAATTCTCAGTTCTCTTTCATTTTGCTTGTGTTACTGGCTTCAGAGATGATCCTAACCTTACCCCTAGGCTATGTGAATATACATTTTCTCATCAAACTGTTCTCCTAAGTTTTGGCAATCAAAGTGACACAGATCAGCAATAATTTTCATTATTTAAAAATGAACATTTTGCCTTTCTTCAAAATATAGGGTTAGGATCAGCACCTATGATGATCTTGCTCAGGTTAAGTCAACAGTTAAGTCAAACCTGTGATTGGATCCCTCAACGTCTTCAATGCTATCAGGCAGCAGCCTGTTGGCCGTCTCAGGAAGTAGCATTGTGAGGGCTGAACCCAGCAGGGGGCAGAGGCCACACAGAACCATGGGAGCGTGAGGACTGATCCCCCTCAGAAGGTACATCATGGGAGCCAGGACGCCACCAGTGCGAGCACACATAGAGCCTATACCAATCCCATTTTGTCTGAAAAATACAATGAATACAAAGGGCCCGGTTACAGGTGCTTATTATGGATATCAATGTGATCTCTGTCTACACTTTGCAACCCCTGCCATAAAGTTTTGAATAAATTCTGATGAAATCTATTGGGTGTGTGGAGTTGGGTCATGTGAATAATCCATCAAGATGTGGTTTACATCCACTGATGTCTTCAAGGTCAACAACAAAGGACTCATACCTTAGAAACTATGTATGTATGTATGTATTGTCAGCATATAGAAAGTACTGTATAAAGATTTAAAATATCATGTCACATTTGACCTCTTACCAGTCCTTCAAGGTCAATAGAGTGACCTGAAATTCAAAGTGATAATAGTGCTATTTAAAACTATGCTTCTTACCACCATTGTTTGCACTGACAACAGTTAAGCATAAAGGGATGATATATACTAAATATTGCATTACTTTGGACCTCTGACCTCTTCTTCAAGGTCAAATTAGGTCAAACTTTGATAAAATATATTTTATCTTTAAAAATGTAAATTCTCCGGCCTTTTTTGTATTGGTAAAATTTAGGAAACAAATACTAGTGTGTGAGGATTCTAAATATCACATTATAGTTTGCATCCAGAAATCATTTCCCTTAAAAGTAAGTACTGTACCAAGAGAGAGCTGCCTTGACAGAGGTTTGCACTCTCTGAGTGCCATTGTTGGTTAATGATTTCTTATCAGACAATGTCTTTATGGCATTTGTCTTTTCTGTGGGGGGGTCGTTTCTGCACTTAATTTCCATTACAGCTATTGCTTTCTCGCTCTGTATTTATAGATAGTAATGTATACCTTATATTTTCACTTACACTATTCCACCTTTCTTATCTGTGAACACTCTTAATAACAAGCATGTAATGTAAGTCATGCATGAATCCATCTTAGTAAATGGAACAAAGCTGGATTCTTGCAATTTAATAGATATAGTGATTTCCTTATGCATTAGAATGAACACATGTTTGTAATACACGACAACAGCATTCTCAGGATTAAGATACAGCCAGCAATAATCATAAAGACATTATTTTAATGATATCTCAATAATTCCAGTTGGTATTTATGGCAACAAGGTAAATGTATAAGTGCTTAAATTCACCAGATCACCAGACACCTATATAGGGTTAGGGAGGTCGGTTTTGGGTTATAATAAGGTTCAGTCCTGTGGGATTTTCATATATCTAAAGTAGGGATGTTAAACTCTTTATAGGCTTTAAAGTCTCTTCCTGCCAGTGTAAATATGTTCAACTATACATTAAATCCTATTTAATAATAGTATGTCTCAGTTTTTCTACATTATAAAGAAATGCTGATATAATAGCTGAAAGAAACATGTTAGCACAAATAAAAAAGCTATCAAACATAACCCAAATGCAGTCCAAAATCTATGTCCTCCTTCACATTTTTCCTGTCATCCTCCTCTTCCAGCATCCTGTCAGCCAAATAGAAGTCTGTCCGGGGCTTATGTTTGATACGCCTGATGTAAAGGAAAGGAAAGTTGCAGCGTTTTAACCACATTCTAAACTTCGTTAGCAAAACCAACTCTAACACTAACACTAGTTAGTCAGATGAGTGAGATACTTTAAGTATCATGGGATATTTTTTTAAGTTTTCCTAAACCTTGCTGTATTCAATTTAATCTAGCACTTCCGAAAAAAATAAATGTAAACAATTTCAACATTAATCATAATGGGACAAGTCTCAAAACTGCTCTGCAGACAGTTTGACCAGTAATCCGGTGTGCCATACATCTAAAACCTGGTTTCCTGTTGGTAAGTATTTGGGCTAATGAAGCTTTTCTATAAGCCTGATAAGCCTTTTACCCAGGCTTTGATATAGTGATGTAGTTAATGAAAGAACTCTTCATCGGCCGAATAAGTGGATTTTTGGATGAGCTAACAAAGAAACACCAAAAGTCATGTTCCGACTTTTTTGAATATATATGTGTGTGTATATATATATATATATATATATGTATATATATATATATATGTGTGTGTGTATGTATATATCTATATATATCTATCTATCTATCTATCTATCTATCTATCTATCTATATATATATATATATATATATATATATATATATATATATATATATATATATATATATATATATATGTGTGTGTGTATATGTATGTATGTATGTGTGTGTGTTATATTTTATAATATATATTTGATTTAATTTATTTATTATAATATGGATTATATTATATATATCTTCATATACACATGTTGATGTTTTTTTCTTACCGTACCATGGTAATACAGGTAATACAATCAAAATCTTGGAAAATTATTCCAGAAACAACTTGCGAAAATGTTTTGTGTTTCCAAAAAAATACCATTAGGTAACAATCACTGACTGCCTCTAGTCAAACTGCTTTTGTGGCACCATTAGCAGCTGCCTTTAGAAGACTCCACAGTTCTGATAATAACACAGCCCGTTTAAGTGAAATTGCTAGCCAGAACATGTTTAGCTTTAGACAGTGAAGGAACTCTTTGTGTTGTAAGACTCCAGGGTGTTTGGAGGGTAACACTCACCTTATAACAGTGGGGAACACCTCAGCAGAATACACATAAATAATAGACAGAGAGGCTGTGATTCCAAACTTTCCAATCATGGCCAAGACCGTTCTGACGACAGACAAATCTAAAAGAAGATAAAAGGATGGCGAGAAAAGCTGTAAACTACATTTTTAGAACAAGTAGGGCAAAGAGTTAATCATGCACAGTCCAGCTAAGCTGTCCTGAGCGTGTGTTCATACCATCGGGGATGAAGATGGTGAGCAGACAGGCAGTGCCTCCAACTGCTAAGAAAGCTAGCTGGGAGATCTTACGGGAGCGGTTCAGGGTGAACAGGGTGATTGTGCGCGCAGGCATCTCAACCAGACCAAAAATCATCTGAGTCAGGTATATATTCATTCCAAAGTCAGAAATGTTGAGGGACAGGCCATAGTACACAAGGACATTGACAAACCTGAGAATGTAGGAGCAAAGAAAGAAAGAAATGCTTCTGCTTGAAGGGAAATGTCATGGCAAATGTCATTCCTTTATACCTTTGAATGTATTACTTGTTGTTCATGGAAAAATGAGATAATTCCCACTGCTGTTAGTCTTTGAAGTTACTACAGGATGATGCCAAAATAAGTTACATAGTGTAAAACAAACCCAAATCAAAGCTGGTTCACTTGGTTTTCTAAGTAATGAGCAGCAAAGCCTCACAGAGAGTTGAGCTTGTTCTGTTCATTAGTGTTTTTCCCCTTAGTGTGTGTTCCTGTTTTTCCTTTTTGTCTAAGCTGTTGTTTGCCCCTTCAGTTACTTCTTATTTTAGTTTTTATTTTGCAGTTACATCTTTATGGAGATTTTTGACTTTTCAATTTGCGCCTTTGTTTCTCACTCTTGTTCTCTGATCAAGTTCACGTATGCCATATGATTCATCTCCCTGGAGTGCATACAGTCTTTGGGTGTGTTCCAGTAGTCTGTTTTGCTTAGGAAGATTCCTAAGTGAGATAAGTGACCAAGAAGTGACTGATCCAACTCACTAAATACTAAGGAAAGAAGTGCCATGCAGTCCCAGAATTCTCTTTTTTCACAATCTGACAATAGAAAGAGGCAGCAAACTGAAATGTCATTTGTGACAACGGCGACAGGTCACTGGTCGCTTTGTATTATTCTGATTCAACCCCTGTTTTTTTCTCTTGCAAGCATGTGAGTAAGTTCTTCAGCAAAATTCCCAGCACAGCCAACTAAACCGCTTTATCTTTACTGACCATTCGAAAACTCGAGAAAAAGAATCTAAAGCATAAACAAAGTGGAGCAACTCATGGAAATGTAAACTGTAACAGCATTTTCCTTTTCATAACCTGCTGATATATTTAGAGTTTTAACAACAAGGCTGATCTCGGAACATCACAACGCTGGAAGGAAAACCACTTCTCGTTAGGTTGTTGCTGCATGAAGAATGTAGAATTGCTCTTTAAAGATGACGAACTCTGTTAACTGATCAAAGTCTGTTTAAGGTTCCGTATAATTTGGTTTAAATTTGTAATGCACTTTGCTGTATTGCAGCCTTTAGGATAATCACAAGGGATAAGTGACGGTTCAGTTCATTTTTGCTGTGTTACTGAGGAGCACTAAGTGGGGTTCGCCTCTAAACACTGAGCAGGAGGACTGAGTGAAGAGTTTTTAGACAGAGAGTTTTGACATAACTTCGAGCCAAAGTGCAGATTACATACTTGTTCTGATAACCTCCCCCTCCTAAAAAACTCAACTCTCCTAGTTGCAGCTGTAACAAACACAACAAGCATAAGACATAAGTTTTTTTTTTATTAGATTTTTTGGAATTTGCAGGGAATGGTGTGCCACATTTACGTGACTCATTTAGTCACAAACGGAGACTGTGTTTCTTTTGTAAATCCAACTGCTTTTTAAAGTCAAAAGGAGGGTTTGTGCTACCTTATCTTTCATGCGTGGTTCTCATTTAAATGCCCCACATAAAACAATGGGGGTAGAACAGGTTGTGGTGAATTAAGTTGTGCATTTTGTAGTCCATCTTCTGCACATTGTAGTTTCTGCATCATTTTTACATTTACTGGCTGTAAAAATCAGCCTGCTGGACTATTTTTACAACACACTGATTCACAGTAGATTTAAGGATAGTTGGAGTAACACTGCAAATCCACTTTGGTACAATTCACTGTTTGGTACAATTAAGCAATCACCATCCACGCCAGATATGTGGTCAGTATGAAAGAAATGCAGAGTAAGGTCAGCTGATTCTGATTATAGCATCAAAACAGCAAATGGAAAAGCTTGAAGTGACAAAAACAAAGACTTTATTGCTCGGGCACAGATGACTATCTCGTGTTTCGACAGGAACAGGGACTAAAGCAACATCCGCATTTCAATTAATAGGAAATGCATCAATAAAAGCTATTTGATGACTGCGATGCTTGTGCGATAGGGCAATATGTATAAAAAAAGCACACGGTTAACTGTTCCTCATCTGACTGTCAGTAAGAACTATCTGTAAACATGGATATTTTAGCAGGGCTGCAGTGAATAAACCCCTTATTGCACTGATGGATTCACATTTGAGAATTCCGTGGTGCGAAAACCAAAGGCACTCATCCTTAGCCATGAAAAATGTGATATGACAGGACATCCTTTATATTTTTAACAGGACATTTAGCCCTTAGGAACAATATAAGTCTTAATGCTTCACCTCAACTGTAAGTAGAATCAAACTAGTTCCGCAGGCTCGGACCCTGGTCCAGTTTTTCCTTTTTTTCTTGAGTGAGAAGGGTAACTGCAAATTCCTTTTTATATGTGGAGTATTTACTTTGATATATCAAGTTTAAGTTCTGAGTACTAATCCTTCAGGCTGGTTGATATTATAGTTTGTTGTTTTGTTAATAATGATATTTCCACTGTAGCTTTTCATAATCAGATTAGAGGCAGAAAAACAAACTGTCAAAAAGCAAAATTCTAGACTGCAGGGAATGTTGAAGAGCCACAAAACTCCAAACTGCTTCCTCTATCTTTTTAGGGCCAAAAGTAAAACTGTGCACACAGTGTGGTGTGGCTTTATTACTCGAGGGGGTTTTCCAGCTTTAATGTTGTTTTAACCCAGTGAGCTAATGAGTGTTTCACTGAGCCCACAAGCCCTCTGTGACTTGGTTCATGGCCTGCACATCCCAGCTAGTCGTGGCTTGCTGTTTTTCGCAACCTGTGTGACATCAGTTAGCAAAGATGTGCCAGAGATGCTATCAAAGTGCATTACATATAGGTTAGCAAGCCAACACTACTGTTAGCTGATAAGCTCACAGTTCGACCTTAAATATTTAGGTGCCTGACTGCTATTTCAGCTGTTCTCTTTCTACTGTAAGTCTATTTTAAGCCCATAAAATTTCATTTTATGTCCCAGAAATACAGATTTACCAAAATTAGCTAGCTGGCATTAGCATGAGCTAAGTGCTAATATTCAGCCATGTTATGAAGTATATCAAATAAGTTTGATTTATTTGTTTGTTTTGAGTTCAAATTCAAATAGGTCTTACATGGAGATTTTGTTCAGATGTTACATTTTTCCTGGATAAATAAGGCTCGAGTATTTAGAAGCAAGACAAGCTTACTCATTTGTTTTTCCCATGGTCATTTTTTCTGTTGTTGTTTGAAATTTGATTGAGCTTATAGCACTAATTTGTCCTTATTGCTTTCCCAAATCCATGTTTCAGACAGACTCTTCAGCCCCTGTTGAGAGTTTAAAAGGTCCCCTTAGACAGGACTGAAGGCCGACATGCAGAGGTGGGGATGTGGATGATAAGCGTGAACCCTCAGGAGCAGTCTTGTGCTCAGTCTGACTCTGACTGAAAAAAACATGTGCTTATACTCACCACAGATAAAAGACAATCAGAGAGTGCTTCCTCATTCTTGGTGTTCGAACAAGGTCAAGGAACGAGTGTTTGTTCTTCGCCACAGTTTTCTCTTTGGTTTTACAGACCTGCTGTGAAACAAACAAGACAATAGGTATCAGTGTCTGTGGTTGAAGGTGCAAAATATGTTCAGTAGTTCTGTTTGAATAGTTTGCATGTTTAAATGATACCCACTTATCAAAAAACACATGAAAATAAGTAGTGGCTCCTGAATAACAGAGGAAGATAAAAATAGAATAGCAGTGTCATAGAGGGAATATTCTCACTGCTAATAAAAACTATGCTTGACATTCATTTGTAATGAAACATTATTTATCTTTGCTTCTAGTGCTTTAATGATATCTGCTCTAAGCTGTGTTTAATTACCTTTCTACCTACAACACTACAGCTGAGTGGAAAGCCACGTCTGTATAAAGAGCGTAGCATGAGCAGCACGTTAGCAGAGCTGTGTGTGTGGAAACAGTTATATTTAGTAGCACTGAATAAAAAAAGAAATGCACAAAGTGTAAAAATACATTGAGATGAGCTTCTGTGCAAATCCAGTAGTTGATTTGTGTTTTATTTTTACTGAGCCTGTGCACTTTTCCAGTAATGGTGAAAGACGGCTGGCTCCTGCTGACAGATGACGCTGTATGTGTGCTTGTCTGAAATTGATTCACACAGACTTTTGACAAAACCTGTGAGTGTCTGAGACCATGAGCAGGGCTTCAAATTTTAGTCAGTGATTTCTTGCATTGTAACATGAAAAAAAATGGGAAATGTGCGGTTATATGACCATCCCAGCAGCTGGTTCACATAAACCTTCGGGACACAAGGATTTACTGCACATTCAATAAAGTCAGAGATATTTCATGGAGCAGACGCCTGTGGTTTTTGTAGTTTTCCATATGTTTTTTGCTGAAACTGCAGATGACAGTGATCAAACAAAAAAGAGATTCTGTTTTCAAGTTTTCTTTTAAAACCTGTGAGGTGTAAGTAATGACTATATTTTGCATATTCTACAGGACAAATTCAGTTCTAACAAAAGATGAAGAAAAGCTCCACAAGATGCTTAGATGTTAAACTGGGTTACTTCAGAGGCAGACTTCTCTCTGCAAGCCAGATATTTGTAAAGTTCATATTAGTGTATATACGTTTATGGAAGCCCGTTTGTGCCACAAAAAAAACAAACAAAGGATCCATAACTCAAAATTTCGAGTTATGTTTCTCGAAATTTTGACTTATTAACTCAAAATTTTGAGAAACATAACTCAAAATTTCGAGTTATGGATACCTGTTTTTCGGTGTATTTTTGGTGGCGGAAACGGGCTTCCATATTCGTTTGATCATACACATGCAAAATGGGGAATTTAAAAGCTCTTGAAATGCCCTGCATTATAGACACCCCATTAATCCCAGGGCCAAAGAGCACATTTACTAGCCAAACTGCATTTTTAGACTACCATTAAGGAAAAAAGATGAAAACAAAACACCTTCAAAATCTGTAGTTTTATTTTTTTTCTAATCTGACTCCAGGAAAATGTACACTTTCAAGAGCCTACTGCAACTTTAATAAAGAACCTTAAGGGCATCATGTCTGTGCAGTGTACTATGCAGAACCAAAAAAACTCATGTTTTTTCTAGACTTGGAAGTATTATTAAGCTTCTTAGCACTAAATAATGCTGTAGAGTTTAACCAAACTGATAGCTGAGCACTTTACCCCCTTGTCAATTTAATCCTCCAAAACAGTACTATTCAGGCTTCAAAAAACAAAGTGCAAAAAGCAGTGGGTGATGTTAAAGTGGCTACATCCACGTTCAGTGACAAGTTGTTGGCAACCTTGCAAAGTGGGGACAACTTGGCACCTTCGTCCTTTTTTATCAGCATCAGAGGAGCACCATTTAAGTCTTGTTCACACAGGGAGTAACGAGATCACACAGAGTCAATGACTTTCAGCAACTTCCAGTGAAGATGGGAAAATAACCACTTATTGACGCGAATTGGGCAGGTAGGCAAGATAACCTTTTTCAGCAGTGGCTCCTTGCAGGATACTGGTGACTTACAAATGACAGAGTAGTAAATACATTACAGGGGCAAACAGCAACTGAACATCGGCTAGCAACCAACCACAAAGACTTTATCTCTTCCACCAGGTATTACCATGACTACAATGTAGCATTGTTGTACTTCATTTCTGTTGGATCAAATTTGAGAAGTGTTTTTTAAAGCTAAGTTAATGCCATGATCCCGGGTCATTTCATTCATTTATTTGATCTTTGAGTCTTCATTCATTCGTTGTCCGATTGTCTGCTGTCCTGCCACGTTATGCCATATTTCCAGGTCTTTGTGGATTCATGCCAAGTTGTCACGTTTAAGGTTTTTTGCATGTTTATTTTGTCCTCGCCAGGTTTTTTCATGTTTAGGATGCTTCAAATTATTTTTGCGCTTTTATTTTTTGTACTGCTCAATAATGCCATAATAAACGGCAGGTTTTCTGTTAGAATCAAGTTTTGTTTTTGCGTGTCTGCATTTGGGCCCTCCTCTTCACTCCACACAGTCTGCATCCGCACACTGTGACAGGTAATAATACCATTTTTCTTTGTTGTCATAAGGCTCATATAAAAAAAAATAACATTTGCTGTAGTTTTTCAAAGCTCACTCCAGAATAGTGAGAGAGAGACAGATTTAATTGCATTTGGAAATTTTTCCCCTGTCTTTCATCTGTAAGGCCCAAGACTGTTCGCTTTGGCAAAACAGTTATGCAGCTGTTTCTCACTGAATTTGGCAATTTTTGTTTTAGGTGTTTACTTAAAGCTGAAATGAATATCTGGAAATCTATAACGATCATCTAAGCACTCATGTAGGACAGCTACTTAATGAAGCTACTTAATTTGATGGGACTGTTAATAAGGCCAGTGCTACATGTGTTACTAAGGATACTAAGAACTGCTTAGTCAGCAACATGAAATGGCAAGTTCCATAATTTCAGCTCACGACAGGAAGAGAAACTTATTTTTTTAAGAGTCTATCACCAAAATGACAAAAACATGCTTTCTCACTTCCTTTCGGTGGTTTCTAAATTTGCTATGTATTCGTTTTTTCAACATTTTCAAACTTTCAAGGTTTTAGTGATGCCTCCCTGATGGTATTGTTACATTTGATAAGATTCCAGACATCATCAGTTTATTTGCAGTACTGTGCATGTTAGGGAGACCAAAAAGACAAATGCAGTGTCTAACCAATATGAAGAACGAAGAGTCCAGTAACAGAATAATCTCAGCTTTAGACGTATCTAAATATTTAGAATGTGACAAACTATTTTTTTTTTTTAAATCTTGAAATCTTCTGAGATCTATGTCATATAGGCTAATCCTAAAATTTGGTGATAGGAAAAAAAAATTTTTTTTTAGATCTTTGATGAACAAACTAAATTTTTATGGTCTCTTAAATTTTTCAATGAGTTGACATAGAGACCTTAGTGTGCAGTAAGACCATGAGTAGTAGTAGTAGACTAGTATTAGTAGGCTTAGTGGCCCACCATCAGACATCTGTCAGCACAACACTCAATGTCAGTTTCGAGTGTTTGCTGTTTGTTTTTCTACAATGACAGCTGTAGAAAAAAAAGCTCATGTGTAAGAGACAGAATTAACCTGTACCTGACACATCTCCAGGTCTTTAATGAGGGGCTTCCCGTTTATCTGCGCTGCCTTCTGGATCAGTTTCCATGCTTCTTCTGTCCTGTCATTGGCCATTAACCAGCGAGCAGACTTTGGCAAAACCCTAAAAAATATATTACAGATAGTTGTTCTTTACACACATACTTGACTCTCGGTGCCTTAATTGGAAGCTATGACTTGTCACATCACCTAACTCTCAAACATCTTAGTAGAATTCAGCTATTATTGACTGTAGTATTAAAGTATTAAAGTAAGGGACAAACAGGAAGAATTCAAAAGTAGGTCAGCGTGTTTTTCTGTAAGACCACACTGGCTTGCGAGGAATTTCATATAAATCACAACAGTGAGCATTGGCTGTAGGTTTTATTTTCTGAACCACAGTGTTCAAAAACTCAGTCTGTTGTTGATTATTTCCCTTCTTTCTTTGCTTTCTGATACTTTTACCAAATCATTTTTGGAAACTAGTCAAAATTCTTGGCTGGGCTGCTCCACACTCACCAGATGTAGAAAATAAAGAGGAAGCCAGGTGCGGATATAGCCAACTGCAGTTTACGCCAGTCTCTTATGAGATATGCCACACCGGCCAGAAAAATGTAGCCAAAGCCAAAGAAGTAGTCTGTGATTATACCCGCCAACATCCTCTGTTTTGATCCGGTCCATTCTGTGCCTGTGCAGTAAGAACATATTAATACACAAAGCTTGACACACAGTACAAAATACTGTATGAAAGATATACCAAAAATAAATAAATAAGCACTGCCCTCAAAACATCAGTCAAGTCTTTGATTAAAACTACTTTCTATTGTAGAAATGTCACTGTACACATACTCTAGTACTTTTTTACAAATTTAACCTGCATGTGCCAAAATGGTGGAGTGCCACCATTAAAACTGTGGTTGAGCCCAATTGTTCATTCTTGTTAAATTATGAGAGAAGAAACTATTTTCTCCCTTCATAACATCTAATGGTAATTATAAATGCAGATTTTAGTTTAGGTTTATAACGCCATGCTTTGTAATCTTGTAAGCACTGTGCACCACATTCATTTATCTTCAAAGTAAAGAAGGAGAAGCAAAAACTGTACGTAAAACCACACCAGTCTAGCCAGTATTGGTAACGTAACATGTTTTTGTAATGTGAGAAAACTTTTCTTTGAATTACTTCCTTTTAATTCCTTTGAACAACAACAATTCACATAAGTTAATAATCTTGGTCAAAGGATAATACACATATCGTGCTGATCAGAATTTTTATCTGCACTATTGACACTTCAACAGTGAAGACATTTAGCATCTTGTTTAACTTCTGTTTTCATGTAACCACTGCAGGACACTGACCAAGGACAAAGGCATTCATGATAACACCAGAGATGGATGTTCCAACCATAAAGCGAAGGGCAGTGTAGATGTAGAAATTAGGTGCGAAAGCAGCAGCGACTCCAAAGATAGCCTGGCTAGCTAGGTTGACAAGGATAATTATCCTGCGACCGTATCTGCAACAAAAGATTTCAGAAGTTAGTCATTCCAGTAAATGACACTCAAAAAATTCTACCACTACAAAATCTAAAAGAGTAAAGTACCTTGTATTCAGATCAATAGTGCTCTGAAATGGCTATGTTTAACTTACTTATCAGCCAAGTGTCCAAACACAACCGCTCCAACAAGAAGGCCAAACATGTAGATAGATGAGCCCACATTGTTCAGGCTGGCATTATCGCACACCAGGTCCCACTAGGAGGAAGAAAAGCAAGATGTTTCATGAAAACTCTTAAACAGTGGAAAACAGGAAGGCGAAGTGAGTGGCACATTGGTACAAATGCTTTACTTTGAAAGGGATTGGAGACAATTCTGTGATTTTAAACAGCTAGAATACAAATTGATCCCCACAGTCACCCTAGACAAACCCTTTACTCAAGGACATGATATCTCAGAAAGATTGGATGTGATCATCATGAAATTTGACGAGATAGCAGGAGACGTTCATGTCCCTCACAGAATAAGGTCTAATAATAGTGTTGGCACTAACATGAATTTTTCACATTTTTTTAAGAACTCGGGAATCATTTAAAACATTATGTTTTACTCTTGGACCTTGAGAGAGCTTGATCACATAGGGATATGTAAGGAAAACTGCACTTTGTTAAAGCCTTGTGTCACCTGACTATAATTTCAGTGGTCACCCAGAGAGAAAAGGTTCATGTAGAGAATCACTATCTTTGGTGTTGTGGCACTCTCCCGTAAATTTGAATTCAGGAATCTTTAAGTTGGGCAGCACAGTGATGCAGAAAGGTCACAGCAAGAAGCCCTAGGTTCAAATCTGACATCTGGTTGAAGTGTTTCAGTGTGAAGTATGCATGTTGTCCTCGCGTTTGCATGTTTTGTCCACACAGAGTCCAAAGACATGCAGCTAGTGGGGTTAGCTTAATTCGTGATTGTAAATTGGCTGTAGGTGTGAACGTAAGTGTGAGTGGTTGTTTGTTTCTCTGTGTGAGCCCTGCGACGAGCAGTTAACATGTCAAGGGTGTACCCCTCCGCTCCCTCTATGGCAGGTAGGATGGGCTCCAGGCCGACCGTGATTCTGAGTTGGGTAAAAAAAAAATGGATGGGTGGATTCTTTAAGTTCTGTGTCTCTCTTGTTCAGTGTCTCCGACTGGATATTTGTGGTAGAGAGAACTCTGCAGCCTTTCATAAACTTCATTAACTTTGTCTCAACAAAAGGTTCTAGAGCGTTTGTAGGACGCTCTACCAAAGTGCTCTTTGGTTTTAGAACTAACATTACAGACCAGTGAGGTCCTTTATAGCATAAAAAGCTAAAATGCTCCAGGCCGACATACATCTTCTAATCAAATGATGAGTCGATTGTCCTAAATCAACTGCACTTAACTCTTAATTTTCTGCTTAGTTACTGTATTTACTGGAGATGAATTGTGTCTTACATGTGACAGTGCCCTGTCCAGTTACATCATTTTGGTCATGTAACTGCTGCTGCTCCCCGCCCCTCACGTGTATGTTTCAAAATCATTATCCAAGTATGTAGGGATGCCTAGAGGGCCCTGCCCTGCATGAGTCCAGCTCTCAACTGTAACCCCATTCACCCCTGTCTCAAATGTCACCAGAGGCCATTGTAATAAAAGTGTTAAGTCTCTCCACATTCCGTATCTGCATGCTGAACACATCTGGGTTTATCCAAGAGGCTGCTGGATTTCCACTCACCTCAGTTACTATAGTGTTTTGAAATGTCTCCGTGCTGTACTCCCAGCCCTCCGGGCAGCTCACGGTAGGATGTCCATTGCCAAGAGATTCAGCACTGCTGTGGTTTAAAGGGACGGTGCAGGACAGGCCAAGTTGTCCATCACGGGTGGTTAGAAGGCTGAAGTTTGAAGAGGCTGGAGTCCACGCTGAGAGCCCGGGAAAGCGGCATAAATGAGGAGGGACTGCCCCGGTGAAGACTGAAACCAGCATGTGGAATGCCAGAAAGATCTGAGGTAGACAGATCCACACATATAAGATCTTCTGGAACTTCCCAAAGCCTCCGATAACAGAGAGGATTTCATCAAAATTCATTGTGCTGACTGTTGGTGAATGCACAGTTAAAATCTGCCTTATTATAACTAATCGGATCTAATTCAGAAAGTCCAAAAGAGCTCCTAAAATGAAGCTGGAATACATGCACAAGCAGACAAAGCTTCAGTCAAATGTCTAAGAAAAAAAGGCTGTAATTTATGCCTGTGCCAGGCTAATGATTGGCAGAGTCACTCTCATTCATATGCAGTCACACCTGTGCTGCGCCGCACTCTAAACAGCAACCTGTGGCTATCTGTAGGAAAGTGTGCAGCTCTCTGAGGGTGATCTAACCTCCGAGTGATGGGAGTGAACCAAAACAGGAGGGAGGAGGTTCCTCACTGTGGGAGGAGCTGCTGTGTAGTGGGCTGCTTGCCTTTTGACTCTCCGCCCCTCCTCAAAAAGTTTCATAAGAATAAATTAGGCAACCCGTTTTGACTTTTTACCAAGAATTTGTGGCTGTCTCTCCCAGTTGACAAACAACTTGATTCAGCTGAATCATTTGCCCAGCATTTCTTGCAGCAATAAATGCGGATCAAAAAAAGTTCTGTTTGTTTATGAGAAAACCCAAAGGCGTCACATGGCTCCTCAGTTTCCTGTATTTCAGTTGTCAGACTAGTTCAACTTGTTGTTACTGTGACTGAAACAGGGGGGGGGGGGCAAAGAAGCATTACCCATTTCAGAGCACTATTGAGGAGGAATTAGAGCTGCTTTTTTATGCTATTCCATCACTAGCTCACCACTTCCCAAACATATCCAGTCATCTCTTGGCTTGTGCTGCTGATAGTATAGTTTAAAGAACCTCGATTATTTCTCCGGGAAATCCTCATGCATAGTAACTTATATGCAAACTGGAACAGAGCTCCCAGGGGTAATCTGAGAAGACTGGCATTCTTTGATTAGGCGTGGGGCTCCCGACACTGTCAGTGGGAAGTACAAGAAATTACTTCAGGAAGAATAGAGGATAGAAGAATAGAGGAGTAGTTTCATAAAATGATCAAAAAAGACCAGAGGCAACTCAGTACAAGACCTGCTACTGAATTCTAAGCAGGTAATACAACTCCGGCACTATTACATAAATGCTACTCGTCACTTTCACAGAAGGAAAAAGTAGCGTAAACAACTTTAATTTTTCAAGAGCTTCTAACAGTGTTCATTTCTGTGCCACCTGCACTGCCACTCATTCCACATTGCAGCACCATCTTGTGGTTACATGGAAACAAATGGAACTGTACAAAGCTGCAAAGAATCAATATATTTTCAATACTTCTGTAGTCAGTGTGGACAGTGTGTCTAATTAATTGTGTCTGCTTTGAATGGTCGACCCCAAATATTTAAACTCTACCAATTTCAGTATTCACCTTTTCATCTGTCTCGCTCTCATTCTTAAACATCTATCATACCCTCAACAGTTTCATTCCTCTTCTCGCCAGAGCATACCTCCATGTATCAGTACATGTCTTCTCCATTCCTGAGATATCCTCTCACTTTCCAATGTTGTGTTAGCCAGTCTCCATATCTCAACAGGTATATCTGGACTAACTGCCTTTTCATTCATCACGCTTTTCATAGCTGCCCCCATGTCCTTCTTACTAATCCTCTGGACGTCTTGATTCTCTATCTTTCCTCCATCCGCATTCCCCTTTCTCTCATTTTCTCATTGTTTTCTATGTAAAATGTATGAAAAATGAGAAAGCATTGATGCTAATTATTTAACATCTATAACAACATCTTTAACAAGAAGCAGTTCAGAGCTGATCCCCAGTGTAATCCCACCCCCAGCTTAAACCCATCTGTAACTCCTACCATGCACCCCACAAAGAAGCCAAGGGATATTTGGATATTTTGTATAAAGCAGGTTTTTGTGTGTGTGGATGATGTGTTGTTGAAGTATGTTGATTGCCAATGAAAATATAATTTCACATTTTAAAGGTCAACACGCAAGTAGCAACCCACTTAAAATTAATTTACAGCTTTTTCATAGAATATCTGTTTATTTGAAGCCAAGTTGGAAAGCTCCTGAAAGGAAAAACTGTAATGCCAAACTGTGACAGAATTGAAATGCTTAGGTTTTGAAAATCAGCCTGTTTACCATGTGGCTTAAATAAAACTCAACACTAATCAAAGACAGATCATTTGTGACCAGGAGGGAAAAACACAACCAAAAAAGCCCTAAAAGAAAAACAAAAACAGCAAATGTTATGACTAAATATTTTTTTTAATCTATGCATATGTACAGTATGTATGTTCTAATTACTGTAGGGTTAACTATTCATCATTGAATCATGATGGAAACTAACATGTTTTAGTGCTCTTATGGTGTATAAAAAACATTGCCGGATCAAAAAGCTTTTCACACTTTTCCACTGTGAGAAGGTGTTCCTTTGGTGTTGATAAGAATGTAACTACATTACTGTGGTAGATAATGACAACTTGAACATGTCTAAACTAAAGAAATGTGAATGAACGGCAATGCTGATCCAACACATTAACACCACAACAACAACAAAAATAAATCCACCAGACCCAAATACACCAACTAAATTTAAGATCCTCTAAAATTTTATTTTAAGATATCAGAGGATTACACTCAGTTTTCAACATCATAATACCAGATATCCTGGCCACCATACTGGACCACCTTCAGATCCCCCCTGCCACCTGCTCCTGGATCAAAGATTTCCTTACCAACCAACCAACCTCAATCAGTCTGGTGGAATCTGTCTCCACCTTCAGGTTTCTGGGCACCCAGAAACCTGAAGTCCTGAGGAAGAATAAACCTCAACCAGAAGCTGCTGCTGGCCTTTTACCACTGCCTGGGTGTTCACAACTGTGAACAGGAAGGGTGCTCAGAGGGTAATTAGCTCAAAAACTCATTGGCTGACCTTTGCCAACCCTGGAAGCCATTGCCACTCATGCCACTCACACAGTGGCATGAGTGGCACTCTATACTCTCTATACCCAGACCAAGTCCTATACCAAATCCTTTTTCACTGCTTCCTAGCACTTTGTTCTCCAGTGTGTGCCTTCCTTGTTTTGTACATATTCCTCTCCTTTTGAGTGTTATGAACATGGGTGAATTACTAGGCCATGGGGGCACATCCCTTGGAACCAGTAGGGGCTGTTACCCTTCATATTTTCATTTATTTATTTATTTTCAAAGTTAAATTACACTTAATACTGACCCGGGTTATATAATCACATGTATCTGGCTAACAACACGGTGAAAGCACAGACAGCATAGATTACATTTGGCCGGTTGGCAAATTGAATTGTATTAGTGGGTCCAAGTTCAAGGCAGGATGGTGGCTTAGCCGGCAGAGAGAGACACTTGCTGAACCCTCTGATGTCACTTGTGGTCCAGGGTTGAGGAATATTAAGACAATTTAAGGCCTCCTGTTAATGACTTTGCTTTAAAGAATACCAGAATGAACTCTGCTTTAGGTAGGTGATTTTAAAGCATGCACAGAATGTAAAAGAATAGCAGAAGAAGTATAATCTCAAAGTAATGTGCTACAAAACTTTGAATGCGTAGGTGTGTAGAACGTTTGTATCCAAAGTGTGTAGTCGTGATAATCCTCCCATGGTTGCAAGTACAATAGCCAGATACTCACAGAGTGCATGATATTGTAAAGAGGCTTATGTACTAAACATTAGCATATGGAAGTATGCAGTTGAATAAAGGCTCTAGCCATGGTTTTGGTCAGTAACCCTAGTAATGCCAGTCCCACTATGGTGCTACACATAAACACTAGTGAATCACCATCACTATTAAGATTCATTCACTTCAGACTACTACAAAATCCAATTTAAAGTTGTTCTGCAGCAATGGAGGTTGATGAAGCCTTGAAAGCTGGTTCCACTAATTCCTACAGGTGTTTCAACTTTCCTGGATTGGTTACAACCCCCTCTGTCTGCATAAAAGCATTGTTGGAACACATTGTGGTACCATAATCTCGTGAGAATCGGTTGAACAGTATTGTACTGCATGAAACACCATCATTGGACTACTGAATACTGGAAGAAGGTATTATGGACTGGTGAATCAAAATTGGAAATCTTCGATTTTTAATGATCTTTGCAGGCAGGATCTTTGTACGCTTTCAAGTAGGTGAAAGGATGGTTCCACAGTGTGTGGCATCAACTAGCATGTTGAAAAAATGCTAGAAAGAATGCCATGTGTGATCAGCTGTCATACCCACCAAAGGTGGCTACTTTGATGAGTCACAAGTTTAGAATACATTTTGGTCTATAATTTCATGATTCTTTTTCTTTACTCCAATTGCTTATTTAATTTAATTTCAGACTGCAATTAGACATTAAACTACATCATTTTCAATAAAAAACTGGAAAATTGGGCTGTTCAAAAACTTTTGACCGGAACTTTACTTTGAGTACACAGTGCACAACTGAGTATAAAGGTGCTATTGGGGGGGAATTAAAATCTCACTGCTGGGTCCAGACCTCCTCCAAACTGAAGTTTATTTACCTACAAAGAAATGAGCAGTCTCCAATTGTTATGGCAGTTTCATTTAAATTAAGAGAGACAGAATATCTACCAATAATCCAGAAAAAATGACATAAAAGTTATAAATTGTTTTCAGACTAAAAATACAACAGAGGATTCAGGAATGATTTCCCCCGCGGTATCAGTAAAAGAGACCATTAATATCTCTACAAGATTTTATAGCAACACGTTGATTACTAAATATAGCAAATATTTTATCATGGACTTTGCTGATCTGCTAGGCTCCGTTCTTTTTAAGTATGGTTGTGTTCTCATTGTCGGTGATTTTAACATACACACTTGCTGTAAGGATGACTCATTTGCTAAAGATTTCCTTGCTTTAACGGACTCTTTTAACCTGGCTCAGTGGGTTAATGACCCAACGCATGTTAAAGGACATACTTTGGACTTGGTTTTCTCATATGGTCTGGACATTTGTATCAAGGATATAAGTGACGCCGGGATCTCGGATCATTTCCCAGTTATATTTGATACTGGCTTATGCACTAATGAACTACATCCTGCGGCTCCCCTTCGCCCGCTACGTGTAATTAATGCTGAAGCGATGTCAAACTTCTCTATGTCTTTCTTGGATTCTGCATCTGTCACTCTCGACTGTTGTTCTTTTCACTCAGTTGATGACTGTGCTAATTCCTTGCTATCGATATTTTCTTCAATCCTTGATACTGTTGCCCCCATTAAGATGAAGCGCCCTAGAACCTACTCTCAGTGTTGGCTTAATGACACTACGAGCGCCTTACGTCGCGTGTGTCGGCGCGCTGAGAGAAGGTGGAAAAAAGATAAACTTCAGGTTTCCCATGACATGCTACGGACTAGCCGCTTAAAATTCCAAAGTGCTACTAAAATGGCCAAAGCGTCCTTCTTGTCCAAAATCATCCTGGCCAATGACCATAACCCCCGTACCTTATTTAAAATTTTTTAACTCTGTGGTTAACCTTTCCCCGGACATGCCTTTAATTTATTCTCAGGCTCTTTGTGAGCGATTTCAAATTCACTTTTTAGAAAAGGTCTCATCTCTTAAGTCCTCCCTTCCCCCTGCTTTATATCCTCTCCCCATTCCTGAGTGCATTTCAACTTTCCACCAGTTTGAGCCTGTGTCACTTTTGACTCTTAAGCGGCTAGTTGCTCAAATGAATAACACCAATACTGTGCTTGACATTCTTCCATCTCGTTTAGCTAAGGACTGTTTTGATGTAATCGGACCTAGTATCCTATTTCTTATGAACTTTTCCTTGCTCTCAGGCTGTGTTCCTTTGGCCTTTAAGCATGCTGTAGTCCACCCGATTCTTAAAAAAAGAAACTCTGACTGTTATGACCTTTCAAACTACAGACCAATCTCTAAGCTTTCGTTCTTGTCCAAGATCCTGGAGAGACTAGTTCTCTCCCAGCTCCAAGCGTACTTGGACACGAACAATATTGCTGAGAAATTTCAATCTGCCTTTAAGCCATTGCATAGCACTGAAACAGCGTTGGTTAGAGTTCTTAATGATATTCTTGTAATCACTGCTACTGGACGCTCTATGGTCCTAGTTTTACTGGACCTCTCTTCGGCCTTTGATATGGTGGACCATAACATTTTATTACTAAGACTTGAGCACACTGTGGGTATTAGAGGCACTGCCCTCGACTGGTTTAAATCATACCTCGCTGATAGATCCTTATCAGTTCACTTAGGCACCTTCTCCTCTTCCTCCGCTCCAGTCTGTTGTGGTGTGCCTCAAGGATCAGTTTTAGGCCCTATTCTCTTCTCATTGTATTTGCTCCCTTTAGGCGCAATCTTTGAAAAATACAATATCGCCTTCCACTGTTATGCCGATGACATACAGATCTATTTTGAACTTACTGACGACCTAGCTGTGTCCCTGCACTACTTTCAAGAATGCATGCGGGAGGTCAAAGAATGGTTCCTGAGTAATTCCCTCGTTTTAAATGATAAGAAGACTGAGATTGTGGTGTTCAACAGTAAAATCCCTCGTGCCCAACTCTGTGCTGCCCTGGGTTCCTTTGCTAGCTTTTCTTGTGACTATGTCAGTAACTTGGGTGTACTGCTGGATAGCTCGCTCAAACTCGATAAGCAAGTGTCTGCTGTAGTGAGATCTAGCTTCCACCAACTGCGCCTTATCTCTAAGGCTAGGCATTATGTTCCGCATGAGGACCTGGAGAGGCTTATTCATGCTTTTGTGACCCCCAGGTTGGATTATTATAACTCTTTGTACTACGGTCTTCCCTCTTCTCTTCTTCTTAGACTGCAAACAGTCCAAAATGCAGCAGCCCGCCTTTTGACTGGTACCAGGAAATTTTGCCCTATTACTCCTGTCCTAGCTAGCTTGCATTGGCTGCCCATAAAGTACCATATTCAATTTAAAATATTACTCCTTACTTTCAAAACTATTAATAAATTAGCGCCAAGTTATCTTAGTGAACTTCTCAAACCACATACTCCTGCTAGAACACTCAGATCTGCCACTCAACTACTTCTGACCCAACCCAGATCTCGACTGAAGTCCCGGGGTGACCGTGCGTTTGCTCTGGCTGCCCCGGTACTGTGGAATACCCTTCCTCTCGACCTCCGCGCATCTGATTCCATTGCACTGTTCAAATCACGATTAAAAACCCACTTATTCAATCTTGCCTTTCCCTCTAGTTAATATTTCTTTTATGATTTTATATCATGCACTTTTATGCTCATTTAAATTCTTGTTTGCTCTGTACCTGTTGCTTTCCTATGTATCAGTGACAGTTATCTGCTTGCATACTTAATACTTGCTTTGGTCCTATTTCTATTATCCTCCTCCTATACTCTATCTTACTTGTTAAGCACCTTGGCATACCCTTGGCTTTTAAGTGTGCTTTATAAATAAAGTTTATTATTATTATTATTATTATTATTATTATTATTACTTGTAGTTATAGAATATATATAGTTACATTGCGACTAGTTTTTAAAGTTGATAACCATCTGATGACATTCTGGCCTCTCATTGTTGGCAGTACTCATGGTAGTACAGCACGCAGTAGCAGCAATACGAGTATTATCAGTGTTTCCATATGAAATCTCAAAGGACTGCTGGTTTTACGAGAATGTAGGTGGAGAGCTAGCTATGAGAGGAGCCTTTATACTCAGTGTAAATAATAATGGAATGTGAACTCAAATAGATGTCAGTCCACATTAGGTGAAGCATGCAGCTTCAGCACCGCATTAAATAAACAGCACAGAGTGAATGTGTCAACTGAGAAGACTTTTAATCATGAAATTAGGTTTGTTAAGATGTTATGTACAATAGTAGCTTATAACACACACGGTTTAAAGATTTAACCCGTATTTTCATTCAGGTGTGAGTAAGGCTAAGGCTAAGACTATGGAAGTAGGCAGGTTCTGAAGGCTGTGGAGCGACCCAGCATCAAATACTTCCCCTCTGGATCAGTGAAATGGGGGGAAAGGTGTGTTTGAGGAGGGACAGAAGGGTGCTTTGTGGCCTTCCCCAGTCAGGTCAGCTCTCGCAATCTCTCCCCACCCCACCCCATTCCAATCCTCTCCCTCTTCCAGCACCCAGTCTCCCTCCCTCAATCCCACCTTCCTGCTCCCTCGTCACCCCATCTCTCTCCTGGATCTCACACAAACCTTGACCACTTGAGAGATGCTACTGCTTCTCTGCCATTCCCTCCTGCTCATCTTTGCTCAACAGGTAAGAAGAGCACTACCCTTTCACCTTTTTTTCCCTCAGACTGCAGATAAGACAACACTCGATGCCACTCAGAAACTGCTATATATAAATCCAGAGGAAAGCACGTAGCTGTATGGGATACCTGACTGCAAGTGAATACCAAACACCCCAGTTCAGACTTGACTGTTTGATAGTATTATTTGTATGTAGGCTTTAGTAGTTTACTGGCTTTAGTGTAGGGTTTATTTTAGAAGCGTGAAGTAAGAAAAGATGACAAAATTGGGAAGCCTTTGCAGTTCAAGCTCCCGTGGACTCATTTTCACACCATGAAATGAGCTCATTCAGCAAACCTGGCAGACAGGCTTCAGATTTTTGCCATAACCCTCAGTAACCCTTGGAAGCTCTGAGAGACCAGGGGTATTTGGAGCACAAGTGGTGCCATGGCTGGATTTCATCACAGCAAATACCATCAGGTAAACATGGACATTCAAGGACTGGAATATATTGAAATATCTAAGACATTTTGGCCTCTCACTGCTCTGAGCTCTGTGCAGTGTGTCACTATGTTAGATGTTGAATTTTTTGGCTGTCATGCTTTGTTGAAAGGTTTCTTATAGATTTTTGTTTCTATTTTGAATTTTTGTTTTGTTTTGTTTTGCACTTAGCAGTGAAAAATACAAAGCAAGAAAGACTGGGAGGAGCTGAGTTCCCCTTAACCAGACTGTCTCTGCACAGTTACAATGACAATGCTAAACTAGAAGTATGATGGGTATTAGACATGTCTAAGCCTCAAACCTGAAAGTGTGTGTGAGAGAGAGAGAACAAATTTCAATCTTTTCTGATAATTATTAAAGATGATCAGAAATTAAGTGGCTAAATGTGTTTTAGCTAAAGCTAACACATGGATCTGAGTACAGCCACTGCAGTTAGTATTTTACTCGTGGTTTTTAGACACAGACAGTAAAGATAGATGAGTTTAAATACCTGAAGTCAACCATCCAAAGCAATGGACACAAGAGAGATGAAGAAGAGAAACCGGCAGGGTGGAGTGGGGTGGGTGGAGACGGGTGTTAAGTGTGATTTGTTACACACTTAACACTTAAAGATAGCAGTGAGAGAGAAAGGCAAGGGTTACAAGACAGCAGGGAGACCTGCTATGATATATGGTTTGGAGATGGTGGCACTGACCAAAAGACATGTGCACCACTCTAAATAAGGGGTACATGCACTCACTGCACCATAAAGTCATATCCTGTTAGCAGCTTTAGAGAAATTTAGAAAGCATGTACTTGTACTTTTTAGAACAAGTATATTCAAATAACTCAAATAACTATTATCCAGCGTAAAACTGCCAAATCAAACATGTGGACCGGCCTGCTGTGGTGTGTGTGTATAAGAGAGAGAACGGAAGACAGAGTGAGATTTTATGTTTGCTCTAGTACAACGTGGCAGTAAGGGACCCCAGGGAAAAAAAAGCCCCAGGGCCTATCATGGAGTTGCTACTCCTGTGGCAATGAGATAATTTTTCCAGTCCAGGGGAAAAACTAAAAGCACCTTTGAGGCATCATCTGTCTCCTCACTTTCATCTCCCTCAAGCTGGGCTAAAAAATATCTGACACAAAATATTGACCTTGGCTGGTAAAAAGCACTACAGTAAAATGCAAAGGCATCTTGTTCCTTTAGTCTCCCATTAGAGTGTCTGCACTGAACACTAAAGAGTTCTACTTTAACATTTTCCAGAGTAACTAAACCTGGTTGGACAAGGAGGGTCCAGAAAGATGGGTGTGAATGTAGACAGGAAGCAGATAGATGTTACTGGTACATGTAAACATTTTATTATTTGAACTGTCAATTTATTTTAAAAAAAAGCTACTGGCTTGAGGAGCGGCGTTTTTTACTGTACATTTCCCGTATCATCTCCATCATAATAATAAAATAGAAATAGTACTGCCAATTCAAAAATTTGACTCCTTCTGGCTGTTTTCCCCTCAGTGCTTCAGCAGGGCGCAGAACAATGGGCAGCTGCAAGCTCCTCAGGGTGGACGGGCTACGACAGAGAGACGCCAATTCTGCCAGTGGCCCTGCAAGTGTCGGGAGAGACCTTACTGTGCCCCTGGTGTCAGCTCTGTCCTGGATGGGTGTGGCTGCTGTAAGAGCTGCGCCCGACAAATTGGAGAGCCGTGCAACGAGAGGGACGTGTGCGACCCACACAAGGGCATGTACTGTGACTTCTCCGCAGACAAGCCAAGATACGAGGTTGGAGTGTGTGCATGTGAGTGGACCTGATCTTTTACTTGATTGCAGGCAGGGTTGCAATAAAGAGTCAAGGGGCCCAACACAGGTTTTAATCAGGCTTCCTTACTTGCACTGCAGCAGTGACTCATGGTCAAAGCAGCCACTCATTTTACTCGGATCCTTCGTTATTATGTCCCTCCATCTATTATCTTACCACGTTTGTTTCATCTTCCTCGTGTCTTCCTCCCTTCTCCACAGCTGGTGCCCACAGCAGCAGCCTCCTGTGACTGTGAGGCCTGTTACAACTTGTTGCTGGCTACTACTGTTCGCGGAGCCAACAGCTAATGTGTTGATTAATTTGACACAGATTTTCTTTTGGCTTTTCAGTTTCACCTTTTCACCACTAAACGATCGTGGGGCGATCGTGGCTCAAGAGTTGGTAGTTCGTCTTGTAATCGGAAGGTTGCTGGTTCGAGCCCAGCAATGCAATCCATTATTATTATTATAAACCTTTACAAGCTCGTGAAAAGATTTGTAATAAATATGAATGAATGGGCTGCTGTCAGTGCTTGTATGACCAGTGTGCAGCAGCCTTTCAGATCGGCGCTCCGGGAATAGGGCCATTGTGCCAGATTACCAGTCCAGCTCAGATTACAGGGGTACATGCTGCTTTACTTCCTACAACTATGGCAGTGTGATGCTGGCTGTTGGCAGGTGGTCAAACATTGTAAAAGTTGGACATGGCTATAGTAACATCACCCACTGGTTTGCGTTTTAGTATTTTGAAGCCTTGACTTTAGCTTAGACATGGCCATCTTCATTCTTTGCAGAGCAACTGTAATGGATGGATATACTTTTAGACCACAGGTTAAGTTATAAGCTAATGCTAAGCTGCATCCATAACCGTACAAGTGCAGACTGGATTATTTTTAACTAATGCAGCTGATAAATATAGTTGCACCGTAGCTGCTAATTAATGCTGACAAACCAATAAAATATTTGAATTTTATTGAATTTGACTTCCTGAGAGAATGGTCTATAGCACACAACAGCCTATAATAATCATGATCAAACTGACCTCACCTCTCACTTTAAGCTTTAATACAGTTCAAAAGTTTAGTTATTGGAAATTTATGAAGGGAAATATTAGCTACTGAGACCAAAACACCTTTCTGTACCAACTTATAAACATGTTTTTGTTTTTTTTTTTGTTTGAAACAGCAGTCTATGGGGCTCGCCTCACTTTTGGATTCAGGGTCAAGAGGATATTTGAGGAGTCAGCCCCAGGGGCTGCTGTCGCAGGGTTACGTGTGTTGCAACAGTAACAGAATTATGGATATATTGTGAATGGCATATTTTAAAGCAGTGTAAATCACAATTACTCTACCATGAGCCAAACAACATTTTGAAAGACCATAAAAGTTGTATGTTTAAATTAGTTTTATTAGTGTTTGAATAAAGCCACACAGTGGCTTCAGAGGAGGCCGCTCTAAACCAGTTCAACGGGAAAGCAATTTAAAAAAAATATGCAAGTGTGAAGAAGCCTGAAGGGGCTTTTACAAACCTCAGTGGGAAACTTAAACTCCAATCAACAATTCCGCCTACGTGAGTCAAAAACTGCTGGTTTCTGTGTCCATCCCTGCAAAAACATGTTTTTACATTCCATGTCATCATTCGAAATGTGCAAATTGGGTGCTAGGCTGGGAATCAATGCCAGCATAAAGGAGTATGCCATTTTTAAAAAGCTAATTTGCACTCAAATCTCATATTTTGTATGCTTGTGGGGAAAAAGGCACAGTAAAATTCTTGGTTTACAAAAAACCCCCAAACAAACAAAAAAGATATTAATTTGCATTACAGTCTTAAGATCCACCATAATCAGAGTTTGAGATTTGCACCAGCATGTTTCTTCTCATTCCTTCAGACATGATGGCGGTAGGCTGTGACCTGAATGGGGTCCACTATGAGAATGGAGAATCCTTCCAGTCCAGCCCCCTCTACAAGTGTACATGCATCGCTGGAGCCATCGGCTGTACCCCTGCTTTCATCCAGAAGCCTGCTGGTCTCTTAAGCTCTGCACCACTGATCAGCAACACGCCAGCTGGCCTTCGCAGTGGCCAGAGCCCAAACAAGCACCAGCAGGACACTACCTACATGTCAGGTGTGTGTTTAGAGAATGAATTCATGGAGAAGGGCCAGGCTGTCTGGCCTGGAATGCTAATTGCTGTCCAAGTTAGGTAGCTGGAAGGGAAGGAGGAGCCTCATTACTCAGTACTGTCAGTGTGAGGTGTGACTGCCTGTGGTTAAACTGTCTGACACATATGATTCCAGTTAGAGGAGGAAAAGAAAGAGGAACAAGTTGGTTTTTATTAAAAGCCATAAAAATGCCACTTTGATGTACTGCAAAGCTTATTTAATTGGCGTGGCATGTAGCTGAACCAGATCTATCACATGATCTATCTGAGTCACATACAGTGATTTGCCACTGTGAAAAAACAAAGCACTTTCCCACCCAGCAAAAACTCATCGTCCCTGTTGTGGAGATTTGGCTGAAACATTTTGATTTTGATTAAAAATGTCAAGAAAAGACACGACAAGCTTACTAAGTGGTGCAAACGAGCATGACGCTATAGTCACAAAAATGCACTAACGAGATGGGAAAGTTCTGAGGGTGATCTAATAACAACAGAAGCTTTTATTTTGGTGTTTGTGGGTCTGATCTGGTTGTGGTTCGAGAAGTGTTGATGCTAGTGGATGGCTCCGGTGCCAAAAATCTGGGCTCTAGCTCTCCACAGAGTCCTCACCCTACATGTTTAGGGTGACTCCACAATAATAATAATAATAAAATAATAATAATAATAATAATAATAATATGTAAAGATAGGCATTCTTTTACATGTAGCCGAGTTTGTATAGTGAGCTGGTATGTTTACAGTGTTTCAGATTCTTTTGTGTTACATTTCTATGCAGATCTTTTAATTTTTTTGTCCTTTTCTTTGTAGCAGCAATTTCATATCATAATGAATTCAAAATCGATTAATGGGACTGCTCCCATAAGGTTCTATAGCACCTAATCACAACCAGTATTAGTCAAGTTACTTGAAAATAGTAATTTGTTACTAATTACTTCTCCACAAAGTAATCCTGTTACTTTACTGATTACTTATTTTCAAAAGTAATTAGTTACTTTATTATTTACTTTTTAAAAACATGATACATACGTAATAATGCAATAGACCTTTCAGCCAATTCTAATTTTTTTCCTGCATAATCCATCATATAAAATTTGATCAAATCAAAAAGTCTCTTTTTCAAACTTGTTTTATTAGTTTTAATCTTTTAACTTTATACACATTGCATTAAGCAAAAATTAAATTATATGCAACATTCTCTGAGTTGAAGAAATTTGTTTAACATTTAAACCTATGTTCTGCATATTCCAGCATTTAAAATAAAATAATTTTTGTGTTTACTCTCACACTTTCAAATAGATGCAAAACAAACACAGCAAGAAGTTTAATTTTTCACTGTAGAAAGAAGTTTTCTTCCCACGTAGAGTGCACAGCGGACACTAATGTTTATGTCACTTTTTACAGAATCAAACTCAAAGTAATGTCAGTAATTCCAAGCCTTAAACACTGCATGGATGTACTCTCTGCCGCAGATCAACAGTGGATAATATCTCTATATTATCCACTATTGTCATGAGACATTAACAAACAAAATCAGTAATGCAGCATGCTTATGGTATAGTAACAGTAATCTAATTACATTTTTGGAATAGTAATCCCTTACTTGTTACTTGAAAAGTAATCAGATTACAGAAATGCATTACTTTTAATGCATTACTGCCCATCTCTGATGGAGACACAGCAGCTTGTTGGAATGATTCTGATCTGTGCTTTGCTTGACACAGTACCCTTTAACTGTAACACTGAAAGGTTACAGGGACCCTCCTTTAGCCTGGAAGAAGAACTGCCTAATCCAGACCACCCACTGGAGTCCCTGCTCCAAGACCTGCGGCCTGGGCATCTCTGTACGTGTCAACAACGATAACAGCAAGTGTGAGATGAGGAAAGACCGCCGCCTGTGCCTGCTGCAACCGTGTGAGAAAAGCGTGCTCAGGAGTGTTAAGGTGGCATCTTTAGCTTTAATCTGTCTGAATCTTTAATATTTTCATTTAATTTTTAAAGTTTTTTTTCTCAAACTCTTAAAAAGAAAGACACCAATTGCTATTCCCACTTCTAGGTGCCAAAGGGAAAGACGTGCCGACCCAAATTCCAGGCAAAGAAAGCAGAGAAGTTGACTCTCTCTGGCTGTACCAGCAACAAGAAGTTTAAGCCCACATACTGCGGTGTGTGTACAGACAAGCGCTGCTGTGTCCCCAACAAGTCACGCATGATCAAGGTCAACTTCACCTGCAAAGGAGGCTCCAACACACAGTGGAAGATGCAGTGGATAACGTCCTGTGTGTGTCAGAGGAAGTGCAACGATCCCGGCGACATGTTTTCTGACCTGCGTTTACTCTAAGGACCCCAAACGTCAGAGACGCAGAGTGGTGCGAGCCCCGCTGTGAGAAACTAAGGACTGAAACATACATACACTTTAATTCTCCCTTAGTAACAGTTTTGCACCTCCAAAAGGACAAAAACAAAACTAATTTTGAGAAAGAAGAACAACAGATCATTAAAAAACAAAACAAAACAAGGTTTTATGGAGCACTCTTCAGGACAGGTATGTGCACTAACAACAAGGAATATGGCCAGTGTACTAGCTTTAACATTACCTCATAACAGAACAATCAGGGAGCTTGGAAAAGCAAATAGAAGCTTTAGAGTAGATTAAACTGATATTCTCTTTAAGTGCTGTTTGGAACACTTTGACCATGCCATGAATTAGATAACGTTGATATGTAAAAGCTTCAGTTCTGTGAGTTTGATTCCCAGAATCACAGCACAGCAGACCTTCATCTGGCGATGGAGAGTCTGGGTGCATCAGGCGTGAGTCTGGCCTTGGTGGCATCCAGATGATGATATTCTTCAATCAGTGAGTTGAGAGAGGCAATGGCCTCTGAGAAGAAGCTCTGCTCCATCCCTTCTACATGCAGGTAGTGGTGTAAGTGAGCCTAAAATGAAAAAAACAAAACATTAAACTGAGTCTGACTCAGGCTGATGGTGTGTTTGTCAGATTTAGAGGCTGATATGCATTTGCCAATAAGCTTGAAGAATAAACCTGAGATATCATTTCACCTGAAGACAAACTGCTTTGTTTTCTGTGGCTATACCTGCACCACATATTGAATTAAATAAAAGAAAATACACATTTTGAAATCTATGTATGCCTCTAAACTTAAACCAGTGCAGGAAGACTATATGCCAAGTTATCTTTTGTAGCTACATTTTACAGATGGGTTAAAAGGTTTAGGGTTTAAGCTAGAATTAGGTTTAGGCTAAGAGTAGACTATAGGTTTGTAATAGTAAAATTTAAGTTATTAGATCTGGGAATGCATTACTATTAAAGAATGTCCTCACAAAGACAGCTTAAGACGCACCTTCTTCCTGTAGAGCTTAGTAAAGCGTTCCCTGAGCTCCATGAACGTGGGCTTCACGCAGGTGTTGTTGGCCAGAGCTAACAGGGAGTGGGAGTGTCCCACGGGAGGCACTGAACACAGACTCGTCTTCCAGCCTTCCTGGTTCCATGAGACAAAGGGCAGTGATGGTCTCAGTCTAAAGCCAGGAGAGAATGGAAAATAACTGTATATGTAATGTTTAACATGTGAGCTTCACATGACAACCAAAAGACTTTGTTTAGTCTCAGTTTACTGTACTTTAAACTGTACTTTATCCTGAAATCAATATGTGAACAGTTCCCTAGCTAGGAGCTATGACTTTAAATCCAGAAACCAAGCATATTTACCTCACTAGCTTTAACAACAATCAAACAATTGGGAATGAAACAGTAAAAAAAAAAAAAAAAAAATCACTTGTCTGCAGATTAGAGGACTACCAACATCTACAAGTATCCTTATAGTTAAGATACTTAGTCCTGTTTGTACATTAAGTATATATGTATATGTATATGTATATATATATATATATATATATATATATATATATATATATATTAGTACTTCCTTCCTCCTCCTACCTCTTTTGCCAACAATTTTAACACAACAGTCACAGTACAAAATGTGTGTGCCAACTGAAAAGGAGTTCTGTGAGGGCAGTGGTTAGAGGAGAATATAGTAAGAGCTTGTGGCTGAATGCAGTAATCATGACTTACTGCTAGTGCTCAATGGGTATACTATGGGAAAAGGTGAGTGTGTGGATCACTGGGTACGTTGGGATGGTTGCATGAAATCATTACATCTTTTGGTGTAGAATTATATACAGAAATAAAGGATTTTCCTCTGACCTCTCGATGTTCCTGCGGACATCAGAAACCTGCACGTTACCCCTGACCATGAGGGCACAAGCCAGGTACAGGCTGTGCTTTGGGTCAGCTTGTATTAGCTGGTGGTCTTTACTGAAGGCATCGCTGAACATCTGATCCAGTCTAGAGCACACGGTTGGAAGACAGGAGAAGAAAAGAAATGCTTGTATCAGTTGATCAACTTTACAAGAAATGAATGTGCATCAAATCATGTTAAATATTCCTTTTATAGCTTTTTCTTCCAGCCTCAATGAACCCGATTTTAACTGAACATGCCTTGAAGATTTTTATCAGAAGTTCAAAAAGACTGGGAACCAAGATGGCAGTGTTTGGCATAGAAGAATGTTTGCACCTTTATTTATGTAGGGAAGTCCCAAAGAGCAGGCGAGATATTTTTAAGCAACACCATGCCCTGCATTCATACAGTCACATATATTTACTGCTGGGAGTTATCCAGTAAAACCACCACTCTTTTTGACCAATAAGCATCTTCATAGGAGGAGAGAAGGTCTCTGTGGCCCACACAAGGCCACTTTTGTGGCAGCTGTTGCTGGGAGGAGGTAGGCAGATTGGTGTTTTTTTTAAAAAAAATTTTTTTTTTTAAAATCCTACGTCTGGAAGGCTAAAATTGAACTTGCCGCTTTTTCACATATTAAAAAGAAAGCTGGGGCTTTGTGGTGTTTTAAACTCTTACGCTTCTGTTTAACTAGGAAGAAAAGTGCTGTTCTGAGTTTTTAGCACCTTGGTTATTCAGATCAGGTGAGTTCATTAAAAAATACTAGTTTTATATTTAATACAAACTCAAGGTCGAATGTAAAGTGTTAAACCTATTTGAACTGGATCTTACTTTAATACTATTCAGCAGAATTTCTCAACTATTAATCATTAAGTACTGGATTATTATTTAAACCATTCACAACTCTTAGCTACGCCTCTATTTTCCAGCTGTTTTCCCCACTTCTGCATCACAAGCTAATCTGTCACTCTACCACTTGGACACTAACCTGTGGGGTGTTTGTACTTTGGGTTGAAAATCATAGACTAACCAGGTCATTCATAGAATCATTTTAAAAAGAAAGCTTTTACAGGAGATAATTAATTGATCATGAGCAAGTTTCACTACCACTGTAAAAGCAGACATTTGGGCAGTTTGCCACTCTGAAGCATTTAGGAGTGTGCAAAGAGCACCACAATCCCCCACAATTCTTCCCAAGGTCACACCATGCAATGCTCAGAGGAAATCCAAAAGACCCAAGAGCTACAACTGAGATTCTACAGGCCTCTGTTACCTGGTAAATGTTAAAGGTCATGACAGTACAATTACAAAAAAAAAAGACCGAACAAGTATGGCTTATTTGGATAAAACCACTGAAATGGAAATTGCATAGAAATTATGAAAACAAAAATGTTGAAATATATTCTATTTTTTGACTTTGCATAATATTGCAAACTCTATGAGTAAAAAAAAAATCCATTATTTATTCAATTAAATACCCTGAATTCAAAAATTTAGTAGACCATAACATAATTTCAATTAAGTACAAAGAATATAATAGACAATTACCACCGAATATGCACAAGGTGTGGATATGAATGAAGGATAAACACAAAACCAATGATGTCATTGTGTATATTTTACAGGAGTTTGGAACTATTGTCCTGACAAAACTGAAATGTGCAGCACACTGAAACTATTTAAAAATGTCATGTTTAGTGTTCATCTGTAGCTGAATTTGGGGCAAACGGTCAATCATTTCTTTCTGTTTTCATAGTGATTTTGTGTTTAAACCAGATGTTAAGGATGTGGTTGTGTTCCTTATGTCTAGAATGGTGTCAGGGACAGGAGTTATGTAAGCTGCAAGCTTCAGCCTATACTCTTTCACATGATTCATATCAGGAAAATATTTGAATCTAAATTATGCCACTAACCATATCAGCCACCCCATCTGTAGGAAATCGTGAGTCAGTCCTGCTTGACTGATGCTGTTTCATCATCATGTTACAAATGACAGTTTAAGTTACGGTGTAAACCAACCGAAACCACTTCTAAATGGTCAAGTCATCAATGGAGGGGTTCATGTGAGGAGGAGCTCTGTAGGACACACAACAACTGTCAGGTAAAAATAACTGCACCGATGGGCACAAGGCTTACCTCCTCGTGGGCACATTAATATCTGCTAATGTGTAGAGGGGTGTGAGACTGGGCACCAGGTAATGTAAACGAGGAAAGGGCACCAGGTTCATAGCAATCTCATTCAGATCCATGTTGAGGGAGCCCTCAAAACGGGCTGAGCTGCAAATAAAAAAGTTATAATGACATGCTCAATTTGACTGCATAATAACGTTAAGTTCCACTAATTAGGCATAACTAAAAGAAGCAAATCTAGAATATCTTCTTGATACACAATACTGTGCAAACGATCAAAATACTTTTATTCATAAATAACTTCCTAAGTTGACTTGTGTGACAGTACCAAATCTCCAGGTTGACTCTCAAGCCCTTGCAGGACTCTGTCACAGAAGCTTTTAATGATAAGCGTTAATGATAGCATCACGCGATAAACACCTGAAATGCTTTGACATCTCTGGTTAGTGTCTTATGCTCTAACTTTGGCTGACTCAAAGGGCCAAAGTTAAAACAGACAGGAGACTGCAGATGAAAGTCCAAACTGGCTTTACTGACTGTTATTATGAAGAGAATGGATACTAATGCATTTATTATGGCAATCTTATGGACTAGAAAAAATGGTCAAAAGGGTGTTAATGTTTTATGAGCAAACAGTAATACTATACCTGGTAATATTGAGCAACAGGTTAGCCACAATGTTATTCATAGCATCAAAGGGTTTTTCTGCCCCACTGAGGCCTCCCTGTCCAGAGGTGACTGCGCTGTTTCTCTTGATATTTAAACCGGGCTTTGTACCATGAGACATAACTTTAATCTTGTTCACAATGTCAACCAATGACTGGAAGGGGAGAAATGAGGGAAAAGAAGAAATCACATTCAGTTTGACAGTTTTTTATGTGCGTTGCACAGACATTTGCAGGGAGAGAGGGGAGGCATTTCTGAATGCACAAACCTGGTTTTCCACTAGCAGGACACAATCAGCGTGCTCTGTGAGCTTGTTCATGGCAAGGACACTGTTGTATGGTGAGGTGATTACGTCATCTTCCCCAGATGGATAGATGGAGGTGACAACGCGACACACCTCAGGGAACTCCTCCTCCAGCAAGCTGAGCACTCTGGTTCCCAGGCCAGAGCCAGTACCTTAATTCCATAGTCAGTAACTAATTAATTATCAGCTGTCTACAGAAAAATCCTTAATTTACTGACATGACAATTTAAATCTTATTTCTACACTGCTTAAAAAATTAAGGGAAGACTTTGACGTATAACAGTATAGCTGCAATCCCTGGTAATCCCTGAGTCAGATCGTGGACACTGAAGATGAAAGGACCGATCAAGCTGGAGGAGACCTATCGGGTTTGGTTAGCCTGTGGGATCTCAGAGGCAGCCGATTGGTAGTGGCAGGCCAAGCAGAATATAGCTTGGGCGGTGGGTGAAGCAAAAGCTTAGGTTGTGGGAGGAGTCCAGTGAAGCCTTGGACAAAGACTTTCGGTCTGTCTCGAAGTGTTTCTGGAAAATCGTCAGGAAAGCAGTGCTCTACTCTGCGGGTGTAGTGCTGCGGACTTCAACTGAGTATATAGTCAGACAGTGGAAGGAATACTTTAAAGACCCACTTAACCCCACTGACATGCCTTCTCTATAGAGGAGGCAAGTCTGGGGACAAGGTCACTGAGGTAGTTAAACAACTATCGGTGGCAGAGTCCTTGGACTAGATGATGTTGATAAAATTCCTGAAGGCTCAGGAATGTCATAATCATCATGTTGCAGGGCTGCCTACTTAACACACCTCTGCATGGAGATCGAGGTAATGCCACTGGACTGGCAGTCTGCAGTGGTGTTTCCCATATTCAAGAAGGGGGAGCAGAAGGTGTGCTCCAACTATAGGGGGATTACACTCCTCAGACAAAGAAAATGGATGGATGAATATTTGAATATATTATTTCAATAAGTTTTTTCTCTAAATTCTAGTTTCTATTTTATTTCAGCTAACTACTTTTACAGCCTTCACACAGATCTAAAAGTAAAGAAGTGACGTGCGTGACAACAAAAATACAAAAATTAAGTAAGTGAAATGAAATCATGCACAAATGTATTCTTATTGGCTTTATTCATTTTTTTGTCACTACAAATCTAACATGAATTAATTGAAGTAAAGCTTGGAGTACTGGACTGTGAAGCATTAATGAAAGGATGCCCTTGAATCAGAGCCTTACCTCCTCCCATAGAGTGAATGAGAAAGAAGCACTGCAGACAGTCACATTGCTCTGCTGCCTTCCTGAGCTTATCCACTATCTTCTCCCTGTAGGCCGAGCCGTACGTCATGTTTCCAACTGCCCTGAATGACAAGCACAAAACGATACCTTGGTTTTTTCCCCCTAATCATAAGATAATGCCAAAAATTGAACATTAATGATAAGTATCATTTTTAATGCTCAGGACAGATTTCATATTACTTTCATCTTTTATGATGATCACTATGTCAGATTAAGCAATTATATTGAGTGATCAACATGACAGACTGCCCGTTGCTCCCACAGCATGCATGATGTGTTAGGAAGTTGTCAGTAGCTAGTGTGTTCATGGAAAGGAAAGGTAACAGACAAAAGCAACTGAAGGGGCTGTCAGGATGTCCTGGAGCATCCCATGTTGCTCTTGTGTTTTTTTCATTACGACAAACTATGCAAGATAAAAGAGTCAAAGTTCAACTCTCCCTACGTTATACGTGTTGTAGGACATATAAAAGAGTTTAGTGCAAAAGTCATTCATGGTAAAAACAATATTAAACTAAATATAAGGAATTTTAAACATAGGGTATAATTATGTGGGCTAATAAAAAGATTGCTGTGCAGTGTAAAGGCTTTCTTGCCTCTAAGCAACAAACTGTGGGAATCAGACGGACAGTCTCAAATTGTTGTGGCATGCCAAGTACAGGATTTACCACAGGCGTCATGGATTGACTACATAATCCATTGGTGGTTCATTCACAGGCAATGCTACACTGTAAACAAGTTGCACTTTTTTGTGCAGACAGAAAATAAGCCACCGGCAGCTGAGAAAAAATTACAGAAGATAAAGATTATTTGAAAAAATTAAAAGCGTGTGCTAATATAACTCTGCGTCAAGTAGACTTCCTGTTAACATCCCATAACATTCCATAGCATCTGATATCACTGTGGGCCTTCTGCTTGACCATTTCCAATCTGTGAATCTGTGAAATCTTAGAGTCCTCATATTAAATACTTTACAAGAGATATATACTTTTTGAAAAATATAGACAATTGGCTCATTAACATATGAAAAAAAATTGTAAGAGGTCCTGTAAAGTCCCACATTGGAGCACACACTAGATAAAAAGATAGTACATAGTTGTATTTCACAATAATGCAATTTCAGGTAGGTAGACCAGGGAAACCATACAGAGAAACTACTCACATCAGGCTGATCTTTTCCCTAAATTATACTCTGCACAATTGAGAATGTGAAAACTGAAAAAACAACAGTTAAGCCACCCGTGTTCCTCTTTCAGATTATACAAAATTCAACATATAGTGGATTATTAAGAAAACATGTTTTAATTCTTTCAGACAATTACCAAAAAATACTTTCTTTGCAATCTCTTCAAAGACTATTCCCTGAATACCACTAGAACTGCATATAGTGTAACAGCACGTGAGCAATTGTAACACAACTCCAGCAGGATTTAAATTATGGTGTGCAACAGTTGATAAAGTCCACGTGAGCTTGGTGGCATCCTGGGGCTTGTCTGTCTCTTACCAGTTGTTGCCTGAACCTGACACGTCTGTGAGTAGTTGCGTGCTATCAAACACTTCTCTTAACGGGCCCTGCAGGATCTGGTTGACCACACCCTCTTCCATGTCCACCAGGACTGCCTGTGGATTCAAATATGTGAAAATGAGGCCCGCTCATACATTTCAATGCTATCATATACTGAGCACATTCCTTTTACCCCAGTCATTTCATAATTCACCCAATGAGTGCTGAACCTTTCAGTAAGCTCGACTCCAAAATAAAATGCGAAAAGAATACGCATCATCAATCAGTCTTAAGCTTATTATTATCCATGTTAAAGCCGTTTATCATTTTTTTTGGGCCAAAGTTAACCCCAAAGGGTGAAATTTGAGATGTGGCAGCCCTTTGCTCATTTCTAGTAGAAGGCTTATTTAATGGAAACAGAAAGACGTGGCACCTCTGGCACAGCAAAAGCTACAGCCAAACTCAATGACTGAGAGAATCAGATATGGAATTAATTTGCATTTGATACAGTTGACCAGGAGATGTTCACAAAGAATTTACCTTCAGTATCAGTCCATACTAGCAACATTCAAAGCCTTATGCTTTGCATGTAAAAGACATTTGACTATGCCTGCACTGCTATTGTGAATGTTCCATATGTTAAAATGTTTGCACGCATAGGCTAACATAACAAACTTTTTTTTTTGTTTAACTGTGGTAGAAAATAATGTAATTCTATTTTTATTAGTACCAACTCTGAAATTTCTGAAGTTCTAACTTCTTATTTCCTTAATTTTTATCCAGTTTTGACACAATAACTGAAAATTAGGCACTTGAGAGTCCTTCTAGAACTTACCCTGGCCTTCAGGTGTTGGATTCTCCCACCAACAGCAAATGCAGCCCCGTTACTTTTCCTGGAAAAGGACAGTCAGTGATTTAAAAAAAAAAAAAAAAAAAAGCAATACATTTGGAACACTTATACATGAATGAGCTACTGGAGGAAAGTAGGTTTAACATACCTGGAATCCACATTTCGGAAAAAGCTACTGAGGGCTTCATCGTACAATCCCCTCTGAGGATGAAGGAAAAAAAAAGATGTTAGAGTTTAGGAGCTGTGAGAGTCATGTCTGTTTCTTACAGGACAAAACAGGGCACACAGAAAACAGACATCCCTTAGAACAAAAGTTTAGTGAGAAAACATAATGACTTCCCTGATTATCATAGATAAGATGTTAAAAAATTTACTGAAAGTTTTTCTTGGTCACTTAAATCTACAGTGCTGTGAACAAGTATTTGCACTCTTCCTGATTTTGTTTTGTTTTTGTTTATACCAGCTGCATCTACCTGGGTATCTGGTGAAATGGTGAATCAGTAGTTTCTACATAGTTGACGCATTTTACCTAAACCGTGAGAATTACTGCACATATCACTGGAACACTTTCAGTTTTACCATGATAAAATTCATGTGAAATCAGGATTTCATTTTTGGAAATTAAATTAAATTGTTTCTAGTGCTTAAGACCAACATCCCTAAAGCTTATGAGCTACAGAAGGCAGCTAACGTTTAAACTGGAAACCAAAATGATCACAACTTGGATAAAGCCGAGGTAAATGTCTTCTGAGTCTCTGTTACACTAAAGAAATGAGTTATTAACTACCCAGCTGAAATACAGCGCTGAAAAATGAGGTTTCCTAATCATTAAAAAAAAAAAAAGAGAGAAGCATTCTCTGAATCACTTAGGGCGTGTCTGCTGAGGCGTCAACTGACAGCTCTCACATCATCTCAAACAGACTGCACAAAGCAGACAAACAGAGCTGGAATTGATTTAACCCAACCACACAAGTCAGACAAGAAAATTACAATGTGTATTATACAAGAGTGTTTGACACTTATCTGCTGTTTTTTTGTCACAGTCAGTTTGGAATGCAATTTAAAAATGACATGACAATGTGGCTGGAAAGTCTGGTAATTATAAATTTACACCAAGATGAGAAAAAAAATAACACCCACACTGATTATTAAAGAAAAATACCCCACTATACATTATAATTCCTCAACATAGATACATTCAAGCACATAATCAACACTTACTGTGGACTAAGTTAACAACTAAAGATAAGCAAACACAAAATCTTTCACTCTGCAGTGACAAGTATAACAGAAAATGCTGGCGAGACAGGGAGGAGACAGTTGGTTTGGGTCTGTTCACTACTAACAGCTGGTGAGTCCCAATTTATACAGTGTAAAATAATTAGAATAATGCTAATAGAAATGTACATAACATTATGACCACCTGCCTAATATTGTCTCAGTCCCATTTTTGCTGCCAAAACAAACCTTACCCATCGAGGCATTGACTCCACTAGACCCCTGAAGGTGTGCTGTGGTATCGGCACCAAGATGTTAGCAACAGATCCTTTAAGTCCTGTAAGAGGTGGGGCCTCCAGTGGATTGGACTTATTTGTCCAGAACATCCCACAGATGATCGACTAGATTGATATCTGGAGAATTTGGAGGGGTAAAAAATGCCTCAAAGTCATTGTTGTGCTTCTCAAACCATTCCGGAAGTTTTGCTTTGTGACAGGGTGCATTATCCTGCTGACAGAGGCCACAACCATCATGGAGTACTGTTTCCATGAAAGGGTGTACATGGTCTGCAACAATGCTTGGGTAGGTGCTACATGTTAAAGTAACATCCATATGTATGGCAGGACTCAAGGTTTCCAAGCAGAACATTGCACAAAGCATCCCACTGCCTCCACCAGCTCATCTTCTTACGTGTTCCCCCACTAGGTGATGCACATGCACCCACACCTCACCCAGTTGTCTAGCCATCACAATTTGGCCCTTTTCAACCTCTCTCAAATCCTTATTAAATTAAGGAAAGCCTCCAAGCCCCCCCTTAACACATGGACAAACATCACAGACTGAGGAAAGCAGACAGTTTTCCTGCCTTGGTTGATGGAGGTGCATGTGCCAGAGGTAAATGACACTTTTGCTGTAGTCTAAGAAATGCTAACAGTTGAAGGTGTGTTTGTTGCTCCCAGCTTTTTGAATGAGTTTCTCCTCTGAGTTGATTAAATATGCTCAACTTTAAAGGTTTTCCTACACTAACTAAAGTTACTTGTACTTGAATTACATTTTGCTATTTTGTACTTTTACTACAATGCCTTGACATGATCCCAAAGGTGCTCTACTGGATTGAGGTATGGTGGCTCTGGTAGCCATTTGAGTACAGTAACCCCCTTTTCATGTTCAAAAAACCAGCTTGAGATGATCTGAGCTCTGTAACATATTGTCTTATCCAGCTCAAAAGCACAGGTGTAATTATAAAACCGTTAAAAGCGGCTGTGTTTCACCCAGAGATGCTGTGTCTACGGATTTTTGGTTATATAGTCTGGGTCACCAGAACATTAGAAAGACAAACATGTGCTTTTCCTGCCATAACAAGTCAGACTTCATTATTATTCGTCGGATACCTTCGTTGTGCTGTGCTGTGTGTAATTGCACTTACTTTATTGACATGGGCATGCTCTCGCAAAGCAAGATCCCAAAACCTGCAGCCAACCTGGTTGCCGCACTGTCCAACTGTAGAACGGAATTTCAGTTTAACTTAAAAACACAATTAGTGGCAATACAGATTTCATTTGTTAAAGGTATGCAGCTACGTCACATAAAACGGAACTACTTGACATAAACACCGACCTGGGGGCTAAGCTAGCCTCCTACCTGTCATTTACCGCGCTGAGTTTCACTCACCTTGGACCACAACGGACTGTGTCATGACAACAACACCCCATACACGTTGTGAAAGTGCGGAACTAATCCATAATGACTGTTCCGTTTATGTTATCCATCAATAAGATCTTCACAAGACTTTTGAACACCTCTTCTTCCTCGCGCCTTAGCTATGTTTGGTCGAGCATTGATGACATCATTTCCATGGAAACGGAATGTACGTTTCAGCCACTGACACCCCCCCCCCCCAAAATGACTAACAAAACAAACAATAAAGACATTTTTAAAAAGAAAAACAAGAGGTTTGTAGTAATATAATATAGCAGTTTTGTAGAAACCACACAGAAAATTTACATTTAATGATTAAAATCTCTTCTGTAGTTTAACTTCCATTAATAAAGTTAAAATAAAGGATGGTATGAGATACTGGTTTTTAAAAGCAGAATAAAAGCATTTAAGACTGTAAACTATAGTTTGTCAGTGATGGTTGAATTTTGTGTCTCAGCGTGGGTGCCAAATTAAGGTAGGTAGGATGTTTTTCCAAAATTAAAACAATTAGAAAACGAAGAGTTTTCAACCAGTTTTCCAGTGTTTTGCCTTGGTATTTATTGCTTGTCTGTGATTAGGCTTCCCAGTTATTTCACCTTCTGTCTTAACTGTCGTGAAATATTTCCCCCCCTGAAAATGATGTTCTTCTGAGTAAAAACATAATAAAAAACATTTTTGAAAGAAAAAAACAAACAAAAAACAGTTACTAAACACTTATTATGACTTTTCATCTTACATCACGAGCATGCTCTAATTTCCACGCCCACATAGGACATATACTTATTGGCTGCTTTGATAGGTACACCATCCAACTGCTAACTAAACAGCCATTAGACTGCTGATCCGCTTGGATTGTTGTGTATATGTGTGTGTCGCCATCTAGTGGCTGATTAAACTGACTGCAAACAAGTTAACTACCTTCAACAAGATTGTGACAGTTGTTTAATTTTCATCTGAGTCATTGGGTGGACACTTTGGATGTACATGTCACTGGACTGTGGGAAAAACCAAAAGAAAACACTCCTGTGTTCTGACCATTTTTAATTTACTGAGTATATCTGTGCATTGTTGCATGCATATACGAGGTTGCTAAGTCAGTCTCAGCTGATTTTGGTGAAATGAACAAGTGCACTATAGGAGAACACATGTAAAAAAGCTTCAGTGGAGGTAAAATGTTATTTATTATCAGAAATAAAACAGTACAAAAGGAAAGCTTTGAAAATCAACTTATACAAAAAACATGTGCCATCAAGATTATGAAGTGGAGTAAAGGAACATACAGTAACACAGTAATGTTAGTGTGCGTGTGTGCTTCACACTGTGGACTGGAGGAATCAATCTGATTCGTTTATTTATAACGGGTGTTTGCTTTGATTGAATGGACGTTTTGGTCATACTCTTGGTGGGAGTGAAAAACAAAAACCGACAACTTCTACACAAAAAGCACACAAACGTGTCAGAAAGGAAAAAGACTGATGATATGGGGTTTCTACCATGTATTTGGTCATTGCTTTGCTGAGCTAGAGATCACAGAAATCTTATGTTGCTGGACAGGTTCCAACACTGACAGCTCCGCTGACAAGGACCGCTTTGCTGAAGTTTACTTGGCTGTTGTTGATTGTCAGGTTTCTCATGCAGCCCACAAAGGCCTTCCTGGTAGCAGCACTTTCTGGAAGGAAACCATCTGAGAGGAGGTAGAAGGCATTATTAACAGCTTTATACCGACAGGACAAAATCAGGAGGAGCAATTGTCACCAGCTCACCTGGAGTGCCACCAATAAATACAGGCTTTCTGCTATCTGTGGAGCTGGGGCTCAGAGGTCCCACCACATGGTTGATCTCAGAATCCACATCCAGCTGGACAACATTGGCATCCCGTATCACTGAAACCAAACATTACAGAACGCTTTCATTAAACATTAAACTTGACTAGCTACTGTAAAAAAAGAAAAAAATATTGTTTTATTTTTTTTTTTCATTATGACACAAAAAGGCGGTTTTGCCTCTCGCCCCCCACAACCCTGAAAAGGATAAGCGGAAGCGAATGGATGGATGGACACAAAAAGAGTGACTGAGCCCATTAACTCATTCCTTGACACAGAAAGCTATTTTCAGTCAGTCTTTTTGAAACCACAGGCCTCGCCCCCTGGTGGTCTTTAAATAGAATGCTGGATTAAGGCATTTGTGTGTTTATTCCTTTTTCAGACGTGGAAGACGTAACATCGCACATACAATATACAATGTCAGATTATTTTTCAGAGAGTGATGTTAGTGTGACATTAACAGTGCTGCCACAGAACACATCAATTCTGAATAATAAACCTACAGTGTGATCACAAAGGAATTCTTACCGGTAATTTTGTGCCAACTCCCCGAACACACTCCCTGTTTTGGTGACACCTTTGTGAAGAACTGACGAGTCCCATCATTTACAAGAACCACCACCTGCAAAAACACTAATGCTATAATCTGTCTAGAAGACGACAGTTCTTTTGAATGAAAAAACTTCATTTGAACCAACACAAATGTGTGTATTTTGTGTAAAAACGTACCGCTCCTTGATGAATGTACACAGTGAAATAGTCATCTGCTGAGTGCACATGTAGTAGCACCCCTGATGCCACACGAGGGCGCACCTCCATCACCAGCTCAAACCTCGGTCCCAGGTTGAAAGAATCGTCTGAATTAGGAGGAAGATGACGTGAGGTCTGAGTTATTCTTATTTATTATGGCCCCATAACCCTATAGCTACGTTCATCAGTTATTCTGAGGTGGGTGCGAGTGTGAAATCATTTGAGTCCTGAGTTTCTTAGGGCTTTCAGCTTTGCCTTTTCCTCTTTCGTGCTTCTTTAACACTCACACATTTTTACCACAGCTGCACTTAGGCTATCGAATTCCCTCAGCCAGCCACACTCTCCTCGTGAACACGAGAGAGACTGTGGGCCTTGTGAGGCTAATGAACTGTGTAAGTTAACAGATGCTCAGTTTGCAAACAGTTGCAGATAGTGGAAAAATATATGTGGTGTTACTCACTGTGAGAAAGATTGCACAAAACTCTGCATACAACATATTTCTAGGTTACAGAAAAATAACACAGATATTAAATTGCTAGAAACACACCCAGGACAATGTATCCTCCTTCTTCTGAGAAGTATGTTCCTCCCTCAGAGACTCCATCAAAGCATGGAGTGACCCCAAATGTGTCTGCCACAGAGGAGAGCTGCTTTCTATCAAGCTGAAGGTTCTTTATACAGCCAGTAAAGCTGTATGCAGAGTTCCTCTGAAGATGAAAGATAACAAAAAGAATGATTAATTACGATAATCCACACAGAAACAAACCTAAAAAGGCATCACAGAATATTTTAAAGAACTACTAAATAACACATTCACTTATCCACAGTAGTTCTCATATACTGATTTTTACTCTAATGTACTAAGTACTGAAAGTGCTTTCTACTACAAGCCTCAGTCACATACACATCAACACACTACTTTTACTCTAAGTGCTCTGTCTAACATTCATGCACACTTTCACACTCCAATGAATGCATTGGGTTCAGTTTCTTCTGTCTTGCTCAGGAATACTTCAACATGTAGGGTGGAGGAGCTGGGGACCGAGTCACTGACCTTTCAGTAGACAACCTATAATGGTAGAGTAGAGCTCTACTTACAAGCAACACAACAAACTCCTGATCACTACAGTATATTTGAGGACCCTGCAGCTATAGCCCTATTTGGTCTGGTATGACTAGTGGCTCTGTATGGCTAATGACGGCTAATGCTAAGCAAAGTTTAAGTGAATGTAGCTGTGCAATCTTAGTGCACTGTTTGATAACTTTATCACTCTTCACTTATAAGCTTATCTTATGTAATTTCAGCATTCAACAGTAATCCCCACATTTGACCATAGTAGTTGTCATATAAGCTGTCTTTAAGGCCGCATTAAGCAATATTTTCATAGTAAGACTGAGTCATTTGGTGACTTTATGCAAGAAAGTGTATTTTATTGATCCCCGTGGGGAAATTCCTCTCTGCATTTAACCCATTTACTCAGTGAAGCAGTGGGTAGCCATTGGGCGCCCGGGGAGCAGTGTGTAGGGACGATACCTTGCTCAGGGGTACCTCAGGGTAGCTGTTCAGGGGAATCAAACCCCCGACCTTCCGATCATAGGGCCACCACTCTACCTACTGAGCTATCCCTGCCCCCAATGTATGTAACGTACAAGACATTGCTTTTAGGGTCACACCCCACAGAGAATTATCACCTCACACTTTTACATTTTATCAGCTTACAGTGAAATGGAGCTAGTACATCAGAAGAATGCAGCAATTATTATTTTAAACTGTTAGCTAAAGTCATTCTTATTCATCAGGAACGATCTCTGAGTGCCTTGTGCTCCGCCCACATCTGAAAAGCAGCCAATTTTTGAACAGTGGGATTAATAGGAAGGAGAAGGGCTCCACTATATCAGCTCCAATACTCGAAACTGAGAGGAAACCTTCTTTCTTAGGGTCACAATAGTGGTTTCCTCTTGTCTGTGGGAACAGACAGGGCTGGATGTCCACACATTTTCCAGACAAACATAGGGCTATAAATAAAGTCCTTTATAAGATTCCAGTTGTCCCATTTTTTTCTGCTGTTTAATGTTTTTCACATGGCAGATTTTGACTTGTACCTGAATATTCTTCTGGGCTCTCCCTGCAGGAACTCCTCCGACATAGAGGGGGCTGCTGATGTGCCAGGAGACGTTGTTTCCCTGAACGCTGTCTTCCAGCATTGTGAGCCCATCAACTATTAACCGACCCACATTCCCATCACGGATAAAATTAACCTTTGGGATGAGAAAAGGTTGTCTCTTACATAAACAAACACTCATGCTGGCATAAATATAAAATTCAGTGATGGAACGAATTCATGAACTTACACTGTGCCAGGCACCATCATTGTATTTGTCTTCACTTTTGATTTTAACTCTTTGGTCTCCTACACTAAAAGTGTACACAAGTTTCCCATGGGCCAGAAAGAGTGCCATGAAATTGTCCTCTTGGGCATCAGATACATAAAAGATGAGGCCAAAAGATGAGTGGGTCTTCATTGATAAGGAGAAGTGGGACCTGGAAGAACAAAGATGAATTTAATCACACATGGAGACACAAGAATATGTGCAGCTTTAAGCAGACATGACACTGAGGTTAAAGTTCTTGTCTTGATCTACCTCTGAGAAAGGGAATCTGGGAAGTCTGTGTAGTGCTGCCTGCTGTTGGCAATGCTGCTGAACCGGAAGGCGTGGTGAATAGATTTGGGACTTGAGGAAAGAAAGCAGGACTTGATGTTTGGCTCTGCTGATTCCTGGTCATCACTTCCTAGCTCAGTCAGCACTGGGGGGAGGCTAGATTTATCTCTGGTGACCTATGAGAACATTTATTAAATATCAGGTTATCAGTCAGCCCAAAAATGTTTGTAGAACACATTCATATTTAACTAAGGTCTGCTGTATGTGCTATTTTCACTTCACCTTTTGTGACTGTTTGGTTCCAGAAGTGTTAGCCCTGTGCCTTAACAGCAGTGCAGCCGGGGGTTGCTGTACAGGACAGCCCTCCAGGGAAATCTGGACCTTCTCTGGGTATCTCTTAAAGTCCTCAGGCTCAATGTCCTGGTCTAGTCTACAGTGACACGGCAGAAGTGTCAAACACTCTCAACACATTATTCATTGAATAGACTGTATATAAAAGATGAAAGCACTAACCATAATGTCACCTTTGGTTTCAGCAAGTGTTTTGGCTCCCAAAATATTGTGAGTTGTTTTTGGGGTTTTTTGTTATTATTTGGAATAGCCAGAAGTGAATATAATTTATATGGATGACAGGAGGAATTACTAAGTTGCCAGCTAATGCTATCAATTCTCCAATACACATACCTTCCAATTAGTGCCACGTAACAAATGAAACATCAGTTTTCACTCATGTCTTTATCCTGTCTTCCTTCTCTCACCTCAACTGGCTGCGGCAGATGGCCGCCCCTCCCTGAGCCTGGTTCTGTTGGAGGTTTCTCCCTGTTAAAAGAGATTTTTTCCTTTCCACTGTCGCTAAAGTGCTTGCACATATGGGGTCATATGATTGATGTTTTGCTGGGCCATATCATACCGTTCACGGTTATACCGGTATAATGTTGGGCAACGATAAGAAAGTGAAATATCGCGATAGAATTTGGGTAAAACGTGCATGCGCAGTGCCTTTGTTTTCCTACGCACATGGCGGAAAAAGAATGGCGGCGGCGACGGAGAATGAGAAGGGCGAAAGCAGATCGTTGAATGAAACAGATGAACCAGAAGTGGTTTGTAAAAATGCTGCAACTTCAGTGGTGTGGAACTGGTTTAGCTTTCGACCGTCAGATACACAACAAAGCACTATTTTTGGTAGAGCATGCTAGCAGGCCGTTGTCATTACCGTGTGTTTTTGGAAAATACAGTGCACTTAAAATCAATCCTTTGAGTTTTCTGAAAATCGACAGTGCCCCTTATAATCCCGTGTGCCTTTTGTATGAATTCTGGTTGTGTTTACTGACCTCGAAACGATTTTATGTGGTACACAGCGCTCGAAAATCAAAAAAAGGTATACTGGTGACAAACTGAGCCGATTCTGCTATGCCTGGTGCGTGGGGAAAAACTATCATTATGCTTTTGTGACATTTTTGTTTGGTGGTGTGTCGTGTGATTTTTCTAATGTGAAATACGTGTTGTGGCTCCAAAAGGTTGGGAAACACTGATTTATCTATCTAGCTATGAAATGGCTTTTTAACATTTACTTCACTAGGACAGTGGAAGACACACAATCTCAGGGCAGATTCAAACCAGGTGTCTGCATTCACCTCACAATATATTTGTCACTTACTCAACTGAGTGAGCTAAATGAACACTCTGCAACACTACTGCTTTCACCATAGATGGTAGAATTACCTACAGGGCCCGCTATACGGTTTAACCAAACTGTAAACATGTTTTTTAATGCTGCTAAATATGGTAACATGCATTTTTTTTGGCATTTTTATATTTGCTAAATTTTTCATCTTTTTAGCAGCAATCTCCATCTCCTCACAGTTTAACTTGAAATAACATAATACCCCCTCTTTTACTGGAGAGAGGGGGTGACTTACCTGTTGATGTAGGCATAGCTGATGCAGCCCGTGAAATTCTTGGAAGTGCTGCTTGGAGATCCTCCATAGTAGAAAGTCTTCACCTCAGAATCGTATGACGATCCCGCGGCTGATGTCGGCCGCTTCTTGAACTGCTTGTCTTCGTCATCCACCAGCAATGAGTACCTGAAGTAAGGAGTTGAAGCCCCTCAGAAGATTTTCTTTAGTTGTTGATGCGCCCCTTTGGGTGCAGGGGCGTATGTGACCCATGTTTATAAAAGGATCACCAGATCTTATCAGAGATGCAGGCATCATGCACTGCACTAACGTGTTGTCTTATTCTCGTGCTGCTGTTCTTATTTGTTGTTGCATTGCCCAAAGTTGTTATTTTCCTGCAAGATATTGTCTATGCCACATGCAGTGTACCACATGCTGTAATTGTTGAAGATATATAAGGTCTGCTGAAATGTTACATATGTGTGCTTTCGGTCTTTTTAGCTCTAATATCCTCATATTTAACATTTTTGACTAACTACTATCAATAAACAAGTAAATTGATATAATGTGATAATTAATAATGTTTACTAAATGACAAATGCATTTGCAACTTTACAGTAATCCAGATGATGTCCATTGATCATGTTTAGAATACTTATTGTAAAGCACATATTAGCTGGTGGATGTAGTGGCTGTGGTGTCATTCTTTTACTGGTTAGTTGTGTTTTTGCATTCACATTTGCTATGTGTTTGGAAAAAAATGTGGTTTGGATTCAACTGCAACAAGCTGTGACTAAGATATTTCTCAGTGATGCTGTAAAGCATACATAATGGATCTGATACCAAAGCATTCTGACGTCTTTCAGAACCTAGCAATTTAAAATATTGAGATAAAAATAATTTTTGTATGACAAAAACTATGATCTAAATGTAATTGTGTAATATTACTGAGTAGAAAAACAAACAAACAAAACCCACCGTTAACGTGGTTAAGTTCCTATATGAAGGTTCAACCAGTGCATTCATTCTTCTTTTGAGACTTTATTTAAATGTATATAATCGAGAGGAAACAGGATGTGGAGCCTCAAAGACTAACACAGATGTGCACCAGAAGCAGCTGCCAACAGTGAAGTTAAATACTTACTTCTGATTGTTCACTGAAGCCAGTAAGAAGTGCGACCTTCCATCATTGTATTGTTTCTTGTGTGATTTGACCTTTACGCCTCTGTTGTTTAGGACCACTGCGCCATTCTCCAGGGAGATACTGAACTCGTCAGACTGAAGCAAAATAATAATTTTTTTAAGCAAGACAACGTTGCTTTAACATTGCAAAAGCATTCGTTTTGCATTTGAAAATGCGTGTCCTAACACGCAGTAAACATGTATGTACATGTAGGTGTGTTTACCCCTTCATTGTGGTAGAACAAGAGTCCGCTGGGCTGCAGTGTTCTGAAGTTGAGTCCGCCCTCAAAGTTGTCAAACGGTGAAATCTTTGCTGTGGAACCGAGGTAACTCTTTCCAGAGAAATAAGCTTTGCGTGACATCTGTCAAGATGAAAACACATTTCAGTGACCTAGCAGTGGCAATATGGGCTAAAGCTGCTGGACTACACTGTATCTTGTCTGTGCAGATGTTTACTATATTTGGTATTGGTTTCAGAGGGACACATTGCATTATCACTTAAGATGTGACGTGGTAGATGAACAACTTACAAAGGACTCCTCTGGGCAGCCGCTGCTAATACCAATGGTGCCAGGTTCTTCCAGCAGGTTGAAGTCTTTTCTCTGGAACTGGAATCCTTTCACACAGCCCTTCAGGCCAACCACAGAGGACAGCTCTGGCCTGTGGGAACACATATATTTCAAATTTAAAGCTGCAAGAAACAAAGTCAGGAAGTTAAAAAAGAAAACTCTATCTACTCCAAAAGTTCTGCTGTTAGAGAGGAAGGTGCAGTCTCCAGAAGCAACTGAGAAAAACTAACCACTTATTTAAAATGACATATTATGCAGTTATTGTTGGAGACGGAAAGCAACTTTCTGTCCATGTGATGAAATAACTCAAATTTTAAATGATGTATTAGCTTTACATATTCTACAAAAAGTTGTTAACAATAAGAATATAGATTATAAAGAATAGAGCTATTTCCATTTGGAGTAATTTATAGTTAGCTGGATGGCTATATCTTGGGACTTAAATGATAAATACTATTATTCTTTGTTTGCATGTATGTTTAGCTCACCTGGATTTCAGGATGCTGGAGGGAGCTCCACCTATGTAAATATCTGCGAAGGGCAGGGTGGTTTTTGGGTTCTCCATGGACTTAACATGACTCTTATCCACCAACAGTATAACCTTTTTTGACTGATGGTAGATCACTGACACCTGAGGAAATGTCCCATCACAGACAGTTATTGTAAGACATTTGCATTTTTAACTTGGGATTATTTAGGAGTTTTAATAAAGACACAAAAAGCTACCTCGTGGTATTTTGCATCATTTATTTGCAGCTTTGCTAAGTTGTTCTCTAAAAGCTTTGGCCCATTGCTGAAGCCAAAGTCATACATTAGACGCAGGATGCCGTTCTTTAATTCCAAAAGAAAGAATTTATCCTGAAAAAACAGAAATGAAACATATTTATATTGGCCTTATACAATTGTCATAAACCAGTTACTGATGATCATTATTACAGGGTTTTTTATGAGAATAGAAATGTTGGCAGTTGACCTGCTTTACAGACGGGTAGCACATGGGTAAGAAAAACTAAAAGCTTTCGAGATGTGAGACTCTTGTTAGTTTTCCAGATGACTTACCTCATTGGCCATGAGGAAAAGTACACCATCACTTGCGATAGTTCGTACTGAAATATCAAATCTTGTGACAGCACTAAACGTCCCCCTCCTCTCAATATTACTGATGAGTGCATAGCCTTTTCCATCAAATAGGTAGCTTGCAATGCGACTCTGTGAAAATGCCAACTTGTACCTGAGAGCAGAGTTGGAAACATGATTTGGTACCTTTGACAATTTCAAACCATCTATGTGACAAAATCAGACAGGCTAAATATGAACTTAATGTTTGAGATGTCAAAAAAATGTCAGATTTCTGTAGCAATGTTCAGGTAAGTTGTGTTTAAATTATACAGTGGGTGGTCAATGCTTGTTGAACTTGTATATTTTTGCCATTGAGACCCTTTGACACATACATTTAGCCATGCAAAAGTTTACCTGGGACACGGTGGAGATGTGGTTACATTTATTTTGTGAGTCTGTTTGAAATTGTACAGACTGATGACATCGTTGTTCATCGATGACAATTCAATACATCCCACGAAAGGTGCAAGGATCAAAGGAGGTGGAAGCTGGTTTGTAACAAAGAAACAGTCACATGTCAGATTTCTAAAAGAAAGAAAGATTTCTTTATATTGAAGAAATGTTGTAATTTACATTACCTTGACATCTGGTGGGACACCCCCAACAAAAAACACTAGATCTTGGGGGTCAATGTCAAACAGGGATTCAGTGCCTGGAGCTTCACCTTTCTGGATAAACTTCTGTTCATCAGTGGAGCTCTGACTTGGGACTGTTAGGAAGAGTTTTCCATGCCTGCCCAGTCTGCAAGGAAAGATCTGCAAGTTACCACTATGACCTCCTCCTAGCTTGAACTTCATGAATGCTACCTGCTTAGCTTTCTCAAAATTTGCTAATGCACATCAAAAGTTAGCCACACTAACTGTGATGTGTGTTAGCAGGATTTCCCTTGTGTTTTGAGGAGAAAGGAAACCACTGGGACCAAGAACAAATTTTCAGTTCCTTGTCAAGATCAACAATATGTATCATTCTATGACTCTATCGCGCTCACCTTCTTGAGTGAGTGTGAAGCCAGAAGGTGCTCTAGCATATGGGACATTTTTCCTGGACTTTAAATATTTGGATATAAATGGCCCCATAGTGCTGCTACTGTTCAGAAACTTCACGTGATATATGTATATAAATTTTAGTTAGGCCTTTCAGGTGTTGAATCTAGCCCAAACTGGATCCTAAACCTATATTTTAATACATACTTCAGTTGCCTAGGATTATAATCAGGGTTAGTACTGGGGTTAGGGTCACCTCTGATGACGATTTAGGCTTTAGAGGTTTCAGTCACTTTTGTGTGCTACAACAAATCTGTATGTATGATTTTCAAATAATGCTTAGCACAATTAAAATGGCAACCACTTTTGGTTAAAGATTAGGGTTGCTTTTTTCCTTTTAGCCACATAAATTTGAGTGTTTCAAAGACATAAAAATTCTAAAAAAAAAAAGGGGGCAAATGATAACCCAAAACCCAGCCTACCCCAACCTTAACTATAGATATGCTGCCACTGATCATGTGGATGTTAAGAGGTTCATTTACCTCTCTAGTTTGACGTAGTTGAAGACTGCCGGCCATTGGCTGACAGGCTTTGAACTCAATGGGATCTCAATGTCTTCACCTCCAAGTTTATAGACAAACACCAAGATGTCATTCTTGGTGGCCAAGCCCATGTAGTCTTTTACACCCTGAAAGCAGGAGCAGCAGAAAACAGAGTGTTCATTTTACTACCAAGACTTTCACTGTGTCATTTTAAAACACTTCAGCATGTTATAATGGTGGTACGAGTTTCCAACTGTGTGGTGTTGCTTTATTTCAGTGTACAGTGGTTTCAAAAGCATAACTATGCATCATTTGTGACCAACTACTGCTGGGCCTATGATTCCACAGTGAAAAACATCACTGCATAGATTACAGTGATGGTAAAATCACCAAGGTGAAGCGCTGTTAAAGAGAACAAAGAGGCCTCACATTGGGTATGCTGTACTGTTTCTATACCCTGGCAGGCAGGGGAAAACAGTATTTATGTAAATGAACTTTGAAGGCACACAGATGCACCATTGTCTCAGGCGTCTCTTGGACATCTTTTGAAGGGGGCAATTGGGTGCTTTCAAAGCCATTCAAAGTCATTTCTGTTCTCATGATCACAACATGCTATTCATGCACACAAGCTCCTTTTCATCTTTGAAAGTTGGCATTTATTTTATCATAACTGATGACCCAGAAAGAGAAAGGAACAAAATTTATTCTGCCTGGATTCCTCACATTTCTGTCTCCCAAGTATAGGATGATTCGGTCCTCTATGGGATCCTTGTCAGGGTCCACCCTCATGAATAAACTGATGGATGTCATTGTCTTCAGTTCTTCCAAATTGCTGTGAGGATGAACCTCCACTGAGGACTGTCCGTTAAATTTCATGGAGACCTGGACCTGGGGCAGAAAATAAAGGAAACTGAGTTCTCTTTGTTTAGCAATTATCATCTTGATATCTGATAGCAGAACGTGAATTTAAAAAGGTTTACAGCTTCATAATGACTGGTGTGAAAATTTTAACTGGAGTAGTGGAATGGAGTAGAAGGCTTTTATTAAGTAGAAAAATTATAGGGAAGAATTTTGATAGTCAAGAGGGGATGCTGAAATACTACTTCAGAATTTAAAATGAGAACAAAGCTAACATGTCGGGTATGTGGACAGTTTTTACTTTTCTTTTCTTTTTGTAGTGGTCACCTGTGTAGACATGGTAAGAAGAAATTTCATTTCTAAAATTTTAAAGAAAAACAAAAAATAAGCAGAAATACAGAAACCATGTGTGAAAACTATGTATACCCAATGATTCAATAGATTATTATCGTATAGAATTTAAGCCCACTCTTTTTTTTCTTTTTACAATGTTCCCTCAGTTGACCGATGTTTGCATCTATACACAGTTCACTTAAGGTCTGACCACAGCATTTCAATTGGGTTGAGGTCTGGACTTTGAGTCATTGCAACACTGATTCTTTTCTTTTTTTAGCTGTTGTAGATTTGTTGTGTGATGCAACTATTGTCCTGTTTCATGACCGAGTCTCTGCCAAGTTTTAGCTATTGGACAGGCAGCCTCAAATCTGACTCCAGAATACAGTGGCATACAGAAAAGTTCATGGTCAACTGGATGTCAACTCGTGGTCAACTCATGGTCAGCTCGATGACTAAGGTGCCCTGCTCCTCTGGCTGTACAACAGGCCCAAATAATTTCTCATGGGAAGTCTACAGAGTCAAATATTTGCCAGTTTTGTCAATGTTTTAATTTATGCACACACAAATGTTTAAGGTGCAAGGAACTTGGGTTGTTCTTATTAACTAATATCAATTCCTCTAAATATTGTGGTATAACAACATTTTGTTTGATTGGGCCTTAGTTACAGGCTAGCTAAAGCTAACCTCAATGCTCTTTAATTCTCATGATCATATATCATCATCTTTTATATTCTCTTATTAATATTTTGTTAGCTTTATTTAGTCTGTAGGTACAGTTTGTGGTTCTGCTTTCAGTTTTTATTTAATAACTTCACTCCCCCCCCTTCTTTTAGTCCAGCAAAACAATTTTTTTAATTGAAAGTGTTTAAAATTTTGTCAGATAACTTTTTACAATTGACTGCACCATATGGCATGATTTTAAGCAACTTTATACTAGCCACAGCTGCTGCAAGCCACTTTGAAATCCACTTCCAGTCCAGCTGATCCTTATATAATTTGCCAAACTGAATCAATGTGATGTTGCTGTTCTCCCTCTTTTGTCTTTTCTTCTATGGCTCAACATGAAAGGGTAGGAGGGGTGCAACAACAGAGCCATGTCATCAAATATAAAATGATTGCACATGGAAGACAGTCATCCTTTGCTATAGTGGTAATGACTAAATTGGGATATCATTACTAAGTGTGTCAAAAGGAATGAACGAACTTTCTTGGCCACACTCCGGGCCTGGGCTATGAGCTCTCTGATCCTCATGATGTTGGTGGTCACGTTGTTGACAGGCTTCTTATCCTCAACAACCTTCAGCTTGTCCAGCAGGGTAGGAACAAGCAAATTCAGGTTCTCCACTGCCAAAAAAATAATGAAGAAAAATCAACTTTAAATGTGTGTCTGTGAAGGTTCTCAGTCATCCAGGTCATCGTAGTCAAAGGAGCTTGCAAAGAAAAGCGTCTGGACTTCTTTAAGTTACTTGAAGACGTTTCACCTCTCATCCGAGAAGCTTCTTCAGTTCTAAGGTCAAATGGTGGAGAGTCCCAGATATAAACCTAGTGGGAGTATCCCCCCACAGAGGGACAAAAGGACCCCCTGATGATCTTCTAATCGCCTGAGCCAAGGTGTGAAACTGGGTGTGGGTCCCAATCAGCCAGAGTTTCGGGTGTGTTCATTGTGAAACCTGGCCCCACCTTATCATGCGAATTCCTGAGATCAGATGGCCCAGGATGTGAGTGGGCGTTAAGGCGTCTGGGAAGGGATCTCAAAACTGGATTATAGATGGCAGAGAGTTGGTGTCGTAAACCCCCGCCTCTGTTCAAAGATGGTCGCTCACAGTGGACATAGATGGCTTCTTTCACTCCTCTTTCAAACCACGAGAAGCACTCAAAACGTGCGGCTATCCTAAATGGGCGTTCTTAAAGTCAGCAAAGAGGCACAGAAAAGAAGACCAGACACCAACGAGGGAGGATAAGAAGGACAGACGCAACAACATTGTCATCCCCTATGTAGCCGGTGTATCAGAAAAACTTAGGAGAGTTTTCTCCAAGCATGACATCCCGGTGCATTTCAGACCCAGCAACACGCTCAGACAAAAACTGGTTCACCCGAAAGACAAAACGCCAAAACACAGACTTAACAATGTGGTGTATGCTGTACAGTGCAGCGAGGAATGCCCAGACCTCTACATTGGAGAGACCAAACAGCCACTTCACAAGCGCATGGCACAACACAGAAGAGCCACCTCCACAGGACAAGACTCAGCAGTCCATCTGCATCTTAAGGATAAAGGACACTCTTTCGAGGATGCCAATGTTCACATTTTGGACAGAGAGGACAGATGGTTTGAAAGAGGAGTGAAAGAAGCCATCTATGTCCACTGTGAGCGACCATCTTTGAACAGAGGCGGGGGTTTACGACACCAACTCTCTGCCATCTATAATCCAGTTTTGAGATCCCTTCCCAGACGCCTTAACGCCCACTCACATCCTGGGCCATCTGACCTCAGGAATTCGCATGATAAGGTGGGGCCAGGTTTCACAATGAACACACCCGAAACTCTGGCTGATTGGGACCCACACCCAGTTTCACACCTTGGCTCAGGCGATTAGAAGATCATCAGGGGGTCCTTTTGTCCCTCTGTGGGGGGATACTCCCACTAGGTTTATATCTGGGACTCTCCACCATTTGACCTTAGAACTGAAGAAGCTTCTCGGATGAGAGGTGAAACGTCTTCAAGTAAACTTAAAGAAGTCCAGACGCTTTTCTTTGCAAGCTCCTTTGACAACTTTAAATGTGGTTGCGAAGGAACTGTAAGTCAAAAAAGCCGATAGGAATAACAATAGCTAACATGAAAACCAGTATAGTGTGTTCTACTCATTAAATACAAATCTCATAAAATGTAGTAATTTTGATATATACCTGCTTCCCCTGCAGAGGCAACAGCCTGTTCATAGGCAGCTGTGGAATATTCGTTATTTTTCATGTTGTTGTTCCACTCCTCTACTTTGCTGCTAATGGGGGTGATAGATTGAAGAACTTCCACTGAGCGATTCAGAGTCTCTGAAGCCACTTCTGAGGTAAACTCCAGACGTTGTGGTGTTCTGTCTGAAAATTAGTGCACATTTATAACAAACTGCAAATTCGCATGTTTATCAACTAAAGCATTCAGTTGATGGAGATTTCTGCCAATGTCCTCCTTAGTCCTGATAATGCAGAAACTTTAAGGTAAAGAACTAATTTGGGTCCGTATTGCCAAACTATGGGAAAAAAATTGCTATGGCCAAAACAGAGCAGACACATCTGTGAAGTGAGGCTGTCCATACGTATTTTAAAAATAGGGGAACAGAAATTGTTGAGTAAATGAGTTACTAAACCATGCACACAGACTAGGAAACTGCACAAACCTAAATGCAGAATTTTTGGATGGAAGAAGAGAAGATTATCCTTTGGACAAAGTGGGCCATATGCTAGGTTTTTATGCTAGCTGATAACAGATCACGATGTTGTCATAGTTTATTTGAGAAGGCTGTAGTTAAAGTAGTTTAATATCAAAATCTGCACATATTGCTCCTAGTATGCATTCCTGACAGAGGTATAGTATTTGTTTAAGTAGCAGAGCGTATCGGTCAAGCCCGCACCCATGTGTATATGCAAGCTTGAGTTTCACCATTTCACAGTTTCATCAAAGTGGCAACTTTATTCAAGTCAGACTGGATTTTAGAATAAAAGGTCTGACCATTTTAGCTGAATTTCAACAGATCAAGCTAACTGTGAATATCCTCTATTGCTCCTGTAGTTCTGTAAGGCCTACATCTCTGATTTTCAAAGAAAGCTACTTTTTAAATTTTAACTATACAAAACCCCTGGGGGATTTATACATCGGCTGACTTTATACATCGGCTGACTTTAGGACCAAACCACTCAAGTAAAAGTGTGTGTGTTATTTATTTATTTATTTTTTTATATCACACATTCAATTGGAAAACCTAGCAAGGCCTGCCCTGTTAGCTATTCCAACTGTTCCAGTCTGTGCGATAAACTATAGTTTAAACATGCCACGGGCCTCCTTCTGAAACGTATAAGAAAAGTATATTCTTACCTGTTTGGAGTTCACTGATGTCCTGCACAATTTCTGAGAGTTTTTTCATGTTGTTTTCCATGGTCTCTTTGGTCTCCTCAATGTATTTTAGCTTGTCAGTCACCTCATGTTTTAGCTCTGTTACAGAAAAATGTATTAGACAACAAAAATACTATGAACAGTATACAGCTGAAATATGACTAATATCCGCAATATATAATTCTGTTGAGATCCATACCAATTTGCTCTGAATGCAGTGTGACAGATTCCTTGAAAACATTGTCACTCTGTGTTATGAGGTATTCAAGCTGCACATTGATCCCACTGGTGGCCTAAAAGACAGATGTATGAAGAAAAATAACAAGGACTGATAGAAAGTTGAATGCAGTAAACGAATGCCTTAAAACTGCATGATCTGACATACATCTTCAGCTCTTTCGGATAAGTTGAAGGTGGTGAGTGAGGTGATGTTGGCATCGTCAACGTATTTCACTATGTTGTTGTAGACGTTGGCAGCAGTTATAGCCCTCTGTACAAAGCCATTGGCGTCACTCTTTCTCAGGTCCCTGGGGGAGACAGTGTGATTCAACTCAAGTGTTCATAGTCTGCTACCTCAAGCTCAGTGAAACTGCAGAGCAGAACACGGACTGCTGTCACCAGTTGCACTGCAAAACAGCAGCATCAGAATCTGTCCACTCTCTGGAGAGCCAGCTGATTCCTTCTCCACAATGCATATATGACATCACTTAACAACTAAGTGTGTATTCCATATGTTTATCATTGTTACCAAAAAACATGCAAAGAAACTGTACTATTCTAACATTTTATATATGATAGAAATTAGGAAAAACTTCATAGGTCACAAATAAATACTATATGAAGCATGAAATGTTTAATAAGTTTAATAAATGGTTCCTATCCGGGCAAAAGTCTACTAAAAGCTACTATGTGCAACTGTGTGCTACATAGGTTTATTTCAGATGGATGCCTCACTCTTCCAGCTCATTGGCTTGTCTCTCCAGCCCCTCAGCATGTCTGTCAGCCTTCTGAACCAGATCTCTGTCAACCAGTGAGAGGCGCTCCGTCTTCTCTGTCAGCTTTTGGCTGGCGCCATCGATTGCTGCATGGTACTCAGTCACGTTCTGCACACACACACACACACACACACACACACACACACACACACACACACACACACACACACCTCAATTACCTCGAGACGTGCTTTCATGTTCCAGCCTGTAACATTCAGTAATCTCTGTTTAGCTGGTGACTACTGTAGGTAACAATATCAGAAAAGATTTTTTAGCTTGAGATTATTTCAAGTCCAAAAAGCTACAATGTACACACACACGCACGCACGCACGCACACACACTTGCTAACATTGTTACTTTCAGATTATTGTAATTCCCTCCAGAGTAACTTAATACAGAGCTACTTGACTAAAACAGGAAAGCACTTTGAGAATGCTGCTTATTCAATTTTCTTTCCAGCAATCCATAAATTGCTTCCAAATCAAATTGCCCAGCAGTGCAATGTAACACAGACCAGGTCAAGCCTTAGGAATCATTTCTGGAATGAATTAAATTTAATCCTTGGGATATTGGGATATTACAACCCCATTTGGCACCGTATTAGATTATGCTACCTTGGTATGATACATAGCCTTTGTTCAGTAGGCCATAAAGAAACCTGACCATCATTATAAAAGTAGGGCCTGAGATATTTTTAGTCTCATCACACCGTAATTTGCCCCACCTTTCCCAAAGCGTCCACCTCAGCCACAGTTCTCTCTGATTGGGCGATAAAGTCTCTGGCTGCTTCCAAAGTGTCGTTGACAGTGTCATGGTTCTCCATTAGCCTCTGCAACTTCACCTAGGATGCAGGGAAAGAAAGAGAGCACCATTTTTTTTTTTTTTTTTTTAAAACCAGAGTCCAGTACTTCTTGGGGGGTTTGTTTGTTAGATATTCTTAACATGTTAAAATTCTAGGCTTTCCTGCAGATTCTGAAGAAAATACTGCTAATAAGTGCCAATATGTGATTATCATTGAATAGGTTTACAAAAATACATATAAAATTCACAAGAAGATTCTAAAGATTTTCCTGTTTAGTCCTGTTTAAAGACTAAACAAATGTTAAAGTGGTTATAGAGGTCAAAAATTAATGATATTCCCAAAGACTTTATGTCAAGTTTTGAGTCTGATGCATTTTTGAAATAACTGCTTTAAAAAGACTAAAGGGCTAAGACACTTCATCACTGGCTTTACTTTGGAAGCAATGTTAATCTTTCATATGCAGCGTAGAAGTATTTGTGTTTGCGTATATTTTTGTTGCAAGTAATTTTAAATGTCACATAGTTAATAGCTATACTATTTAATAAATAGTCTTATTTATTGGAATCATAATATTTATGCTGTTCCATTCAAGCAGTATGTTAGGCATGTATGTTACAGATAATAGATTCAGCACTTTTAATTTGACTGCATGACTGAGTATTGCACAGGGATGAGATCATCTGATTGGCTGTGGTCAGCCAGCAGCATACAGCAGCATACTGGTGTCGACCAGTCTGCTGAGGCTAGGTAGAGCCCTGGATTAGGAGAGGCTCTGTGTTTGGCTAGGAAGCTATTCATGGCAGACACCCTGATCATGGAGATCCCCACTCCTGATAACACGCATGCTCACAAGTAACCAAATGCAGAGTCCAACAGGAGCTGCTCTGCTACATCCCTGGATTTTGATTATGACCACATGTTTTTATGTCGACTAATTAAAATTTTGACTCTATTATAAAATCAAAAACTGTGCTATAGCTAGATAAAAAAATGGTTAAAGGTTATGTCCTTTGTTCTGACCAATTAAGCTGTAAAATTAATTTTAGGACTCATAGAAATCCCTCAGTATCTGGTCTGAAGAGGAGAGATATTGGGCCATTCCATCTCAAGTCAGCAAATTTTTACATTTTCTGCTCAACCGTCTCTAAATTGCCTAGAAGTTTTATGGAGTATTCACTAGTTAAAAAAAATATTTGAGCACACACTTGCTAACTAACTTCACATTGCAAAAGGCAACTAGTGACAATGTCTGAATACATATGGTTATATTTCATAAAAATGCAAAAGAAAACTGAATATTTTTTTTAACATGAAATTCTTAGTCACAAAAAGGAAGGAAATTATATTTCAAATCAACTTTCATGCTGGATTGAACAAACACAACAAGTTGTATTGTGGAAATATCTCTAGATAGTGTAATCTGAATTCTGGAATTTCCAAAGGGTATTTTAACTATAACTTAGAACATAGTTTTGTTAATTATGTACATATTTTTTATTTTTATGACCTTTTCCTCTCCTCCTATCCAACCTCTCAGGGCAGATGGCTGGCCTTCCCTGAGCCTGCTGGAGGTTTCTTCCTGTTAAAAGGGAGTTTTTACTTCCTGCTGTCGCCAAGTGCAACAGTAGGTGTCATCTAATTTGAACTGAACCTACTCTACGACTCTGAGACCTACTGCCCTTGAGGTCTCTGATAATTCAAGTAAAGTGTGAAATATACCAGGTGGCATTACAATGTCATGACAAAAGGGATCGTTTATGCAAGTAGTCTTGCAAGGCCAAGCTGCTATGACAAACAACAAGATCCATTCATTCCAACTGAAATTATTTTAAACATTTGCTCTTTCATACAATTGTGTGATAGGAACTTTATAGCAGTGAGAGATATTGCAGATGCATCAAGATTATAATGAGGAAGTTATAGAGTAAATGCTTCCCAGATGTTTAAAAAAAAAACAGCCCCGCTCTCGGTCTATTCAACATGTACATTATGTGCATCTTAGTGTTTTGCAGAGAAGTGTTTTGTTTTTTTTTCCCTCTTGGGATAAGACTTGGCTGGGTGCATCATGAGAAAGTCAGTCATGTTTGTGTGGGTAGGCTGTGGATATTATCGTGGGAAAAACACTTGCATTGCAATGTTGCTTTTTCCCCTGTGCAGGCCCCCTGCTAATGTAACTCCCACAGATGGTTTTAAGTTTCTGTTCTCATCACCTAAATACCACAGTAATAGAGTTCTCTGACATGACCGGCAAAGTACAACCAGATCTCCTTCTCTCACTGCTCTTTTGCAACTGTGCATTTCGGACTAAGGACACGCTGTACTTCTGTCTTTAAATGCCAGGTACTAGTGTGAAAAATCACAACTCGACACTGTTTGAAGTATTCTGAGTTGAAAAAAGGAAGAAATAAGCCATTCTATAGAACTAAAAACTAACAAAGAATCAAACATAGCGTAGATGGAAGAGGGAAGTAGGGCACTGTAAGAGCTGAGGGGGGTCACGGGAAATTACCTCATGCCTCTGGAATTTGAGGACACTAGCTCGGTTCTTATTCTCCGTCTCGTGCACATTGCTGTCTGCTTTCGCAAGAAAGCCTTGAGCTTCTGACAGTCTGCCGGAAAAGCGGGACAAGACCTCTCGGACAGACGGGAGGCGGCTGTTTGTGATCATCAGCTTCTTTTCCAACTGCCGAATGCGGCCCAGCACTGCAAACATGACCAGAAACATTAGCTGAAATTTTATCACCACTGCTAACACATTGGAGTGACTCAGGGTGCTGTTTCTGTAGAACTTGTGAGTCTTTTCATCCACAGCAGTTATATTGTCAATGGTAAATGGACTGATTCTTATCTAGCTCATTTTTACTCTATCTGAGCACTCAAAGCGACCTGCTACATACATTTGTATGCATTATGTGATGCAGCAAATGTATTCTTTTAACCTTTTAACATCTACCAGGTCTTGACTGAACCACTGAACCAGTCTCTTACATGCATGTTTGGCCTTACAGTTCTCCTGTGGTATGATTCCATTGGGCTATAGGGGGTAGGTATGAACCCAACCCGATACCTTAAAAGGTTGCCACCATTCAACTCGATGCTAAATAGTTAAGGCCACCAGCCTGTTTTGCACATGTGCATGTTTACAAAAAATGTGCATGCTTTGAATATGAAAATAATGTTCATATAATGTCGCATCTCCAACCCTTGCTCACTACAGTATAATAGGGATACAGTGAGGTAATCATGTGCAGGTGTTTGCTGTGTAACTGTTGTGTGTCTTACAGTCATGGGCCTCTGTGGACTCGCCAGTGGCGATTGGTTCTCCTGGAGAAAGGTCTATTTTCCTCATCAAAGCCACTATTTCCTCAGCGTCCGCTGAGCTCTTTCTCACCACCTCAGGATCCACTTCCTGCTGGATACTGTACACCTCCCAATCGTGGATCATCTCTGTATGAACGTGTAACATCAAAACCCAGTTAAGCTAGGTAAAATACATTTAGACATAGCACACAATTTCACTATTTAATTCACCGGACACAGCAACAAAACAGGCTTTTGCGTTTGAGAGTTGTTCGATACCTTCAATGCGTATGTTTAGATCAGTCAGATTTATGCTGAGCTGTTCAGCGAGTGTGAAGGTCTCCAGTGTATCATTATCCAACATGTTCCACAGAATGTTCACCACACTTTCCTGAAAAGCCACAAATAAAGAGATAAGTCAAAGCCTAAAATCAAACATTTTAATAAATGTAAATAAATGTAGCATCTTAAATGCTGTGACAGGTTATTATTTATAAAAGCATAAAAATATGCGTCGGGAAAGTATGACCTGCAAGTTGATATTGAGTAATATAATTTCTACATTATTGTAAGTGAAAAAATAGCTAGACTGCAGACACACAAACACTAGCTTTAAACATCTAAAGGTTTGATGGTGCTCACCGATTTCCCTAGCTCTCTGATGTCCAGTACCACAACATCTGTGGCCTCTTTCAGCTCCTCAGTCTGGGCCTGCACTACAGATGACTTGTTTCTCCAAACTCGATACCCAGTCTGAAAGGAAGACAGGAGTGAAGTAGAAATAATGAAAACTCACTGCAGGAATTCATGCATCAGAATTTAAATAGCAGCATCTCTGTCTGTCTCTGTAGAAATGTCTTACATTCCACACATTTAAAGCTAAAAATGTAAAGGAAGCTACAACTATCATAGAGCTAACATTGTAATATGTTTGTGCAAAAATAAAGCCGAACTATCAGAATTAATTTGAAGGTAAACTGTGAACAGAAACTGAATGTTTTGGGTGTAGTTGCTAATTCTTGCTAATTTGGTGCTATGCAAATTGTATTATTGTAGTGTACCTTACAATATTGTTGTGATGTGGCGATATATAAATGAAATTGAAAAATCAAATCAAAGTTGTGAGGTCGAAAACCAAAACAATGAGCTTAAACAGTGATGCTACTGAAGCTAAAATGCTTCATACATTTGTGCGGCAACTGTCAAGCTGCATGACAATTCTTAGATTCATCAGTATGAGCAATGTACCTCCCAGCACACATACACGTTTGCACATTATTGTATAAAAAGGTTTTACTAGTGCAGTTTTATTTTATCTTTATAGCAGTAATGCATGTAAATGTGCATGTACCTGCAGTTGATGAGCAGTATAGTTGTAGTATTTCACTCTATCGTTAGCAGCAGCACCTGTGGTAATGTTCAACACTCCAACTTTTAGCTGGTCCAGTGTCTTATTGGAGTGCTCCATGTCTTTAATCAGATGCCATATACACTGATCACAAGCTAAAGTCAGGAAAAAGAACGAAAAACCCAACTTGGATCACAGCTGTTCACATAATTTTCCTTTAGTTAGTGAATTTCTGCTGCTGTTGTTTGTTGCACTTACTGATGTTGCACAGGTTGACCGTTGAAGACTCTGCCAGGCATCCTCCTGTTTGCATATCACAGAAGCCACTCTCACAGTCACACTCTATTAAAAAACCCCAACAAAAACAGACACTTCATTCAGTTTAAATTTTTCACCAGCTGGAAACAAGACATTAAAATCTGCAGATGTTCACTTGGCTTGAGGCCTGCACATCTGTCTTGTGGTTTCTTTAGTGTGTGACTCCTTATCTAAGCAGCTGTGTATGTATATAGATATGGAATTGGGCGGTGATGTCATCCAACTCTCACAGTGATAGTCACTGGCCACAGAGACTATCAAAGCTTCCAGCAGATGTTCCTCTGACATCATTAACACCCGAGGTCGAAAGTAAGAAAGTAAAACACTTACTGTGACTGTCCCTACATTGAATCTTGGATGTCTGTGCTTTACTTTACTTTGTATTCCTTACTTTTTCCGAAAAGCCTAATTGCTATTAGGTTTAAGACATTTGAGGGGAATACATAAAAGACATTTCTATTATTATGTCCAGCACCTACACAACAGATTAAAAAGGCAGAAAAAACACATCTAATTAATGATGTCAGTCCCCTCTCACATGGGATCAGGTCCCAGTGTGGACTTTTAATTAGACTTTTAAAATTTAAACCGGCCACAGCAGATGGGTCTGGTTCTATCGAAGGTTTTTTGTTAAAAGGGAGTTTTTCCTTGAGCCTCGAGGTGGCTGTTGAAAAGTAAAACTGAAAAACGCAACACTCTTAACAGCTCAGCAATATCAAAAAATGTGAAAAGTTTATATTCAGTTAAATTGGTATTTTTTAAAAATATTATATTTCAATTTTTTACCAGAGTGTTTTTAAAAACAATTTTTATTTCTACTTAAGTGAAGAATTTGTACTTTTACCACATCCAATGAACATTAAAACAACAGTGGGTGTGGGAACATGAGCATTCAGTGCAGTCTTTTCCTCTGGGAATCTACACTGAATGTTTTTAACAAATGCTGATTATGTCACGTTATCTGCCCTACTGTGTACAGGCAGATAACTTACTCTGGCAGCCAGAGGGGCTATAATTCCAGTATCCTGGGAGACAGCGCTCGCAGTAACGACCTCCAGCCCCCGGGCGACATGGACAGCTGTGGGTGAGAGGATGGCAGGTGGACCGGAGGGAAGCTGGCCCACAGTCGCACCTCCGGCAGCCCTGACAGCTGGAGAAACCCGAGTAGCCTTCCTAGATTACAAGAGTGAAAAACAGTGTTAGACTCCAGTTATTGGGCTCTTCCAGTTCATTTTGAAGCATGCTCTGTGCATAATATAAGAGATAAATGCTGTGCTCAGATGTCATTGTAAGGGTCAAAATACAGTTCGCAGTAACTACTGTAGATCTTAGAAAAAAAAATGTAGGCAAATCATTCAGCTGTAACTGCTTCCATCTTTTTTATGTTCTCACTTGAGAGTTCAGCTGCTTTCATCTGCAGCTTTCATGCTTCATGTAACAGTTGCCCTGTTTTCAGTACTTTTCCCTTAACCTCACAATGACCCTTGCAGACATTTCGTAACTGCAGCTTTTTGTGCTTTTGCTTGAATTCATGTATCGACTTCATCTTTTCATCGACACACGCATACATAAATTCACAAAAAAGAAACTAGACCTATTTTGGCTTTTATGTTGCCCTTTTCTTCTAAAGATTCTTAGCTTATTTATTATATGTTTGAACTGCCTTCTTGAGTCTGCTCCTCGTATGTTCTATGAAGTTTTATCCTGGGCAGTGGCTGAGTGATGTAAGGGTGGTCCTGCCCTGTAGCCACTCCATCCCAGTCTCATAACAGAATATGAAATAGTCGGAAAAAGGCTTTCTGTTTGTCTGGGAGGATCAATTTATAACTTGTCTATTTTGACAGAAAGTTTGTTTGATGTCAGAGAAAGTTGGAAGGTGTTACCATGGTAGCCAAGAAAACAAAGTGCATTTTAACCCATTATTATTCTTACCTAACCGAGGAACTTGCCTAAGCCTAGTTGTCAGTGCCTAATTGTACACGAAGGGACATATTTTTTTATTAATAAAGAAGAAATAAGAGTTGCAATAAAGAAGCTCACGTGCTGTGTCTCACCTCACACTGGTCGCACAGCCGTCCAGTGACTCCCGGCTTGCAGTGACACACTCCTGTCCTGTCATCGCATGAAGAGGTGCCACATTTGTCACACTCGCACTCTAGAAAAGACACGGGATGTATGGAGTGATGAGAACACCAGAGGTCAAATTATGTCACGAGTATGGTGGAAAGGGTTATTTTTGGACTTGCAGGGCCTCTAAAGGCATACGATAATCCTTGATATGGAATTGAGACCATGTGTCTTTGCCACAGAGCAACTTCAAGGTTGTGTGAGGCTAAAAACTGCACTTTTGTCACCTTTTGTCATCTCTTTTAAGCAGCTAAGGTTAAACTGAGTAAATAAGTTGTAAAAAATATTCCTCCTGTGAAGTGCTCTATGGCGACTTCAGGACAGTGTGACACAATAGTGCAGGTCAGTGTGTGCAGTCTGCAATGAGCTGTTGGAATGCCTGACTACTGTCACTGAGTTTATGACAAGAATGTTGAACAGCCAGCCAGAACAACTGCATCAACAAACTTCACTAATCTCCCATCATTACATAACACACCCGTCTATGAGACTGGCTTAAGATACACAAATTACATTGTCGGGGTATCGTGTGAGAACTGCCATAAAACATTGAGGAACAATGCTTTCATGCATCAAACATTAGCTATCCCATAGGAAATACCCCCCAAAGTATGGGTATTCACCCATTATCCCCACCTCTGCAGTCCTTGGCACTGATGGCATCGCCATAGAACCCTGGGGCGCACCTCTCACAGTTGGCACCGGCAGTGTTTCCCCAGCAGTGCTGGCAGTGGCCCGTCACATTGTGACACTCGTTGAAAATCAGGTTGGGGTCAGTGTTACCATTGCATTCGCACCTCTTACAGGAACTACCAGTCGTCATCGGGCTGCCATAGTAACCTGGAGCACACCTGGATGGAAGAAACTGCAGATGACTGAGAGCCTCACTGTCTAACACAGTAAAGTAAAAACTACTTTTGGATAATCTTTTTGACCTTTGTTACAAGACAAGCAAATCTAATGATTGTTGTAGCTTTATGCCTAAATTGGACATTATCCATCCATCCATCCATTCGCTTCCGCTTATCCTTTTCAGGGTCGCGGGGGGCGCTGGAGCCTATCCCAGCTGTCATAGGGCAAGAGGCGGGGTACACCCTGGACAGGTCGCCAGTCTGTCGCAGGGCCAACACACAGGGACAGACAACCATTCGCACTCACATTCATTCGCACATTCACACCTAGTGACAATTTGGATTATCCAATTAACCTATCCCCACATTATTCAGTTTTAAATGTTAACACATCACTAAAAGCTCATGACTTTCTTCCTCGTTGTTTAAAAAAACAAAACAAACAAAGCTAAGGCTGCTCTCATGAACCAGTTAGAAGTGATCCGTAAGCTTTAGCAAATTACTAGCAAAATCTATTCATCTTGGGTGTGAGCATAAGTCCTATGCATATAAATGACAGTGTATGTGATGTTGCACTTTACAGAGATCTCATGTTTTCATGAATGTTGTGGTGTTTAAACGTTTTGGACTATATACGGCAGTTGGAGTTAGATGCTGTATAGATATTGTGGCCATTCCAATATTAAGTAAGTAAGATAAAATAAGTGTGAATGTTGTGAACCTGAATATATTTTATGTGTTTCATTGACATGAAACTCTGCTCATTCTGTAACGTGTACCTTTTTATTGAATGCGCAGGTAATGCAGTTGTGTTATAATTGATTTACATAATTTACTGATTGCTTGTTCAAGGCCTTCTCAGCACAGACCTCTCACAGTAATTTCCAGAGTAGCCCTCTTGGCACTTGCACCGTAGAGTGGCACCTCCTTTGTCACAGTGCACTGCAAAGCTGGGCGGACACACAGAAGAAAATATTTTTGAGATGTCTGTCAGTCTTGTGGCAACACAAGCAACAGCAGAGCAGCTTACTTATTGGATGGGATGGGGAGGGGGCAGGCACATGGTTGGCAGGTGTGGCGTCCACCCAGGCCAGGAGTCAGAATGTAGCCATCTTCACACATTTCACAGAAATCTCCCATACTGTGGTATTTGCAGTTCTGTGAGAGGAAATATTATGTTTACGACAACATTTGTGTACCCGGGCACCTTACTGAGTGAAAGGCAGACAACTTACTATACAGATGCCAGTGATGTCTTCACAGTAGTCAGCATGCCCCTTGCAGTTACATGGCAGGCATTCGCTTTGCTCACTGAGGAAAAATCCCCTGCCACACACCTGCAGTGGGAACAGAAATGTCAGTTTTCTGTAAAGTAAAAATTTGTAGAAAACTCTAGTTGGGTTAAGTAGACACACTAACTGCAGGTAAGAGTTGAGGAACTCTCAAAGTTAAGTTGATTGGTTGTTTAAACTTGTATTTAAACAACATCCTCAGGGCATGAAAAGTGGAATAACAATGCTAAAACTGTGGTTCCTTTACTGGAAGTTTAAGACTTTGACTGGTGGATCTTGGCAAAGGCAAATGTGGCTGGCAGCTGCCCTTTAGGCTTCTCCTTGAGTCACTGAACTTGGAGCATTTATAATGGAATTATCTGACAAACAGTTTGTGGTACAGCAGCTACAGGAAGTTTGTGCTTCAGTTTTGATGAGTAAAATTTGAATATATATATATATAGTTGCCTCCAGCTCCAAAAAAACAAACGAAAATATAACATGACAGAAAATAAAATACTAACATTGAAGCCAAGTGTAAAAACAGTGTGTGAAACATCAGCGGCTAAGTCCATCTTTTATATATAGTCTATTGTCAGGGTAAAGCAAAACTTAATACGAGTGAATCTGCCACATAACTAAGTTTTATACCGGGACTCAGTTATATGGTAAACTTATGTATATGTCATGTGCCACGTGCAATATTCATTCATTAAATGCAAAATGTTGACTGATAGTGGTGATAGAGGGAGAATGTTCGGGTGCATTTTCTTCATCTCTCAGTTTCTTAGAGAAACTGAGAGATGTTACATGCTTTAGCATGTGGCTAAAATGCAGCTTAACTTTAATCACCAAGAAGCTGCTTGATGTTCAGTTCCATTAAAATATCCAAATACAGATAAATACCGCTAACATATCCTGTGCTATCTATCAACATATAAGAATGCTATTGACCCAGGGTTCTCAGTCATGGTTCTCACTTTCTGGGCATTTTAATCGATGGTTGATAATTTAGCAGTTTCAACACACAACACGATAAAAGTGCAGCATCCCGACATTTTACAGAACATCAGTCCAAACACTACATCCTGTCTGATGTTTGTTCACCAGGCTTTCTGACGACAATGTGATGCAAGAGTTCAGAGGTGTCACGCACACACTCGGCCCTCTGAATATCTTTGATTTTCTGAAGCAGCACCATTCAGTGAGGTGTACAGTAGCACTTTGTTTGCAGTAGTCTGCAAGACCACCATAGTTTGATCTCCTTGTTCCACTCACTCTGCTGGACATTGATGCTTTGCATTCAGAATAACCAGACGATGGAACATTCCAAAGACATACAGTAGTGTATACCCACATGTGATTCATACTCTCCTTTGATTTATTCACAGATGGGCTGCGACACAAAGACGTTATTATGTTGCAAGCTGATGTGAAACATCCTGCAAACAGGAGCTCTTATTATTCTTGCTGATCCATTTCCTGTAGGCTTCCCTGAGTCTACAGGAAAAGCATCCACAGAGACATCTATTATTATCACGTAAACACTTATGTGTAAACCTTCCATGTATAGACATACTCCTATTAATTGTGGCAATGGGATCAGTGCTCAAAGGAAAAAAATATAAAATAGCGGCAAATGTTAGTTTAAGCTATTAGAACTAATGAGCCTAAAGTTTATGGGAGAACCACAAAGATCCCAATTATCTATCATTTGTAAAAGCACATTAAAGTCTTCTGAAATAGTTCAGACCTATTAACTGTGTGACAGTCTGTGATGGGTCAAACAGCTGCAGTTCATATACACAGGGGAATAGAGGAAGGGGGCTGAGGGCCGAAGAGCAGATGGTATACTGCTAGGACTTGGACATCTTTAGACTTGAATGTTAGGGACTATGTCTTTTTACAAGAGAGCCTAAACAGAAGAACAAACAGTTACATTATACATTATGTTTATCTGGTCATAAACAGAAAGACAGAAGAGAAATGCAAATCACATTCATACTTAAAACAGATTTCTTACAGTTGATATGAATACAAATCATCAATATCATATGACCGTATTTGTCAAGTGATTTTTGTCAGTTCAATTTCTTCGCCATGATAATCTGACATTTCCCCAAGAAGTACAAAACAGTGGTAACCAGATAGCTTAGGTCAGCATAAAGACTGAAGTAGATTAAACTGATAACCAAACTTCCCTCTCCGCACAACCTCATGCAGCTTGTCTGGGGAAATGCTGAGGCATTCCCAGGGCAGCTGATAGATGTGATCTCTCCAGTGTGCCCTGGGTCTGCTCTTCCTTTTGGTAGGACATGCCTGGAATACCTCACTCAGGAGGCATCCTAATCAGATGCCTGAACCACCTCATCTGACTCTTGTCAGTCTATCTTGAGAATCACCAAACTCAGCCAATTTCTAAGGCGGAGACCAGCCAAGCTTCAGAGAAAGCTAATTTCTATTGTGTCTGCAACCTTATTCTTCCAGTCACTACCCAAAGCTTGTGTCCATAGGTTATGGTGGGGAAGTAAATCGACCGGTAAATCGACAGCTTTGCTTTTACAGCTCAGCTCTCTTTTCACTATTACTGACTTGTGCAGCATCTGCATCACTGCTGACATGGCCAAATCTCCCCTTGTTCATGAATAAGACTGCAAGGCACTCTTTGAATAGCCACTTCTCCCTGACCAGGGTGGGCCCTCCACCGTTTTGCGTCCTGCTGCTTCACACTCAGCACCACCTGATGAAGCTAATAGGACAACATCATCTGCAAAAAGCCAAGATGAAGCCACCGAGGGATGAAACGTTTCTCCCTTTGAAAACGCTACGTCCAGATGAACAGAATAAACTTTTTGGGATTTCTGCCACTTGGTTAAGTGTAGAAATTTGGACCATAACAATTACGAACAGAATTGGTGACAAACAGTTTGGATCAATCTTACAACTTTACTCTCAGCAAAATATTTAGGTGTATTTTAGGTGAATATTGCTTTTGACTACAGTTTCAACATACTTTGATTTGTAAGAATGCTTATGTTGCTCAAACAAACTTAAAAAAAAATCTATAGCCTCTCAGCCACTTCTTTAAAAAAATAATAATAATAAAAAAAAAAAAAATGAAAGAGGGTAAATGAGCTGCATTTAAAACAAGCATAATTTCAGAAACTACATCTTTCAAATGAAGTCTGCGGCCTCACAGTGTTTGTGTTATTAGATTTCCATTTGATTATGCCAAATAGAAATAGATTTGATAGCCTTGATAGAAACTTAAACCTGAAAAAAAAAAAAACCTTAAACCTGAAAGCATTACTAACATTCACAAACATCTGAAGCTCTCTGCCAGCTGTGAGCACGCTTAGTAATGTGAACAATCTCTGTGGCCCTCCTACACTGGGAGGGCAGGACAAAGCTTACATTCAGTATATTATATAACCTCGATTTGTTTTTTAACTGAAGATAACTTTTCCAATGATTCACTCTCTCTGATATTTAGGTATTTATCAGTATCTGTGTGTTGACCTATAGGCTCTGAGGATGGACCATAAGTCCAAACAATTTATGGCTCCAAAGATTAGCTCACCTAAAATCAACACCCTGTCCCATAATATAGGTTGAAATTTGTACAGCCATGTGTGTAAATGGAGCTCTTATCATGGATGTGTTGCTTATAATATATGTACTTCTGCCTGCTTTTTGAGATTTTCCTAGGACAAGGGCACTATAAGTGGATTAAATGTTAATGCTTGAGGGTTGAATGTCATTTCCGCTTTGCCTCCCAAATGGAGTTTTCTGCTGTACTTAGACTGACCTTGAAGGGATGGTCAGACAGTGGATTTAGTCATTGTAACTCTTCTGAACATCCGGATATACCCTGGGTCATGAGAATCTCATCCCGACTATAAGTGACTTTGCTCATACAGATCTCATATTTATTATCACAATGTAAAGTTATAGTTAATAAATATCCCTATTTGCTTAAAGTGCTAGATTTATCTCTAACTATAAATTTATATTATGTTAAGAATGTGTTGCAAGCACTACCAAGGCACCACAAAAACCTAATTTTTGCAGTGATTTGCAGTATTATACAATAGTCTTGAACCACCCACCGATCATTTTTTTATACTTGTGATTTTTTTAAAACATGCATATATTTTTTGGAATTACAGTATAGAATGTAAAAACAGCGTTTGTCCAATTCCAACGAGCTTGAAAATCAGTATTTGGTATAATCAGCTTTTTTCTTTAATAAAGTCTGAACCCTCTTACACAGGTTTCCTTGTAATTTCTTTTACCAGTCTTTTCTGATTTCATAATTCCATCAATTTTGACAAGTCTTCCAACACCACTGGCTGAAATACAGCCCCAAACTATGATAGGGCCTTGAACGTGTTTTAAAGATGGCTGAAGACACACATCTTCTGTACATACTGATGATGATATGAGCATAAAATTTTACATTTGGATTCACCACTAGATAAAACCTGTCACTGCCTTTTCTCACTGGCATATTTAAGCCTTTTTCTCCCTGTTTCTATTCCTGAAGAATGACTTCACGACAAGTACTCTTTCACTGAGACCATCTCTGATGAGGCTCCAGCAAAGTCCAGTTTCCTCTCTACTGTCCTGTGTCAGACCTTTGCTATATTTTTTTTCTGTTGTTTAGACAAGAAAAGCAAAGCTCAGCAAGGTCCGTAAACACTGCTCTTAACCATAACCACTTTCGAGGTCTAGTAGCTGCACAAGACAATGCAGTCATTGTACTTACATCAGGCACTGGGTCGTCATAAACAGAACAGCCTATAATGAAGATGCATAAATGGACTTTTAGAAGTCCGTCAAAGATTTGAGTACTTGTGGGTTCGCAGCAAACTTTGATTTCGGGATCTAATAGCAAGTTATTCTTTGAACACTGAAGGAAAGAAACACATCTTTGACTGCTTTGCCAGAAGACCAGCTGTTGTCTGCACTCACAAACAAACGCCGGCCTGAGTCGTATTATAACATAAAGAAGAAGAAAGAAGACCAGTGTTGTGCCGTATGATCATGCCAGGGTTTTTATATTATGTGAAAATGCACATGCAACAACCTCAGACTTTCACATTATCACATTATTTATCTCCATGCATCTTTCCCCACAGTCTAAGTTTATTATGATCATAAATTCAATACTTTTAAGTTAAGCGTGTGAGCTTACAAGTATTAAAGCTATTGCCAATGGAACTGTAGAGTGTGTGCCAGTAGTCATTAATGGCTTCCATGCCCTTTCTGCATATTGTGCCCCCTCCCCGTGCTGTTGCTCAACATTTTGTAGCTGCTTTCCATTAGAGAACTGTCAGGGAGGGGCAGGAGGAGCAGCCTGTGCCTGAATCACATACAGTAACTCAAAGCCTATCAGAGTTGTTGCCTTGGGGTACCTCTGATGGTATAAACACACATGCGAACCCACTGCAAGACCACTGTGAAGTTTCTGTGTCCTCAGAGAGCTTTGCAAAGAACCCAAACTCCCAAGACATCATTTCCAGCTTTCCAAAAGCCTGTGTACTCAATCATAACTCATAGAAAGTCAGAAACTGATAACATTCACAGTATACAAGCCAAAAAGAAGGAAAACCAAATGTGTCTTACTTTGAGAACTGACTGCTGTTGTTCCCCAGAAGTTATTCTTGTAATCGATAAGAAGATGCAGAGAAAGCAGAAGGGCAGAGATTTTGCAGCCATATTTGTATTTGCCCACTGATCCTCTGTTTAAGTCTCAATCAGTGTCCTCTGGCTGTAGGGAAGTCCCTGGGCAGCTCCTTATGATCGGCTGCACCCTCTGGCTTCGCTTTTCCACAGCTTGCGACGTCCAGATCCACCACTGCCCCTTATCCCGGCCCTAGCTGAGTCCTGTAAAAAAAACTTGTGTTGACTGCTTCCCTTCCTCTCTCTCTCTCTCCCTCCCTGCCCCGATTCCTCTCCCCTAGTGGACCTGCCTCTCCCCTGAGCCTGTGCCTAAATCACATACAGATGGGAAGACTGGAAACCGAGACAAACAGTGAGAGAGACAGAACAGCAGAGGGAGCGGGAAATGAGCCACAGAGGGTTTGTGTCTGCTGAGCACGCTAGGACAGTGCAGCCATCCAAACTGTTCAACCCCCAACTCAACTGTCAGAGTCAGACTGAGTGTTAAACCCTCGTCTCCATTTGCAGGACTTTGGCACCCTTTTCACCTTCAACACGGGATCCCTCCTTCTGTTGTTTCCCCCTCCCCTTCCCCTTCCCCTCTGGTCAGCCAGGGTGGGCAGAGGGTCTAAAGCTTCAACACTCACTCTGCGCTCAGCAGGCCGAAAAGAAAAAGCTGCTCTGATTTTCTGGCCCATCTTCTCTTCACAGTCCCAGACATGAGCCTTCTCTATGTTTTGCAAGGTTAGATCATCAAAAGCTGCAAAGTTTGCAGACACAGTGTGAGTCTGTTAACAGGAAAAGACTTAGCATGACACTTCCAGCACAAAGAAGGCATTGTCAGAGTCTGAGGAAGGTATTTTTAGATTCAGATTCAAACCGATGGGTAGGTATAACTCATGACTCTGCAAGTCACACTGGTCCCAAGACAGACTTTTTTTTTAACACCACAAAGATCGTGTTGTAGGCAGTTCCAAATATGTCCCATTATGCACCATGTCTCAAGTAACCAATAAACACTAGTTATGTTTGGCAGTGATACATTAAAACAACAGCATTAAGAGGCTTGTTAGGCCAGGCTAGGTTTACCCCTCTGAACAGAAAATTGACATAAAATCTGAATTCTTCTCACTCCTACAGTATTTTAAGTATTACAGCTATTTCACATGATCCATATCCAGTCTGTCTTTGTCTTGTCTCTGTATTCTGTCTTCAGTGTCTCTCCTTAGTGTCTGTGTGCTTTCCCTGTCTTGTCCTGGTCCATGTGTTGTTTCCTTCCTGTTCCCACATTCATCCCTCTGTGTGTTTTCCCTTTATTGCCACTGTCCCAGTGTCAAGTTCACGTGTCTTAGGTGTATGTTACTTCCTGTTTTATTTTGACATTCCCTTGTCTCCTATGCGTCATGTTCCATCAGTTAGATTATGTTCAGCCATATTCCCTGGATGTGTCCTCTGCTCTGATCACCTCTTGTGTATATGTTGTCTGAGTCTTTTGCTGTTCTTTGTCATGTTGTCATGTCTTCCCTCTCGCTGTGTGGTCTAGTTCTTAGTTCTAGTCATGCCTTGGTTTTGTGTTGCATTGTTGCATCTTGTTCTAGGGTTGTGTAGTCCAGCAATAAAGCTGTTTCTCGAATTCATGTCTGTCTTTAGAATCCTGCACTTGGGTTCTTCATTTAAAAGGTTGTTTTTGAATTTGACCATATTTAAACACTTAAGCTACTAATCTAAACTATTTTCTGTGTTTCTGCATAAATATTCTCGAATAAGCTAGGCATAGATTTTTTGTTTGAATTCTTCTTTTTTCAAAACTGTGAAATTAGGACATTAAAAATCCGAGTTCCTTTTTTCTGAGGAAAAAGCGTTCACACCATTTAAGCTCCAGCTTTCTTTTTTTTTGTTTAATAGCACTAAAATAGGCAAATCTGAGTAAAAATTAAAATATAAAATATCAGTCCTGACTCTGTTCTGAATCACTTTTTTTTTTGCCTAGCATTGTGTTACCTGCCTGAAAAAGCAGTGATGCCATATTAGAGTTAATTGCTGCCTTAAGAATAACTGTGTACTTAAGTGAGGACTTTCTGAATGCAATTTCAGCCTTCATAAAACTTCTATGAAAAGTAAATAGCCTTGAACTGCACTAACAACCAGGAGGCTGAAGTTAATGTTACTTCATCCACATTCTGTTTATTTCACCAGCTCACTAAGAGGGTGGAGGCTCTCTCTCCATGTTTGGTCGGCTTCACATTGGTATTCTCAGCACAGCCACAGTATAAACACCAACGATCACTCATGGGCCAGGGTCATAGGCAGTGATAGGGGAGGTTTTCACAGCAGCAGCTCTGCATTCTTAACTTCTCCACAAAGCAACGAGGTTGTCCCTTTGGGTGGTCTTCTCTGCCAACCTATTCAGCTAAGGCTATTCATGTAATCAAAGGCCACTGCTGGGTCTGGCAGCCAAGGGATACAGTGTGCGTGGCACAGTGTATAACACAGAGTAACACCGCCCTCTGAGCCAAAACCAACAGGGAGAAATCCATCTGCACTGCTTTGACTTAATATAATCGGTAAAGCTTTGCCACAACCACAGGGAGTTACTGACAGCAAACACATGTATTTCTGATGTCTGTCCTGCAGTACAGCAAATTCTAATAATTACAAATGAGATCTTGTGAACTATTTTGGCTGTACATAAAACCATTGCAAATGGTTTACAAACAAGCCCTTATGTTTGAGCAGTTTGAGCATTCATCACAATTTCTCTAACTGACTTCCTGCAAAGTTACATTTGAGTAACTTCTTTCCCCTCCCAAAAAAGAAAGAGAAAGAATGAATTATTAATTCGCAGTGATTCTGAAAGCAGCCTGCTACATGCTTCTCCACACTGCTTTTAGTTTCAGACACCTAAGAGGCCAAAAAGTCCAAGGGGTCAGACCTGCGCCTCCTGCCTGTGGTGTTTCCTTACTCTCTGAACACAGAGAAAACTATAACCTCTATCAGAGCAAAGACCTCTGATCTCAGTTGTAATACAAAAACACACCATGCTTGACAGAGTGTTGAAGACTCAGTATGATCCTGTGAATAAGATGGTGGGAGGGTACAAAAGCGCTGCAGTTACACTGGAGTGAAAAACCTGTTACTGATTTTCACTGGGTAAGTACTTTGACTTCTACCCACTGATTAGGTTTAGGTACTAAAAACTAATTGACTATGTTTAGGCAAGACTGTGTAACAGCAACTCTAGACATTCAAAAATCATGTGCTGGGAGGGACAGCTCCATTTTACTAAGGTCATGACCAGGCATGTCGCACACCTCTGCCACCTGACCCCTCGAGTGTAACTGAGAAGCACTGGTGGCTTTGACAAAAGTACATTATTTTACACACCAGGAATTCAAAAGGTGTGAGAAAGACTCAGTGTTGTGAGCATTTTGCTGAATTGATTCAACTAAACTGGAATTGTGCTTGAATGATGTAACTGCTGATAGCAGAAACAGGATGAAGTCTGAAGTGCACATGGCTAACTCTCTGCACAGATTCAAAACTGACTGGATTGATCATCACAGTGCAAATGACCCAAAAAATACTCCAGAAGCAAATCAAGAGTTTCTCAAAGAAGATCTTCTTTAATGGCCAAGTTGGTCACCTGCGTTCACCCCAATCTTGTCTTTATTAAATACAAAATACATGCAAACAGACCAACCAGCTAGGACTAACTGCATTTGGCTGCAGTAAAGGCCTGGCAGTGCATCTCAAGAGTTCAAGACTTCAGGCAGTCATTGGGGTTTTCATCCAAGTATTAAAAACAATCCTTGTATTTAAAATTATGTTATGTTATGTTTTTCCCAGTTAATTTTGAGTATCTGAAAATGGGCTTCTATGCATGTGTGAAATCTGAATCAAAGCTGCAAGTTTGTACAAAAAGCAACGTGGCGGTATACAGAGGAAAACCTATAGATGTGTCTCCGCCCAACGAATTTTGGACCTAATTGTACTTAATGTTACTGTCCTTGATCAAACTGGACACATTTCAATGGAAGCACAACTACAACCAATGACTGAAATCTTTAGTTATGTATTTGTCAGTGCCAAACAGTCTGACATGATTCCCTCGAAAACCCAGTTGAAACACAACCACAGATGTTAATTTCTCTGAAATTCTGGACCTAGGTGTTGATATACTATGATAAAGAATACTCCTGTGGGATCCTGCAGTCAAGGTCCAGCTTGCAGACTGCTTTCATGACTTTCCTGTGTGTGAGTTGCCTCTTCAGGGAAGTGTATCTTGGTTTTGGCAGAGAGCGTTGATTATAAACAGATGGAAAGAGGAGGGGGTGTGAGAGAGTGATTTCAAAAATGTAGAGCAGAGGTCTGACTTGATGGGAAAACTGAATGATTTAATCTTCACTCATGTAAAACTGAAACTACCCGACAGATAAGATTGCTGCAAACCACATGTGAAAATGCTGGCAGTGCCATAGTGATTTGCTGAGTGAAGCTCAGGACAGTATAATATATTATCTTAACTCTTAGTTAAATCTTAACTCTTAGCATGTAAAATGCCACTGCAAGTTAAAAGATACCTAAACCAGAACCACAGGTGCCTCCACTATCCCGAAGACGCTTTTGTGAAGTGGAAAACTGTGGACTCACCAATCCAAATTAGAAATTGTTTTTGGAAATCATGAATGTAATATTAGTGCTTGTTATCCTTTAAAATCTTTTATCCATGACTGACCAAAAGTCTTTATTTAATATAAATACACTTGGGCAACTAATTAAGTACATAATTTGACATAATTTTGAACACAATTATTTTGTATTTATGTGGAAATGGTACATGTGAAGCATTCATTTTACTGTTTAGTAAATTTATTTAAATGTTAGTTTTATGATTAGAAGGGTTTTTCTTTTGTTTACAAAAAAAATCCAAAAAATTGTACATGTATTAAAATAGTTATATATTTAAACAATTATAATCTGTTGCTCTAATGTACATAACAGTCATAAAGTTACAATATCTATATATATATTTAGAATCCCTATTTACCACTTCCTATATGCTTATATATTGTCAGTACTAACAATGGCAGTAGGAAACATAGTATCAAAAAGCTCTACATGAAATTAGGATATATGTTAAAAATCAAATGTGTCATATTTTGAATATTCATACAGTAGAGTCTTTACCTTATAATATAAAGTGCCTTGAGGCAACTGTTATTGTGATTCGGTGCTATATAAAAATACAATTGAACTGAATTTAACTGAATATGGCTTTCTGTCAATTTTCAACTGATAAATCATTAAGTTAACCTTGGAGACCTTAGTGGATGTAAGTAAATTTCTAACATGTCCCCACTCTCCACCCCTACAAAGTTTTATGAGAATTCATTCAAAACTTTTCAAGTAATCCGGTCTTTAAGTAACTGGCCAAACTCCGCTTTTGGTCCCAAAAGTCAAAGTCGAACGAATACTGCGGCATCACCGAGAGTTACAAACTGTCTAAATTCTTTCATCTTTAATAAAATGATCAGTGTGGCTGCTCTACACGTGTAACAATAAAGTTTAACATGCAGGCATCCATGAAAACAGAATTTATGAAGTTTAACAGAGTTACACAGCTATAGTTAGCATAATATAAAAACAGTGAAGCTAGAGGATGAACGCTAACCTTTTTCCAGTCGATAAAAGTTAATGTGAGGGTTCCCAAAAGTTAGGGACAAATGCAATCGCATGGCACGATGCTGTAAATGGACCAAACTTCAGTCAAGAGAACAACTAAGATCATCCATCCACAATATGAGGTTAGTCATCAATATACTGCTACACGTGCTGGGCTGTAGTTACATCTTAAGGTTTTAAAAACCGAGCTTTAAAATGAATAGTGATAATAAAAACTGAGACAGGGGCTTGTTCAGATTAAATAGAACAAGATACAAAACATGTTAAAAACACAACAGCCTTAATAAACTCAGAGTAGTTTAGACCCGGAAGCAGGAATCATACATCCTCACTTAACAACCGGATCATGTTTACTGTCAGAATGATGACATGCATGTATGCACACATCCAAACACTACCAAACACACAACCTGATGAGATGGCAAAGGACATTATCATCAGACTACCAGAAGTACTGTTTCTTTAAGCCATTACATTTTAATCATTTTAACTGACAAATTAATTATTAAAGCTATGAAAACTATAGTTGTTTGTTTTAACCACAAATCTGATCTTTTTTTAAACACAGGACTTTTAAAGAAGAGTTTTAAGCCTCTTAGTTTCAAGCCCAAAGATGCTCAGGTCTACTTATTCTAAAAACAGCCACCTGGTCAAATAAACTCAGATAAATAAAACGTGTAAAACACAGCAGGGAAATAAAAGTTTGAATTGCACAGGGCCACATTTCATTATTTTCTTTAAAAACTGTGCGTCCAGCTAACAATCAGGTGACTTTGAAATTTGTACTGAAAAAATTTGTACTGCTCATCAAATTGACAATTTATTTGCTCTTTAATATTTTTCTAATGACCTGTGCATACTGATTTTTCCATCACATAGTAGAATGTGTTTGGCTTACTCTATATGCATTCAGACAAGACTGGCCAAAAAACCCATTCACAGCTGGTTCCACTAACCTCTTTATCTTAACCTCTCCACCTAGCCTTAAGCGAGTCACATATACATATGGTCAAGGTTAGATTGCATAGCCACTATAGATTCACTGACCCCACACATCAAAGAGCTGCAGACTCCACTTCATTCTATCTACGTACTGTCCACTGCTCTGCTGCTGTGAACACAACACAGTCTCTGAGTGGGTCCAGCATCACACATTGCCCTAAAAGACAAACCAATCTCCACCTAAGACAGACCAAGCTCTCCATCAACCTGTCTGCCACTGCACAAACTCAAATTGACTTCATTTTATTTCCATCTTCCTGCTCCGTATCTGCACCACAAACTTCATCCATCTCTCCCGTCATGAAAAACCAGGCCTGCAGAAATTCTGGGTCACCAAATTAATTTTTTTCTAAATGGTTTCACACACTGACCAGATGCTGTCAGTGTCTAGTCTGGCAGGAGTAACAAATTGCTTTTCATTTATCTTTAGAAGGGAGCCTCACAGTGAGTCCAGCGGGCCGCTCGATCTGCCAAGTGAAAACACCTGCAGTCTGAGCTGAGTCTCTCTGACATCTTCATTACTGTTTGACACAGTCAGACTTCACTTAAGCTGATTTTAGTTGTCTGAAATGCATGTAAGAGTTATAACCAGGAATACAGTAAGCCCAATAACAATACTAAATAATACACTATATGTTTTAACATTCATAAATAACAGACCCAAGGCTTGTTGGTTGTTCTCTTTGTACCTCTGCTCTGGATATGGTCAAGTAAAAAAGAAAGTGGCCGATGTTGTGAAGAAGACTTATTTGATCAGTCATGCATTCAAGTGTTATGCATGTTTGCACAGCCTGCTTTGAGGTGCCTTAGACTTTCCTTAACATAACCTGACTAACATCTCTCAACTTCAGTCAAATCACATGAGCATCACCAAATCCATACATTAATTATAATTAGAGATGGCACGATACCACTTTTTTATGTCCGATACCGATACCGATATCATAAATTTGGATATCTGCCGATACCGATATGAATCCGATATAGTGTATTTTTTAATCAATAAAACGTTTTTTTAATATCTTGCTGCATTTTGTATAAGTTTACACTCAAGTTTAAATAAATAACAACACTAAAGCTATTCTGTTATACCTGTATGTAAAAAATACACTGCGCCCAAAATATTTCATAGTTCAGCAAAACCAATCAATCTAATAAACTTAAACCTACTCCATCCTCCCTATTCTGGTATTTTAAAGAGTACTTAGCAGAAATATTAAGCAACCTAACTAATAGGGTTGCAAACTCCCAGCAAAAAAAAATAGGGAACCACCCTCCACCTAATGATGCTTAATCGATGTAATCAAATTTAATTTGATGCAGGGGGAAAAATGCCCAGAAATAAATTATTTTTCAAGAATAATTAAATAGATTCAACATCTTTCTTCAACAGAATTGCAGACTGCACAGATGGTATCTTCCCAAAGGAAAAAGTAGTATAGCTTACTAGGGTATATTAGACTTAACAGTTACTATATACAGTAATGGACAACTATATATTTTACATCAGATTAAAACTTTGGGTGTAAGATTCAGATAATTATTTATTAAAAGCTAGACATTTTAAATGAGAATAAGAAAGAAAAGTATGTCTTTGTGCCCCCTTTTCCCTGTTCATGCCCTATCGGCCCCCCTGGCTAAACTTTGCTAGATCCGCCCCTGCACAGTTACCAGCTATGTAGAAAAAGATCCTGGTGTAGAAAGTAATATTAAATAAATTCTAACAACAGCTTATCAAGCTTAATAGTGCTGCTGTTGTTCAACCGCTGGTTTCCTCTTTCTGGTGAGAAGTGGGCCAAAAACTAAGAAGAGAGACAGACTCGCGACAGAAAAGCCGATCAGCTGATCATTAAGCAGTTTCACGATTGAAGTAGCAGCAGGAGAGAGAGAGAGAGAGAGAGAGAGAAGCAGTCGCTCCATATATCGGTTGTTAAGCTTAACGCTAAAATTCTTTACAAACATTCAGAGATGAACTTACACACTTGCTTTACTTCTCTCTGGGATAACTTCCTCGGAGATGAAATGCTGGTTTGGTAGCGAAGCTACAAATACACACAGCCGCTCTATCATGTGATGCATACTGCTGCGATGTGCTAGGTTATGAGCCGAGTTACGCCGTGTAGCAAGTTTTGTGAGGTGCTTTTTTGATATTTAATGGATCGATTACATTTTTTATTTCTCGCCGATATCCGATCCAGTAATTTGGGTCAGTATCGGACCGATACCGATACGTAATATCGGATCGGTCCATCTCTAATTATAATAACTAAACCTTTAGTGCTGGGGTCACCAACACTTTACAAACTGAGAGCAACTTTAAGGGTACTGAGTAATATGGGGGGCTCCTATTTTGATACAAACTTCCTGAATTAAATCCTTCCTGAACTTATGTCTTACCTTTACCTTGGAACCTATGTTCCAAGGTGGGGAAGTCCTGCGATCAGATGTAGGAGTATAGCATGGGGAAAACACTTAATTCCTGTATTCATTGGTGTTTGTGGATTTAGCCAACGATTTAGCTGGATTTAACCATTAATGTAACCTAACACAAAAACCTACCTGTTCTGTAGCAGTCCAAAGAAGCGTATCAGTGTAATCTTTGTCATACTACACACTACTGTAGTTATAGTATGTGTGGAAGGTAAAATGGAGTGTTTTTTATATGCACTTTTCTTCTTGGGGATGGGTGTAGCTCAGCAGGTAGAGCAGGTCATCTACCAAGGTTGGTTGTTTGATCCCTAAGTCCAGTCCTCATGCCAAATATCCTTGTGCACACCCTGTTTCCTCGTGTTTTTATCTACGTCATGTTTATTTTTCTTCATTTTCCCCCCCCGTAGGTTCTCAATCATCCAGGTAATTGTAGTCTAACAGCTTGGAAAGGAAGCACAGAAGCGATGTGTCACATAAACTCTATTCCATGGGAACAAATGTAGACTCCATCACATGAAACTTTTTAAACTTTCCCGTTTCATTCGCTCTCAAATGTTCAGATTTCAGCTGCTTTGGTTTGTCGAGCCTGTTCCACGTGTGGAACACTGTGACACTGAGACAGCTTCTGAATATTTGCTATGGAGTTTTTCTCAAACTGCTGCACTCAAGTTTCCAAAGAACCTGGTGTATGAGACGATAAACATCCTTCATCCTGGAGCTTCTGAAAGAAACTCAGGTGAGTCAGCTGCTTTTCATCAACTGCAAACACATTTGTACACTTTGTCTGTTTATTGTGCTTTTCTTAACACAACTTAAAAATCTGACAGTGCTTTAAATATGATAACTATACATTTTCAAGTGATTTTATATGTCTTGATGCATGCTCAATTATCCAGTTCAGCAAATCCCAGTAAGTTGATTCTGTTCATCTGGACGTAGTGTTTTCAGTGGGAGAAACGTTTCGTCATCATCCAAGTGACTTCTTCAGTCTCAGCTGACTGCAGGTTTCTCCAACACATTTGCACAATGACTGAAACTAGTCCACTGAATGAACAATGGGTTGGTCGTCACTTTGTGAACAAGGATCGGGTCCCCGGCACAAACAGAGTAATATAGCGTACACCGTTATGTGCCAGGAGGATTGCCATGATTTATACATCGGGAAAACCAAAGAACCTCTAAGCAGATGGCACAACACCGAAGATCTACCTTGTCAGGCCAGGACTCTACAGTCTATTTACACCTACAGGCCAGTGGACACTCTTTCAATGATGAGGATGTACACATCCTGAACAGGGAGGAACGCTGGTTTGAGTGGGGAGTCAAAGAGGCTTTTTATGTGAAAAGAGAAAGAACATTTCTGAATTGGGAAGGGAGCCTAAGGGTACATCTTTCGCCATCTTACAATCCTGTGATAGCAGCCATTCCCCAACAGTGTTGGTCAAGTTACTTGAAAAAAGTAATCAGTAACTAATTACTGATTACTTCCCCAAAAAAGTAATCCCGTTACTTTACTGATTACTGATTTTTAAAAACACGATTTACAACCTGAATAGGTGATAAAGTGATAGATCTTTCAGCCCAATTCTACTTTTTCTGCATAATCCATCATACAAAATGTAATCAAATGGAAAGGTCCCTTTTTAAAACTTGTTTTATTAGTTTTAATCTTTTAACTTCATGCATCAAGCAAAAATGTAATTATATGCAACATTCTCTGACTGGAAGAAATTTGTTTAATATTTAAACCTATTTTCTGCACATTCCAGCACATAATTTTTATTTTTTCTGTGTGTTTACACTCACTCTTTCAAATAGATGCAAGTAAAACACAGTAGAAAATAAATAAAGTCAAAGACTCAGCGGTCCTGTTGCTCTATTTTCACCTGTAAAGCAGGAGTGGCGTAGGCGGAGGTTTGCCCTGGTGCAGGTGTGCCGCAGCGGTCAGTTGAAGAATCCGGGAGTTTCTCTGTGAGTTTCCCATTACGTCATAGCGCACTCGGTGCTTGCTTGGAAGTTTAGGGGATTTTTTTCCCTGTAAAAAGAAGTTTTCTTCCCACGCACAATGGACACTAACATTTTTGTCACTTTTTATGGAATCAAACTTAAAGTAAGGTCAGTACTTCCACGCTTTAAATGCTGCACGCTCATACTCTCTCCGCACTCGATATATGATCCACTGTTGATCTGCACACAGCTGTTGTCACAAACGTTGCACTTGCTTACCTCACTGTCATGAGACATTCTCGCAAAAAAATCACGGTTTTAGTAACGCAGTAACGCAGCGTTCCTACGGGAAAGTAACGGTAATCTAATTACCATTTTTGCAATAGTAATCCCTTACTTTACTCGTTACTTGAAAAAAGTAATCGAATTACAGTAACGCGTTACTGCCCATCTCTGTTCCCCAACTCTATGAATGGTACTAATAGTACCAGCTAATAGTACTAATAGCTAGTTTTAGTCATTATGCAAATGTACTATTTCTAAGACTGGGGAAACCTGTAGTCAGCTGAGACTGAAGCAGTCACTTTTTTTTGTTTTCCCATTGTCTAGTTCGTGTTTCCTCATCTTTTTACCCAGGTCATTATGGTTTGTCTCTTGATATTTTCTATTATTGTGTCTTCTCCCAGAAAACGCTACGTCCAGATGAACAGAATCAACTTTTGGAGTATTATTGTGTCTATTTCCTCATATATCCTGTTTCTCATGTATCCTGCCTCTTTAGTTTTTGTTTGTTTTATGCTTTACTTTTTGTCTTTTGACCTCTATTCGTGGTGTTACTGAAGTTTTCTTCTTTTCTTCTTTTTTCATGTTGTTCTTGTTTTTTGTTTTCATGTCTAATTATTTCTCCAGTGTGTGCTGTTTCCTCCTTGTCTATTCCATAAGTTCCCCCAGTTTTTAAAAAAAGGTTAGTCTCTGCTAGTTTTTACTAGTTATTACTTTTTGTAATTTGTTTGTTTATTGTTATTGTGATTTTATTGTTATTATTTTTATTTACCCTTTTTTACCTTTTACTTTTTTCTGTTGTTTTATTTCCACTTATATCCTGTTTCCTGAATCTTGCTTTGTCCTGTCTTCTGTCCTGTTTCCCTCTATTTGTTATCCATGTTATGTCATTGTTCATGTTACCAAGTTGTTTTTTCTCTCTGTTTAGTGTTGTTCTCAAAAAAGTACACCAATTGCTTTCACTCTTTGTAGTTTTATCTTTTTCAGTATTTTTCTCTCTGTTATTGATTTGTAGCCTTGTGCATGATATCACACCTATTATAATGTTGTACAAATGACTGCTGTAACATTTCTTAGAACATCATTAAATCTTAAATTCATGTCACCTTTGTACTTTATTACATTTGTAGGACAAACAATTGAATGGCACGATAGGTTACATGTAGGGTTAAAGAAAGATGCTGGTTTCATTTTAACTCGCAAGCATATTCTGTGTTTGCTCTTGATCAAGTTTATGTCAGAAAAGGATGATACACAGAGGTAGGTTGAACCAAAACACGTAGGCAACATTCATAGCTGCTGTGCATACACCTTTGTTCATTCTGTGTCCATAAGGCAACAAAAGTGTGGTGCACCGTGATGGGCTTTGAGGTGGAGGTCATTTTGCAACACTAGGATTTTAATCTGTCCAGCATGCAAATTGAATGTTGCACTCTCACCAACGCTGTCATGTCCACTTGCATGAAGTGATTTGATTTCAGTATCCTCGAGCAGCCCCACCAACTTTTTCTCCACAAAGAATTTCTTTACCATGTGATAGATTTCAACTCCCTTCATTGTTGTATACACGGGCAGTAGTGTCAGGAGCTTTTATTTTGTGGACAAAATCATCAAAACGCTACCTGGATAAACAGTGTCAGCTGTGATGTATGGCTGTTGTACACAGTTACAATTTTTAGAGGGATCGCCATGGTGACTAGTGGTATTTTTAGAAGATATCTTGTTGGGCTACCACATGCTTGCAGGCACAATGTACCTGATACCAATACCACTGATATAGTGTATAGAAAAGATGGACATTAAGCCAGTGTAGAAATGGCAGCAGAGGTCTGGATACATGACATCTATAGGAAAGTAACCCTTGGCTGTCTTGATCCATTCCCTCAGTAAACAGTGTCCTCATTAGTTTATGAGATCTATTAATGGTTTCAACTCTTATTGAATAGAATATGAAAGGTATTTAGTGGTCTCAATTAGAGTTGAAAAGAACAATAAAGCATGTACGGTGGGCCAGCTCTGTTTTTGAAAAAATGCTAACATGTGAGACTGAAGTGCGACTTTGTTTCATATTCAGATTCACCAAGTAATCCTGGTCACACCAGACTTCAAAAAAGTAAAGCATTTGCAGTAAGTTAGAAATGCTGAAAAAGCTTTACTCATCAGGAGAGCTGAAGCTAAACTCCAACTGAACTCTGTACTAGCTTGTTGTGCAACCTGTCAACTATTTGCTAGCAGGTTCACCACAGTAACTTTTATAAAGTAATGTGTGTTCACAATAAACATATACTCTGTTTCATAAACATCTGTTCAAACTCAAATTGTTAAGTCTGTTTTTCTAATGGAAGACGACTGATGCTCTGATCAAACATATGCCTGCATAAGTCAGAATGATTTCTGAGGTGTTTTTTCCCCCTTTGCATCATATACAGCTGCTTCTGAGTTGAATCTACTGCTATCAGCATGGATACTGTGCTACAATATGATTAGACTTGAATGAGAATACTGCTTGGAGTTAACCCCTATTCCTTTGGAGAAAGGAACACATACAAAAAAAGACATGAGAAAATTATTACATTTAAAAACTAGTAAGGTAATTTTAATAATGGACAAATATCAGAGAAATAAGAGTCATCATTAAGACAAAAGAGAAGTTCTGCCTGGATACAGGATGCAGGTTTCAGGACACATGATGCCCACATACTTGCTGTGTACTGGCCGTACAGTTACCTGGCAGTGCTGGACATTATGCAGACTTAAGAGCACTTGTGTTGAAGAGAACTGAATATCTGATCCATCTGGACTGGGTTATGCATTTTCACATTCACAACTCACACAAGACAACACTGTGGGCCACAGTATATGTGTGGATTAGGGCGTAGGATTTAGTATATATATACTGGATATTGGTCTTTGTCCACATGAAAATGCAGCTTTTGGTCACTGAAAACAAAACCTTTGTCTTATTCAGAATGTTGGTTCTGACTGGTCAACATGGCTTTCTTATTTCTTATTTCTTACATCTATGGAAAAATACCTCGGTGCTCTAGGTATACCCTGCCTCCTACCCTACGACAGCTGGGATAAACAAGATGAAGCAAGAATACACATGTAGAGCAGGAAGAAGACTGGGTTTCAATCAGTTTAATGAGTAAATGACTGTCACCCAGTCTGAGATAATCAGCTAAAGAGCTGAGCTTGAAACCCTGAACTGTGTTTGAAATGATTTCCCTGGGTGTCATCATTAACCTCAGAGCACTAAGATCTATGCTAATGATTTTGGCCAGACATGCAAACACATACACATGCCCTCTATGCCCACAGAGAGACACAAAGATGCAGTTGGTTGACAGCATGGGAAATGGGATGATGGGATGGGAAAACAAAGCACTGACTCAGACCCTGGTTGAGATAAACAGTCTAATTTGTCATCAGGCCCACTGCTCTCATCGCCCAACACTATCACCAAACTCACAACACAGAGCGGGCCCCTTGTTTACCACTGTGTCTCCCGAACTTCTCTGTTAAGCTGCCGGTTCAGCAACAGACACTCTAGAGGGCAGTGTTGCTCTCAGATTTAAGCACAGGAACCAGCTGCTGCGTGTCCTCAGGGTGCTCCTGGAATGTAGGAAGGAGGCTGTCTTCCTCTTTTGTTTCCCAGTTGCTCTCGGATAGGACTCCTGCCAACCTCCCCTTGAAAAAATTAAGACAGAAGAAAGACCTGTGTGGCAGAGCTGGCAGATCACAAATCAGTAGCACTGGCCGAGCTCCCTTATTGAGTGTTATAGCTGTAGCTATACAGCAATTATGGCCCAGGTCAGTCAATAGAGAAGCACTGTATTTTCCCCCAGGGTTTCGAACAGGGTAAATAGATCCTTAGACAAAAAAGAAAACCTTCCTCAAAGGAAGGAAAACTTTAAGTGTCAACTGAAAGTGATGAACTATGTATTGTGTTTGCTTTCAAATGTCTGATCCCTACAAGACACCTGATTTTGTTAAAGCACAAAGATGGATAACCTTATCTATGTCGGTTCACAACAAATGTATTCCTCCACACTTTCATCTGGGCCTTCGACTCTGGATATGTGGAGGAGGGTTCTTTACAATTCAAGAAAGGGGGAAAGGTTGGAAAGATGGTGTGCTACAGAGAAAGAGAAACTATCAGTGTTTAGATGAGATTTTGGATGATTCAACAATACAAAAATCCTGCATGCTGCATGTGATCAAATCACAAGGGAATTTTTCTTTATCCTTGAAAATATGTAAGCAGATTGATCCAGATATTAATCTCCTTTTTTCTATATGTGATAATGTATATTAATATATCTGGGTGCTCTGTCTAGTATCATGAAATGCCAGTAACATTGGAAACCATCAGGACCATCAAGATTCAGTTTTTTCTCATCAGAGAACAAAACTTTCTTAAACCTTTCAATGTCACATGTTTGGTGCTCTCTTGCAAAGTCCAAATGGTCAGTTCTGTGCCGTTCAAGGAGACAAGAGCTTTGCAGACATTTTTGTTTTTGAAGCCTTTCAGTCTCTGATGCCGTCTGATGCTGCAGTCGGCACCAGTAACGGTCTTAATTTGATTCAAGGATCATCCAGTGTCTTGACGGACAGCCAATTGGATGGTGAATTTTTTTTTGGTCTTCCACTTGACTTTTTTGTTCCATAATCCTCAGGATCATTTAAGAAATTCCAAATGACCGTCTTACTGCGTCCCACCTCAGCAGCGATGGCGCATTGCGTGACACTCTGCTTATGCAAAAAGGGGAACGTTTTTTTTCCTTTGCCATCAGAACGTCAATGTTAGTGTGACTACCTGACAGAAAATGACAATGAATCCACATTTTTGCATAGATTTGGCCTTTTAAAGGCACGTGATGCTAAACTTTTGATCAGCTTTAAAACAGCCTGTTTCAGTTTAAGCATTGTTTTCAATAAATTTCATGCTCATTTCTTCTTGTTGCATGTGGAAGCTCTACTTGGTAATTTGTTAAGTTCCAACCATGCAAAATATGATTTTTTGCCATTTCTCAAGTGGCCTTAAACTGTTCATCGGGATATCGGATATTAGAGTAATTAGAGTGCTGAATAAAAGTCTATTCAAACTAAAATTATTTGTGTCCAAGACAGTCTGCATCTGACAGCAGGCCATATGGTGTTTCAGATAATTGTATTAAAAGCAATTAAAATGGCAACAACACCACAATCACAATGGAGGAGGTGTAGCCAACTGTGCTGGCAAACATATCATGTGCCTTTTTTATTCCTGTACAGCTGTCAAGAAGAATGAAATTGTCCACAGTGACAGTTTTCATACCATTTTTGCTGTAAACTTTGGCATTTTAACATAGGGAAGAGTTGCTTTTGGATCCAGTCTCAAGTGGGAACTGCAACTTTGGCAGTAGCTTGCTTCATCCTTACTTGCTTGGATATTGACAGAGTATAAAAGGAATCATGGATGCATTTAATACAAATTTAGACTGTTGAAACCAGATGGACTATCTTCAAGTACAATTCTGTATGTGATTCATCACAGTGCATTCCAACATTCCTTGTGTTGCAAATTAATATCCACCCACTTAAACTGAACCCACACAGGAGAAAGTGTCCATTTCAAAGTTCTGAGCGAATGATTTAACCTGCTTGTCTTAAACGGAGTGCTCACTCAGAGAGATGGACATTTCCATTTGCAGTGCTCCCGTCAAGCTCTTGTCTGAGATTAATGACAAATACATCCCTCAATGCCACTCCTGCCTAATCTGTATTCAAATGCACTGCTTGTAGAATCAAAATAGGTCAGGACCTTAGCAAAGTAATGCATATCTCACAAGCTGATGTTAGAGGCACCATGTTCCAGCCACAGTAAGAGCCATCTTTTTTTTTACAGTCAGTTCAGATTGAGACTTTCAGCAGGGTCAATAACATCAGAGCAGCACAAATTGGAGGTCGAAATCATGCCAGGTACCACTATATTAGTGATCCTGTTTTCTTTGGCTGTATATGCTGGTAAAAGCATTTGAACCCTAAAGTTTCTAGGGCAGGAGTGCCAGTCATGACCAGCAGGAAGCAGAGAGCAGAGACAGCATTAGTGTGCCATGGAGTCCTGATGGCAGACAGACCCACACTGCATCAGGGTCTTGGTTCAGATTCTCTATGATGCTCTTTCTGGGCCATCTTAATAAAAAAAAATCATAAAAAAAATCATAAAAAAGCCCAAAGCCGACTGTACTTCCTCAGGAGGCTGAGGTCTTTTAACATCTGCAGGAAGCTCCTGAGGATGTTTTACCAGTCAGTGGTTGCTGGAGTACTTTTCTATGCTGTGGTGTGCTGGGGGAGCAGCACAGCAAAGAAGGACTCATCCAGGCTGGAGAAACTGATCAGGAAGGCTAGCTCTGTGGTCGGCATGAAGCTGGACACTCTGGTGACAGTGGCAGAGAAAAGGACACTAAAAAAACTGCTGGACATTATGAACAATGCTGGGCATCCTCTGCACACGGCCATTAACAACCAGAAGAGTCTGTTCAGTGACAGGTTGCTTTTCCCCAAGACAAGAACTAACAGACTTAAAAACTCCTTTGTCCCACACGCCATCAAACTGTTTAACTCCTCTCTGGAGGGGAGAGGGAGGGGAAACAGGAGGACAAAGGAGGGGGGAACAACTAAGCTGTAGTGCCTCTTCACCTCACTGTGCAATACCTTTTGTGCAATACTTTTGTTAATAGTCAATGGTGCAATAGACCTCAATACTTGAAATGTGCAATTCACTTGTATTTTTATTTTTATTCCTATTTATTCTATTTATCCCCTTCGTATATTTTATTTATATATGTCTCTGTATTTATATATGTGTGTGTGTGTGTGTGTGTGTATATATATATATATATAATATTCTGTAACTGTAACTTCTGTCGGTGCTGTGCTTTTGGAAACAGAATTTCCCAGAGGAACCCACCCGAGGGATTAATAAAGTTTTATCTTATCTTATCTCTTATCTTATCTTATCTTACCAGCACTGCTGGGGCTTGGCTTACATTGTCCCTTTGCCAGAAGACAGGGACCCTCAAGCATATTCTGAGCTGTTGCCCTGGGAGAAGGCTGCTATCAGTGGTTTAAGACCATCGGCGAGAGCATCTGTAATATGATCACCAACTGCCAAAGGTCAAACACAAAAAGAAAGCCACCAGCTTCATCAGAGAAGGAGAGAAGCCAATAATAACATCTCAGGCACATTTGGGGCTTCTCAACACTGCACAGGACTGCCAGCTGTCAGTGGACCTTGGCAGACAATTCCCAAGTCTCCCTAGCATGCCATCAAGACCACCCTCGCACTTGACATGATGACGGTGTTAGAGGCAACAAAGAATGTTTTCACTGTGCTGTGGGAAGAGTGAATGGTGAAGACCTTTGAGCAGAATAGGGAGAGGTACCAAGAACTAGTCAGTGACTGCTACAGAGAAGGCTGGAAGGCAAGGTGCTGCTGCAGAGGCTGTTACTGCACTTGGCTCCACAGGTGAAATGCAAAGAAGGGCCAGCTCTAATAGCATAAAGGCAGCAGGTAGCTCTGTATAAAGAGAACAGATCTGTGGGAGTGTGCTACCAGTGCACAAGCTCAGTTTTGATCAACCTAATCTGGGTCGTCTGAAAGAGGTGTTACAACACAGCTCATAGGCTGCAACAAAACAGAGGGAGACTGGATGAGGTAGTAACGAGTAAAGAATGATTTATTTTGCAGGATATAATTAAAGTGAATGTTTGTCAGCAAATCAATAGTGCAAAGCATGCATGGGTGTGTGGCAAAGTCTTTAGAAAGCAGAAAGGCTCAAAAGCACATATTATAGCTGAGTTGGTGTAGTCTGGGAAACTGGTGTCCAAATCAGGATGGAGAGCAAATTAGAGAACCGGAGAGAAGTCAGAGGACAACTGCAGAAAAGACGGACATTTTATAGCCAGGCTCACTGGGCCAAGGTGAAGCTCATGCAGCCCATTACCACAATCAACTCCTGAAGAACAAAGCACAGTACAAACCACCACACCAAATCTAAAACAGAGACACCTTGTGCCTGGAGGTCATCACAGAGTGATGTTCGAAAGACCCAAAAACATCATGATGATGATCGCCAGCTTTGCAACTAAAGATGTGTCAATATAACTGCACACATGTGAATACAGCATAAGTCATGCAAAATAAAGACCATGGGTGAAAAAAGCAACAAACTGATAAACTGCTGATGTTTGTTTCCTGCATTTCACATGGGAGAGGAGGGCTGATTGTTACACGCATTCCTAGATCAGAATACAAACAGAATAGTAGCTATCCAGCTCTCATTCTCCACATGTAGAGTTTAAGAAACATATTACAAATTTGTGTAAAAACTGCAAAACGCAGGCCCTGAAACTGCGCCTGAAGCAGCACCATATTTCAATATTTGCTATAATAACTACCAGAGAAACAGCTTTACTCTCTGGAGGTAAAATAATAACTGTCATACTGCCACTATGCCACTCAACTGTTAGTGCTTCTTAATGTGACAATATATATATATACACCACTCAGTTCCTACAGGAGTAGAAGAAACAGCAATAATATATGATGCAGCAATAATTATATTTTTCTTAGATGATTTGCTTATTCACATTTTGGGTCATTTATTTCAAAAACTGTAATTTACTGCATTCATATGTACATCCAGGCTTCTTGATCCTGATAAGATAGCTATTTTTTGTGATGCACATGTAAACATCTCTTATGTTAAACAGCTTGGTTGTGCCTGGTAAAAGAAGCTCAATCCTGAGATAACTGGGGGTTAAAAATGCACCTTAATGTTGCATAAAATAGTGCTGATCACATCTTGTGGACGTCTGCTCTTTCAGCGGATAGTGCTGGTTGCTCTGTTCACCTGACTCGATGAGCAAAAATCAAATGCAAAGGTGACAGTACCAGATTTCAGCATGTTGGTCCGGCGAACCACCTGATTCAAAAAGGGTCTCCTCCACACAGTCTTCATTTATAAAGTGCTACAGACCCTAACATTTCAGCTAACACGTGAATTTTCTTGCACACAGTTAGCTAACATTGAAGAACCACTTACTGCTAAAGACAAAGAGAGTGAAAATGCACAGTATAGCCTCAGTTTTTTTTTTTTTTTAACATAAAACTAATTTCTACAGTCAGGGGCAATACAAAAGTGACCCTTTAGATTGCTTTTCAGTATTAGGTTTCTTGTTTTCCAATGAGTTATCGCTTCTTTCAATAGTTAACTAGGATCAACTAATGTAAATCTAGTAGCACTAACCAACTAACCAACCCAGTGATGTCACATTCTGCACTTGTGCAAGATGGCACTGAACATGCTCTAAAGACCTGCACTACAAGCTGTTATCTTTTAAATCCAGCTTCACAGTTGTCAGAGTTAAATCTGTGACAGTTTTTTTCAAAGCAGGGCTTTACTGTGTAAGTTATCCTTAATACATGCAGTGTTTCGTGTCTACTAAACAAATTTCCAAATAAAATGTTCCATATTGTCTCACTGATTTTTTTTTGTACAAATAAAATCCAGCTGAAAAAAAAGTTCCACTTTATCGACAACTTTTTCAGTGCTTGGCCTTCCCTGAAAGCTAGATATTACTATACTGTGTTGAGCTTCTTTGAGTACTTGAATCAGTGCTAGTAATAATACTAGCAAATGGAACATTTACAGCTCATTCAGTTTGAACACACCATTAGATTAAACTGTGACATAACAAACTTTGCTTTTGTGTTTAGCAATATGTTCTAACTGTGCTTATACAACTAAGTGGAACTCAGCATGGCATATGTACAGTTGGTGTGAGGTAATTCAGATGTTTGGTTAGGGCAGGGTGTCAGCAATGAAGGCATCTGCTTATGATACATCAAAACATATCCTTTTGCAAAGGAGCTTTGGTTGTTATGCTCCCTGCTTTCAACACGGCAACTTAAATACTGCTGAAATGTACCAGTGTTGTTAGATAACAATCACTTCACTTGTCTGTGGTTAAATCATGGCACTTAACAAAGAAAACCGAGTCCTGTGTGAAACTGGTAACCAATCCATGTATTTGCTGTATTTGTATTTAACAAAATTACAGCAGTTGTAGTGGGTGCCTACAGTACCTGCAACAAAATTACATATCTGCCATATATTATATTAGGAAAAAATTTCACTACTCATACTAACTGAATAAAACAGTTTACTTCACTGTGCTGATATCAAGAGGAAACATGCTGTAACATGCTTTTCAGAATTTCCCACAGAAAAGGGATTTATGGAATTATTATTCGATGAAGTATTAAAAACAAGCTTGCTGGATTAGACAAACTATGTAATGCTGGTTTTGAACCAGAGTACAACAATAGTACTGCAATAACAGTATAATTCAACAGAAACTGGACATATTTTTTCCATTTTCTGCTGGTCCAATTGGAAAATCCATACACATCAATCCCTCCATCACATATTTAATTCATATTCATGTAATAAGCCATTTGACAGAAAAGGTCATGTGTGATAAATTCCAATGTGGGTTAACATTTTAATGATTAAGTGAACCAGGTACATTTTGTACTCCTGCATTTTTTTCAATGTTAAAAAAATGGAGTTAAGAAAGAGCCTCAACAGTGAAACAGTCCAGCAAACTCAAAGGTAAAAGGTTTGATCATGGAGCAGATCTTTAAGGCACAAAAAGGGGTTTATTTGCTATTATTAATGATGTGATTCATCCAAGACATTTTTGGTACCTTCCCAATGTTTCTCTTTGTACGCTTTGGAAAACAATGTGCTGTAAAAGTAGCTGATGTACAAGCTGTTTTCTATCCACTGGGACATGATCAGCATGTACACAGGTGTTTCTGGTTATAACCCCTCAGTCTCTGAACAAATATTAAATCTGCATTGTAATGTGACTCATACTAAGGAAGCAAAAAGTTTCATTCCAAAGTAAGGCACCCTTGCTTTGAAAACACTACCACCTGCATTCACACACTAACAAGTTATGTTTTTAGTTCAGCTGAGGTCGCTGCTGTACTAAATCCTTAGGTGACCACATCTATTGATAGCACATTGCATCATTATTTAATGTTAAAAGAAAAGTTCTCCCTTCACGGATTGACTGAAAGATTAATTCTGGCCTAGAAATGAACTCCATCCCAGGCTATTCTGTTATTTTGAAGCACAAGAATATTAACCTACAGTGGTGTGAAAAAGTGTTTGCCCCCTTCCTGACTTCCTATTTTTTTAGTATGTTTGTCACACTTAAAAGTTTCAGATTATCAAACAAATGAAAATATTAGACAAAGATAACACAAGTAAACACAAAATGCAGTTTTTACATGAACGTGTTTATTAAACATCTTCAAGGTAAAAAAAAAGAAAAAAGTAAAAAATCCAAACCTACATGGTGCTTTGTGAAAACACAATTGCCCCTTAAACCTAATAACTGGTTGGACCACCCTTAGCAGCAACAACTGCAATCGAATGTTTTCAACAACTGGCAATGCGTCTTTCACAGCTCCGTGGAAGAATTCTGGTCTACTCATCTTTGCAGAATTGTAGTAATTTAGCCACAATGGAGGGTTTTTGAACATGAATTTTTAAGGTCATGCCACAGCATCTAAGTTGGATTCAGGTCAGGACTTTGACTGGATGACTCCAAAGTCTTCATTTTGTTCTTCTTAAGCAAATCAGAAGTGGACTGGCTCATTGTCTTCCTGCAGAACCCAAGTCGGCTTCAGCTTGAGGTCATGAACAGATGGCCAGACATTCTCCTTCAGGATATCTTGGTAGACAGCAGAATTCATGGTTCCATTTACCACAGCAAGTCTTCCAGGTGCTGAGACAGCAAAGCAACCCCGGACCATCACACTGCCAACACCATATTTTAATGTTGGTATGATGTTTTCTGAAATGCTTCCAAAAAGTTAGAGTTTTATCTCTTCAGTTCACAGAGAATTTTGCCAAAAGTCTTGGAGATCATCAAGATGTTTTCTAGGAAACTGAGATGAGCCTTTATGTTCCATTTGCTCAGCAGTAGTTTTCGTCTAGAAACTTGCTCATGCAAGACATTTTTGTCCAATTTCTTTCTTATGGTGGACTTATTATTGACCTTAGTGAGACAAGTGAGACCTGCCGTTCTTTTAATGTTTTTCTGGGTTTTGTTTTTGTGACCTCTTGAATGAGTTGCCGCTGCGCCCTTGGGGTAATTTTGGTCGGCCAGCCACTCCTGGGAAGGTTCACCACTGTTCTGTGTTTTTGCCATTTGTGGATAATGGCTCTCACTGTGGTTCGTTGGAGTCCCACAGCTTTAGAAATTGCTTTATAACCTTTCAGACTGAGAGATCTGAAACTGCATTTTGTCTTTACTTGTGTTATCTTTGTCTAACATTTAAACTCGTTTCATGATCTAAAACATTTAAGTGTGACAAGCAGACAAAAAATAAAGAAAATCAGGAAGAGGGCAACACATATTCACACCACTGTATCTTTTTAGGCACTGGACATCATGTTCAAACGTTGGGGTGAAAAAATGAGGCTCCTCTTTTGACCACTTTATGCTGGTTCCTCTGCCTGAGTTTGTTAAGGATGCCAAATCAGGTATGTTGACAATGGGACTATTGCTGGTAGTTGTCCGGCAGAACTTACTTCTGCTAATTTGAGTTGTGAAATCAACCTCTCAGACAATTGTAGGGACTTTTCAAGCATTTAATAGAATTCTCTGACAAATAACATGACTTGCTTCATCTTACATACTGTCAAAGAAGTTTGTGCTACAAACTTTGGATTAGATCAAAGTTTGTAGCACCCCAACCTGGCTATGCTGGAGGTTTCTTCCTGTTAAAAGGGAGTTTTTCTTTCCCACTGTGACCAAAGTGCTCATAGGGGGTCATATAACTGTTGTGTTTTTCTCTGTATGTGTTATAGTAGGGTCTACCTTACAATATAAAGTGCCTTGAGGCGACTGTTGTTGTGAATCGAATTTAAATTTGTGACTACACGTTTACGGATGCAGGTTGCCATTCAAAGTTGTGAGCTATAGTTGATAATTTAGAACTCCTCTCCTCCAAATATGATAGCAGTCTATGGATGAAACGCTGAAGATCATCATCACACTGCACTTAAGATTAGATGCGAGACTTTTGGTCCAGCGGTTCTTGTAGTTAGTGGTCTTGTAATAACAATATTTTAGAACTGTACTCTGGTAAACTGCACCCCCACATAACTCGTGCAAGGAAAGAGGTTATTACCCTGAGAGGAGGGCAGAGGAAACAGACAGTGATGACTAGCCCAGATCTAATGCCATATGCTCACTGTCCACATTTGAATGGTACTTTCTCATTAAAAGAAAGGCAAAGACAGGACAAGCTTTTCAACCAAATGAGGCTTAAGTGTCCTGGTGCTCCACAGAAAGGAAGTGTAGGAGGCAACAACTGTAATCAGAGTGTCTGTGGAATATATAATGATGCAGCTGGGTCTGTGCTTTGTGATCTGCACTGTTGTGTATCAGGGGCAATACAGAAATATGCCTTACTTTACAAATCAATGGAATTATACCTAGAAACAAATAGGTTATAGAATGTTGGATATGTCCCTGCCAAAGTGTAAATCAGTAAAACAGCTACCTGATGCCATAATCAGTGTTGGTCAAGTTACTTGAAAAAAGTAATCAGTAACTAATTACTGATTACTTCCCCCAAAAAGTAATCCCGTTACTTTACTGATTACTTATTTTCAAAAGTAATTAATTACTTATTTACTTAGTTACTTAGTTACTTTTTAAAAACACAATTTACAACCTGAATAGGTAATAAAGCGATAGATCTTTCAGCCCAATTCTACTTTTTCTGCATAATCCATCATACAAAATGTAATCAAATAGAAAAGTCTCTTTTTTTTAACTTGTTTTATCAGTTTTAATCTTTTAACTTTATGCATCAAGTAAAAATTAAATTATATGCACCATTCTCTGACTTGAAGAAATTAGTTTAACATTTAAACCTATTTTCTGCACATTCCTGCACATAAAATAAAATAGGTTTTTGTGTTTACACTCAGTCTTTCAAATAGATGCAAGTGAAACACAGCAGAAAATAAATAAAGTAAAAGACTAGTGGTCCTTTTGCTCTATTTTCACCTGTAAAGCAGGAGTGGGGTAGGCGGAGGTGTGCTCTGGTGCAGGTGTGCCGCAGCGGTCAGTGGAAGAATCCGCGAATTTCTCTGTGAATTTCCCATTACGTCGTTGCGCACTCGGTGCTTGTTTAGGGTTTTTTTTTTGCTGTAAAAAGAAGTTTTCTTCCCACGCACAATGGACACTAATGTTTTTGTCACTTTTTATGGAATCAAACTCAAAGTAAGGTCAGTACTTCCACGCTTTAAACGCTGCACGCTCATACTCTCTCCCGCACTCGATATATTATCTATTGTTGATCTGCACACAGCTGTTGTCACCAACGTCGCACTCGCTTACGTCACTGTCATGAGACATTCTCGCAAAAAAATCACGGTTTTAGTAACGCAGTAACGCAGCGTTCCTACAGGAAAGTAACGGTAATCTAATTACCGTTTTTGCGATAGTAATCCCTTACTTTACTCGTTACTTAAAAAAAGTAATCAGATTACAGTAGCGTTACTGCCCATCTCTGGCCGTAAGTCAAGGAGATCATTGCTCTTTTGATTGTTCATTGACAAAATTAAGTAGAAAGTAACTGTGAGAGTATGTATGCACTGAAGTGACTGCCAAGGAGAAACTAAAATCCGTGGTAATTGCTTTATGTCCTGGGTTAGGGCAAGGACTTACATTGTCTGAAATGCAGTGAATAGCTGCTCTGGTATTTATACTTTGGACATGGATCTAATTTCATGCTTTTCATTAATATAGCTCACGACAATAGAAAACTTTAAAAGTCTGAAAATATAAAAGAGCTGATCCTCTGATAAAGACAAAAGACCTTCAAATTCACAAAAGATGAAAAATATAGGTGTTACAGGATTATCAAACAACATCCACAGCTAGGGCCAGGGTTGCTCTGGACACTTAGTCAATGACATTTCTTGCGTTGGATGAAATTGTTAAGATGCTGATGTGGTAACTGATGAAGCTCCTGCACATAGCTACAAAATTTTACAGCCAGTTTCCATACTGAATGCCATGACATGAAAAGTATCTGTTGTGTCAGATCTACACTCAGAGATACACAGTGTTGCTGTTGTCTTTCAGGATTCCCAGCATGAAACCTGCCTATCCGCTCTGCATACCCTCTTCGTTGCTGTGTCCTTGACAGACAACTGCTTCTTAGTACAGTAAGAAGCAGTTGGTGCAGCACACACAGGGCAGTTCCGTGTAGGATTGCGAGTCAGGTCCTCACATGAATAATGGGAACGCTGTGCAGCAGCCCAGCTGCTCCAGTCAGGCCCCGTTGTAGCCAAAACCAAACAGCAGGCCCCTCACTCTCTGTCCTCCTAACACAATCTCATCATCCCAGCCACACAGGAACGTGGCCAATCACAACTAACCACAGCCCGTGGTGATATCTCAGTCTGCTGCCCATCTGCTTCCTGGCCTGTCTGACCTTGGAGGTTACCCAGACAACGGATGGAAGGTCAAAAAGCCTTGAGTGCAAGACTTCTGAGTGAATGATGGACTTCTGCTGAGCCTTATCTGAACTGCACTCAGATAAAGGCAAAATAAATGCAAAACGTGCATGGAGCAAACTAAATACGTATAAGCTGGAAAACAAGGCCATATCACCGATAACAACAACAATATACAGAATTGATATAGAAGAAAGGAAGCACTTCACCTCATCTAACATCTATTTCTATCTATCATTCAGACTCGAGTGAACACATGAAGCAACTCAGTGTTAAATATCTTACCCAAGGATACTTTGGCATGCAGACTCGAGCAACCGTCGGTGATCGTGGCTCAAGAGTTGGCCGTTCGTCTTGTAATCGGAAGGTTGCTGGTTCGAGCCCCGGCTCTCAGTCTCGGTCGTTGTGTCCTTGGGCAAGACACTTCACCCGTTGCCTACTGGTGTGGTCAGAGGGCCCAGTGGCGCCAGTGTCCGGCAGCCTCGCCTCTGTCAGTGTGCCCCAGGGCAGCTGTGGCTACAATGTAACTTGCCATCACCAGTGTGTGAGTGGGTGGCTGACTGAATGTAGTGTAAAGCGCTTTGGGGTCCATATGGACCAAGTAAAGCGCTATACAAATACAGGCCATTTACCATTTACAACCAGGGATCAAACCACCAACCTTCTGATTAGTGGATGACCTGCTGTACCTCCTGAGCCACAGACTCACCGATGAAATGCAATGCTGGCACAGGAAGAAAAATGAATACTCCAAACTGTTGAAAGCATTTGTTAATTGTGGAAAGTTTTAAACTATTTTTAACTCAGGAATTTACATTAAGTATCATAAATATCATCATCCTATCTGAAAGAGCAGAGTTTGGCATCCACGAAACAGCTGCAGCTTGAAATAAGATTGATCTTGGAGTTTGTGGAAATCAAAACAGTTAATTTAAAAAAAGTCTATCAAGCTCCATAGAACGAAAGGGAAGAGTTGGGTTGCCTCACTTTTTATGGGAACCTTTTTTCACAAAACAGTTCATCGGTTCAACTTTGACAGAAGTTAAAATCGAACTCACTGAACTAGGAAACTTTTCTTCTTCTCCTACAGGTCAAAGAGTTCTTCATTTTCATCGCTTATACTGTGGTCCAGCTGGTTTAAACTGCTGTTCAGTACAGTATTATTACACACAGAAAACTATGTTTGTAAATGAGTATAAGGATGATAGGACACCTGTGGGGTTGGATGGTCGTGAAACTACTGTGAGAAGCTGTTGGCAGCAACTGTGTATGCACTGGGGGGCTAGGAGAGTCTACCACTCTGTAGCTTTACTGACAGGAAGTGGGCCCCCTTTCTGTCCTCACATTCCTGCAACAGATGTTTGACAGGGAAAATATTTTCACAGCTGGAGAGGGAAGGGAGGGAAAATATGTTTTATAATATATCACGCTGGAGGTGGCAGAAACTGAGGGAAAATGATTTTGGTTTTTTTGACAGTATGTCTTTAGTGGCTAGATATGGATGTTCAGTTGCTGTCTACCCTTCCACAAACTTCCTCAAATTCCATGGTTTTGTGTCCTTGTGTTGGTGATAACAACTCCAATAAATCATTCAGCCAAAAGAATGTGAGCTTTTAATGATTAATACGTCTCAAAAAAAGCTGTTATCCATCAGCAACACACTATTCGAAAGAGAAGTGAGTGATAATGATGATGTTGTGGATGATAATAGCTGTACCTGTGAACCTACCAAAGTGTATTACAACAAGCTGCTTGGTTATGCATTAAAAACACAAAAAACAAAACAAAAGAGAAAAAGACTAAATATGTAGTAAGTATAGGACAATTCGAAGCCAAAGACTGACCACAAATGCAAACAGCAGAACCTAAAAAACAACCCCAAAAAACAGAACAAAAATCAGAACTGCTAACAGTGCCCAAAGTGTTAAAGACAAGAAGCAGGGCACTTTCACTTCTCAGTTTTTCAGGGGGTCAGTCTGGCAAAGTGAGAAGTAGCACAACTCAAATTCACTTTATGAGCTGCCACATTTCAAGACAGACAAACAATTGTTTAATATTGTGCAGTCACCAGAGGCTGCTTCATGATTCTTCTCTCCTTGCAAAGAACAAACCAGAGTTTGTTTTCATAAAACACTTGAAATATTTCAATAAATGTTTGATGATTGCTTCCCGTGTGATGGCAGTCTCCCTTTGCTCTGTGATGCCCTTGACTTCAGCTTACACTGTCCCTACCTCAGCCTGGACTCTCTTCTTGATTGTTTTTGTGTTGCCACAGTACTGAGGTCATTGTTTGAAGATTGTCTTAGTGAAAGGAAAACATGGGATGGGAGAGGATCAATATCCCTCCTGTTAGTACAGCTGGTCTATCCCAGCCAGGGCTTGCAGGTCCCTGTCAGTCACAGGCCACCTGAAAGAGAACTTCAGGTGAGATCAAAATGAGCCAAAAAATCAATATACTGGTTATTGATAAATTGCCAAGATTCATTACACATGTTGGAAGAATGTAAAGGCAGAAACTCAAAGACTGTAAGAAGTAATTGAATATGCTGACAAAGGTTTTGGTTTTTTCCAAAGTCAAGAATGAACAGTAAGTATGGATGAAACCTCTAAAACTGCATAAATTTTCATCTTGTTAGAAAGACTAATAAGGTTATTTTCAAAACACTTACTGCACCCCTTAAGCTTTATTAGATTTAACCTCATTAAAGCAGTGATAAAATTATGTTTTTGAAAAATAAAAGTAAATGAAATGTGAGATCTCATCAGCTCATCAAACCCCTCTGTCCAGTCTTTGGTTACAGTATTACTGCTTGTCCATGGACAACAAAACTATTCATCTGTGTCATTACAATGACTTTGAACAGACTACTTGTCAGGTAACAAGGGAACTTTGCCCACTTTAGATGTGAGTCAAAAGGTGTGAATGAGCTTTCTGCTGCATCCGGCTGAAATACACGCCCACGTTGTTTGGCTTAGGTCCCGGCTACCACGGCTGCTCTTCTGGCTTGGCTCCCACTCAGTCTGTCCACACTGACTAGAGGAGCAGCACAGTGTTCTGACCCTGTGAACACAAGCCTGCCACCCCTCAGGTCAGAAAACAAAGGTCAGAACTATGGCCAATAACATCTATATCTATATAATATCTATATATCTATGTTGCAGTTTCATTCTAACACATTTTAATGCTGCTACATACATTAGTACTGTAATAGTAGCATTGTGCCTTTCAAATACAAGCATTTCCTCATTTATTATGGTAGAAGGCATTCTGCAAAGGCCACACTAAGCAATACTGTGTATTTTTCTTCTTGCCAGGATTTGGCTTAAAACAAACTCCAGTGACCCCACAGTCAAGCCTGAGCTTGTTTAACATCTTGCTCAAGGTTGTTGATTTCTGTGGGCGACAGCTACTGTGTTGTTAGAAAGAGAAGTTTATTATGTACTTCCAGTTCCACTAAGGAGATTACAACATAAACAAAACAATCCAGGAAGCTCAAAACGACACCAGCGTGCATGTTTACACATGCAGGTTATTGCATGTCTAAAATTTTATGAAAACCATTTGTGTGACTTTCCCACACTTTTCATTTGAGACATCAGTGTACCTGTTGAACGAGATCCAAGCTGTTTACAGACCTTTGTCCCGAGTACAGCTTTATGGTATAAAGAGAGCATTAATAACTTAATTTTGTGCTTCCTGTCTATTGGCCCTGACTTGCAGACCAACATGCGCTATGATAGCTTTAGAGTACAATAATTGGTGGTATAATAATGTTTACTTATGCATTTGCTTAAGGAGAATCTTCACCTGAACCAAGGCCAAACTGTCACAGTGCCAAGGAAATGAAATTTTATTAGAGCATTCCTCTAGAGATAGGAAGAATCTGCTTTACGGTATATTTGAAGAAGAGCAGATAAGATGAAATTCAGGTGAGCTCACTGTCAAAACACAAATACATAAAAGTTGCTGCCATGATGGCCTGACTCGAGTGGGAGGAAGTTTCTTGCCAGCTTTTGTCAGATGTTTTTTTTTTTGTAACTGTTCTATGGGCCAAGTCTGAACCAGAGTGCCCCTATGAAAACATAGGGATTAAGACAGTTGGAGATAAAGCCAAAGAGCACACATTGCCTCTCTTCCAATGAGAGCGCCCACCCATCCACACAATGATAGTATACAATAGGATGATGTGTTCTTTTGGCCCACGCCGGATATGTCATCTTGCACTACTGTGCAGAACTTCCATGCATTGTGTGCTGGGCTCTGCCACTGTGGCTGAGCAATACTAATACCTTGCAGATATTTCACAGTTCATGACTACTTTCTTTTAGACAAGGAAGCCCAGAGTTCCCTGGCTTCCAGGGTCAGGAAGCAGGGAGGCCCTGAGACTGACTAGCCTACAGAAGCTCAGCTACAGCTGTGGGGGAGGAGGAAGGCAATGACCTGTGTTCCTTGGTCACCATTTGTGTCTCTACCATGTTTGGAGAAGTCTTTAAGGAGATTGTAAACACTCATTTCCTTTCTGTCTGAGAAATAAAAAGACATCTGTGAAATCTTTGTTGTAGAGTTTCTTGACAAAAAGAACGTCTCCCCGCTAAACCTTAATGTTACTTTAATTGTATAACAGCATCATCTTTTATTATAGTTCATTAATCTTGAAAGTTTCAGATATTCAGCATTATTTAAATTAACATCCGCCAGGTATAGAACAAAATATTTACTTTGGTCATTTATCTGTATTCCTTGAGGAGTGTGCCTGCTTGAATTGCAGCACTTTTCGGTACAATGAGATTCATAGGAATTGGTGTATCTTCCCTAGCGTGGCTCTGGTGTGACTAACATATTTGAATATTTGATAAATACATGTAATGTCTGAAGAAGGCAAGGCACATGTTTGATGTTGCTCTATGAAACAAGGTTTCATAGAGCCTATGACTCTCATGGTGAGAGTCATAGACTGACACATGTGCATATCAGTATTATGTCACTGATATGGCCTGGCACAGCCCGCCTTCCACCTCCTTTGTTTCTTGCTCTCTCTCAATCTGTCTTTTGACAGGTAAGGGCTTTCCAGTCAGCTGTTGGCCACTCCACCTGGACGCATTTGCTTATCATTCCCTCATCGTAGCTACTACAAATGTCACTGTAGTGGGTCTCTGATCTCTTTGACTGGACTGGACCATTTCTGCCAGTTTGGAGTTCTTCCTCAGATTCCTGTTTTTGAAAGAAAATATTCATCCATCCATCTGCTTCCGCTTATCCTTTTCAGGGTCGCGTGGGGTGCTGGAGCCTATCCCAGCTGTTATAGGGCGAGAGGCGGGGTACACCCTGGACAGGTCTCCAGTCTGTCGCAGGGCTAACATATAGAGACAGACAACCATTCGCACTCACATTCACACCTATGGGCAATTTGGATTGACCAGTTAGCTATCCCCACTAACTGCATGTCTTTGGACTGTGGGAGGAGGCGGAGTACCCAGGGAGAACCCACGCAAACATGGGGAGAACATGCAAACTCCACACAGAAAGACCCGGGCCTGATGGTGGAATTGAACTCAAGACCTTCTTGCTGTGCAGCAACAGTGCTAACCACCGTGCCGAAAGAAAAAAAAAAAAAATAAAATAAAAAAAAAAAAAATATATATATATATATATGTATATATATATATATATATATATATAAAAATTTCTCTTCTTTTCTTCTGTATTGGTTGATTTAATAAACTTATTTGAGGTATCTTTTTATTTTAATGCTAAATATCCAAGACTTGGATTTGGGTTTGATTACTAAGGAAAAGTGCATTTTGCAAATGTCATGGTCCAGCAACCATTTTCATTTACACACAATGAAAGCAGCAACCAGGAACCTTGGACATGCAGATGCGATATTTGTCATGACCATTTGTGCTGTCTGCAGCAAGGAACTGAAAAGGGTTGACAGAGGAACTGCCTGTGTGAGAGCAGTCAAAAGGAACGTTGCCCTTTGGCCTTTGAAAGCACATTTTTCTCTGCTGTCATGGAGATTTCTTTGCTAATGAGCTGAATCGGTGAACTATCAAGTACTGCCAAATGCAGAGGAGAGAGCTGTTTCTTTGCTTAATTAAATCCTGGCCAACCTTACAGCTTGAATATTTGGGAATGCCTCATGTAACTGTTAGTGGGACTTAGATCCACTAACTTTTGTGAAAAATTAAATTGAAATGCTTCTTTGTCACGGTGAAAACAGAATTAGATGGTTTCTTCTGTAAGTATTCACACATTTTCACATTACTTAGACGTAATGAACAATGACAATTATTATACATATATATATATATGTAATATATGTATAATAATTTCCATCTATCACAGTGTCTTCTTCAGCCTAATATACCAAAGAAATTGAGACTATTTGGGCAGCATTCAGCGCACAAAGCAGTGTTTCCACAACAAATTGAACTACAGTAGTTTCTATCACTGCTCTTTACTTCTGTATATCAGCAAATGTGTGTAGAAGATTGACCGTTGTGACTTTCTATACTCTTCATCATGGCGATATTTTCAGATGGAAAACAAACAGTGCTGAAGAGAAACCTAGGGTTGTTCTTATTTTCTTCAATCGGTGATGAGTAGTAAGATGTTCTGGCTTTCTTATAAAGCAACAAACTATTTCTTCAGGCTAAATGATGATCTTCTAAATTTGTGACACGCCATTTCCTCTCCAGCTTATGAGTCATCTGCTTTAGGCTACGTGTTTGAGAATTATACCACGGAGTCAAGTACTTCTGATTTGAGGCCTTAGTTTTCACCAGAGCTACAGTATCCAGAGTCGTACGTAGTGAGGAGGTAAAATTATTAACAAGTTGAAGTGCTGATACAAGATAATCGACCTCTGTTGGAGTAGCGTTCAGGTAGCTGCTCTGCTCTATGTTGGTACAGGGCATTGAAGATGATAACAGTGGGTGGATCATATTCTCAAACTTAGTTACAGCACTTTCAGAAAGACATCTACTGTGATGAAGTCCACTCCCCACTACTGTGTAATCAATTATTGTAAATGTAAATGGGAATCAGGAAATGATTAGGCAGGAGAGGGTTTTCAGGAAACACTGTTAAATGTTCAGTTTCTAGGCTGTCATTTTTAGCATCTACATGGATGTTAAAATCACCCACAATAATTATTTTATCTGAGCTGAGCACTACATCAGATAAAAAGTCTGAGAAATCAGACAGAATCTCTGTGTAAGGCCCAGGTGGACGATAGATGGTAGCAAGTAAGACTGGTTTCTGAGTTTCACAGCTGGGGTGGACGAGACTAAGCATCAGGCTTTCAAATGAATTAAAAGTCTGTCTTCGTCTTTCGTTGATTAATAGGCTGGTGTGAAAAATTGCTGCCACACAGCCACAAAGCTGTGCTTTGAGGTTTCTGGTAGTTAGAATGACTCGGGGGTGTTGATTCATTTAAACTAACATAATCATCCTGCTGCAACCAGGTTTCTGTAAGGCAGAGTAAATTGATTTGTTGATCAATTATTAAGTCATGTACAAACAGAGACTTGGAGGAGAGAGACCTAATATTTAATAATCCACATTTCACTGTTTTACTCTTTGGTTCAGATGTGGATACTGTACTGTTCTTTCTTTGTGATTTTTTATGTTTAAGTTGTTTGTTGCTGGTTTTTAGTTTGTTTTTTTGTCTGTTTGAGAGCTGACACAGTCTCTATGGAGATGGGGGTGGGGGGATGGGGGGGGGGGATAACAGGAGGAGAGAAGCTGCAACTCTGCTTCCTGGTCCCAACTCTGGATAGTCATATTTTGGGGGGTTCAATAAATTTGTCCATATTTCTAGAAATGAGAGCTGCTCCATCCAAAGTGGGATGGATGCCGTGTCTCCTAACAAGACCAGGTTTCCTCCAGAAAGTTTGCCAATTATCTATGAAGCCCGCATCGTTTTTTGGCAATTTAAGGAGAACATGCAGCTAAACATGTCACTCCTGGTCTGATTGGGGAGGGGACCAGAGAAAACTACATAGTCCGACATTTATTATAGCATTCCTCCAGTTTATTCATTTAAATCAGTGGAAATTGAACTAATTTTGAAAGGCCTGTTTTGGCCAACCTCCAAACTTCAACCCCTAACACTATCCAAATGTATAATTTATTTAAAAAAATGTAAATAACCAAGATGGACGAAAAGTGTTTTGTAAAGATTGCGAACATGTCACTGCCATGTCTCATTTTAACTATGAGGATTAACTTTGCTGCTTTTGGGGCCCGCCTTGAGTGGCCATTAATGACAGGTTGAAAAGACTGTCAATAGCAGAGAACTTTATTTTATTTAATATTTTTGCACTCACCTGAACACACAAAGTAATGCTAATATCTCAGTTTTTTCCTCCTGGTCAGTGAAGTACAGCATGTGTGACATTTACAAAAGTCTTTGTGCACTCAGAGTAGAAAACCATTCCAGTCCATTTATGTTCATCTTCACCTTATACTGTACCTTTTGCAATCCTAGACTTTGGAACTCAAACACACGGTTTTCAATAGATATTTTTTTTTTATATTTTTGTCACTTGATATACAAAAGATTTAGTGTTTGTGTGGCTGATGTGTGTCCATCAGATTGAATTGCAATACTTGAACTGAAGTCAGACATTGCCCATGGCACTTACTGTGACATACAATCCATGAACACTGCCTTCGTAAATGTAATGTATACATCTTTAAAAAGAACTTTGGTGATGTTAGCTATGCCCTGTGGCTCCAACCAATGGTGAGTTGAATGGAAACCAGGGGTTAACTTCATTTAGGATAAAGAGTGGAAGCAGGGTCTTTGTTCTGGAGGAAAAAACACATGAGTGGGAGCAATCTCTCATTTAACCACCAAAAGGTCCATTGAAAGATGAAGAATGCGAGAACCTACACTGGAATGATAATGTTCTGTTTCCATAAAGCTTTTAAGCTATTTTCTAAAGCGTATTCTATAAGCAGGAACACAGGACGAACAAACAGGAGGAAGAAAGGGATTCAGCTCAACAAGTTCCATTCTGCCATAAAAGGGAAATGTGGTTTTGTGTCCAGGAGCTTTGAGACGATAAAAAGAGGCTCCTCACAAAGGCATAACTTCACAGCTGTTTCAGCAATGTACAGAAGTGTGAATGCAACTTTTTCATGTTCAAGACAGGTCCTCCAGATCAAAGGCTCTTTTCATGAGCCTTGTGAGCAATAAAAGTAGCCACTTGCAGTAGACTGGAACTCAGGGGAGGTACGTCCAGGAGGCTTCTGTTGGCATACAATGTAAGGGAGTAACTAGCTGTTCTGGACTTGTGCTACAAAGAGTGGAAACGTTTAAATGTGAAAACTGAAATTCATAAATTAACTGCATTTGCTTAAAAGTCTCAGAAGTTCTGCCCGAGTGAAAGCAAGCTCCAAGCAGAGCTTGCAGAATTTGATGTTCCCTTCTCAATTAGGAAAATTTTCTCACATGTGGTTTCAAGTGTTTGAAACAAAATAAAAGAAGGGACAGCACCAGGAAGGTGGCACACTGTTGTCAGACAGCAGCACTGCGCTAGACTCCAACTCTGCTCCAGACTTACATTACTGCCACAAGGGACCTTGTTTATGACATGCTAAAGCCTAACAGGCGTGATTTCAACCGCTGAGATTTTCAAAGAAACAAAAAAAAAAAGCAGGACTCCAGTGTTGATTCATCAGTGCTACTACAGTGTATTATTTGGCACACGTATCCGTCTAAACTACATCTGTTCACAGTCTGAAAGAACACACCCCCACACAAACACATGCATTTATTGGTCGCATCTGATGGAAACAGTTCTGGATAGCATGTGAAGTCACGTGGAGGTCTAAAAGGAGGCTTAATGAATCCATAAGTATAACAGTATGGAGTGGGATGAATGGGAGACGACGCTGTTTGATGTGCCACTGTAATAGGTGGCCTTTGCCCACACAGAGGTTGGTGGAATGCTGGAGGTGTTTCTGTGGCAGCTGCTGCTGCTGCTGTTAGAGAAGCACGCTCACATATAGGCTTTATGTTATAGTTTGACTATAGTCAGACATCTTCCTTTTCATGTTGCAACTCATTTAACTTTTTTCTGTTTATTATTTTTCTTTTACATCTATTGTCAGTAACGTTTAAAAGCTCTCTGTGTCCCCTAAACAGATATACTTATCCGCTCAATCATCAGAGATACATAAAACCCCCCAATAAAACCAGTGATGTTTGTAATTTTGCTTATTAATTTAATTATATTCAGAACCACACAATTACTTTCAAGTACTTTAGATGCTAAGATTCTTATCCATAGAGCCAGACTGGGCCAGATGGGTCTCATTAATTTTGTAGTGTATTATCCATCTCTTTTTTCCACTCTCACCTCATGAAATTGACTTACTTTTAATAAAACGTTGAGGATCACTTAAAACCTATCTCAGTGTGTGATCTGATATGTGTGATGAAAAAGCATGACAGTATATGTCTCACTGCTCTGGTCAATACTAGCTTGCAAGCACAAGCTATGTGTTAAAACAAGCACCAGCATGCTGATAGCGCTTGACTTAGCATTAGCAGGTGTTAGCAATGATTTTGTTTATGCAGTTATCTTTGGATTATGTCCATTTTGACTAATCTCTGGAGATACCTTAGCAGGTTTTAAAGTGGTGGAACTGGAGAACTTTGTATTAGGCAAGGAGATTAAATTCACATTCACTTCAGTTTTAGCATACATATCTCTATTTTTGTTTCTGATTATCTGGGTTCTCTGCTTACATTTATTTTTTTTAATAATCCTTTAGAATTTTACATTGGCTCGTTTTGCTAAATGCTTCTTTCTAAATTACATGCAATAAAAAATAGTCAGAGTTTGCTATTTTTGCTGTTGGATGCTAATGAAGCAATTACAGGCCATTTTTGTAACTGTATGCTCTGAATCACAAATATAGAGTTATGACATTTCTTTGCTATATTTTGAAGTCGGCACATTTTCTTTTTCTTTTCTGCCTGTTAAGAAAAAAGACTACATCTGGAAATATAACATCTGGAAAAGGCATCAGCCATTTCCTTTGCTTTGTCATGTAGTTGCTGTGACCATGGCAACAGGGGTCTGTGCAAAGGCAGCGTTCAACAGGAGTTCAGCTCTCTATAAGCTGAGAGGCACTGAAATAACAGTTGGATCTAGACTAAAGGAAGTCGTGTTCAGACTGAAGTCATCAATAGATCTTTTTCTAAAAAGGAAACTGCGCTTCATCTATTGCCCATTGTTTAAAGAATGCACTAGAAGCCTAAATGAAGTGATTGATTATCCTTCTGTAGTGTGCCTTCTTACACTGCCATCAAAGCAAATGAAAATCCAGTCAGATCTCCCTCTGACAGCCATCTTAAATCCACTCAGAGATCTCTGGGGTCAGTTTTTTTTGCAAACTCAATATGCTCACAGCTCCTTCAGCCCACACCGTTGCCATGGTGACCATGGACCACCTCTGGCTTCTAGTGCATCTGTCAGCTAGTACCCCACTCCTCCCCTCCACCAACACACAAACATGCTACTGTCTTGCTCCTTCATAACATGAACCGAAATGTGAGATGTTTAATAAGAATACAAATTGACACGCCAATCAAATTGTCATATCTTGCATTTTGACTTTTACTCCACCATTCTGACGCCATTCCCTGCACATGTAGCAGAGTGGAGGCAAGAATGCTGAGACGGCAACGCAAAACTGCCCTTAGTTGTTTTTTTTAAATTTTTTTTTTTACAGTTTTTATCTGAAGAGGGCACCCTTGATCCTTTTCTCAGGCAGCCCTGTTTTCTTACCACACACCACACACACAGACACACACACACAGACACACACACACAGACACACACACACACACAAATAAAAGAACCCCAAAAACAAAATAACAAAATTCTAAATTTTTTTATGACAATCCATGCAAAATTGCTGTGTCACTGTGTCAAACTATGAGAGTAGGAGAACCACCTATTCAGCAGTAAATATCTATCTATCTATCTATCTATCTATCTATCTATCTATCTATCTATCTATCTATCTATCTATCTATCTATCTATCTATCTATCTATCTATCTATCTATCTATCTATCTATCTATCTATCTATCTATCTATCTATCTATCTATGTGTGTGTTCATATGCATGCATATTTAGCAGCAAGAAGAAGAATGAGAGACTGACGGAGGAGCAGCTGAGTGAAGCAGCTCTCTCATCACTGAGTAATGTTTAGCTCTGTCTTTTTATTTTCTCTTTCAGAAGCAAGTGAAACAGTATTGTGTATTTAGCTGTACTGAATGTGCCTTCTCTTCTCGCCCTTTTCTCTTTCATCGGAGATCTTTCTCTTTTGTCACCCTAAACCCTCCCCGCCTCTCTTAAGTCCCCCTTCACCCTCAAACCCCACCCGTTCTAAACCCTTCTGAAGTCCCCACACTTTATCCAAGAAGCAAGTGTGAGGTTGGATTGGCGGAGTGGGGTATGTTGGGGGAGGGGTGTAGTACTCTTGTAATCTGCAATTGTTAAAGTCTGGAGCCTTGCTACGCCGTCACCATCCCAAATTGATTTAACCGTCAATGGCTGCATCTATTTAAGTGCTGTGGCTGCTCTGGCCACAACTGCCCAGATTCAGCTGAATGTGCAATGTGGACCCTTTTGCTGTCTTTCCCACCATTGGCTATCAAAGGCTATTGTGACCTGAGAAAGAGGAAGGGTCGCCCGTTCACCCCCTGTAGTTGAACCACGAGCTGGGACTGACGGGAAAGTGAAAGAGTGGTGAGGAAGAGGCTCTTTGTACTGATGCGGCATTTATCTGTACAGAAGTGTTTCTGTGTGTGGCCCTGATGTCAGTGGAGTCATTTACAGTTTTTCTCGATTGGTTAGGCTCATTTCTTGAAACCGAGATGACACTCCCAAAATAACATGGACAAATCTCCAAACCACCTTGCAATTGTTCACAACAGAATGTCATTTTTCATTGGTTTTATCAAATGTACAAGTAGCTACAGTTAGCACAATGAGCCCACATTTAGCACATTTTCCAAATAAATAGATCTTGGCGATCTAAACTGATTAGTTGATTTTTCAGTGAAATGGTTACTCACTCCAAAACATATCAGCATGGTTTCATTGTGTAAGTCATCATATGCACAATTGTCTGTTCAACTGTCAAAATTAGTCAAAGATATAATACCATGAAAGAATATCTTGGAACATTTGATAAAGTTATGACAGTACTTGACAATCAATCAGGTGAAATTAGAACTAACGAAGGAGCAGTTTCCCACATCTCAGATGACCAATCAAACAGGTTGTTTAGATACCTGACAGGTGTTGTCTATGATTATGACTGCTGCCAAAAGTATATAGACAGAGCTTGGCCCGGGGCCAGTTTCATTTGCAGTGTGAACATGGAAGCACCTCGCCAAGTACAACAGCAACTTCCTGCTCGAGGAAGAGGAGGAAGAAGAAGAGGAAGAGGAGGAGTGAGAATGCGTGGAGGAATAGGGGGAAGAGGCCGAGGAGCACGGAGGCACCATGATGTCCCAGATGAAATCCGGGCCACCCTTATTGACCACGTTATAAACCATCGCCTCACAATGGCAGAGGCAGGTCGCCGAGTGCAGCCTAATGTGCCTCGGTCTACAGTCTCCTCCATCATCCAAACCTTTCGCAGGGAAAACAGGTACAGAACTATGCTATTGAACTATTCAGTGTTGGTGTGTGTGTAGGCCTAGAGTACTGTAATATCTTCATGTGATGTTATATGATACTATAAAAATGACAAAGAAAAAAAAATGGAGAAAATACTGTGAATAGTATTCCAGTCACTGTGCAGTGCATCACACTTTTAGTACCATAAAACAGCAGTACAATTACATTGGTAACTCATTTTGTAACAAATTTACAGTGTTGACCTTTGACTTGTATGTCTAGGATTGGACGACAGCCTCAAGTGGGTGGCAGAAGAAAACTTCTAAATGAACAACAAGAACGAGAAATATGCAACATGGTCATTGCAAATAATGCCATCACACTGAGACAGATTCGTAATGCAATCCTGCTAGACAATGTAATGTTCCAAAATATAAACTCTATCAGCATCTCCACAATAGACCGGGTATTGAAGAAACATCAGATGACCATGAAACAGATTTACAGGGTACCATTTGAGAGAAACTCTGACAGAGTGAAAGGGCTGCGGTACCAGTATGTGCATGTAAGTCAACTACTGGTTGTCTATCATTGTAACAGTATTACAGTAAGACATGGTTACCACTGTTTTTTTGTTTTGCGTTATCCTTTTTACCTTCAGAATCCAGCTTTGTGTGACTAGAGCATTTTGCCTAGAAATTGTCTTCAGTTTTCCACTCCCTGTTTTTACAGTACTTTAGATCCTCCCTGCAGTATCTGTCTCTACTTGACTGATTAGATATATTTCTATTCTATTGTAGAGAATAATGGCATTAGAAGGCAACGAAACCCCTCACATCCTAGTGTTCGTTGATGAAGCTGGCTTCAACCTGGCCAAAGGTCGAAGGCGTGGCCGTAACATCATTGGCCACCGAGCCACTGTGGATGTCCCAGGCCAGCGAGGAGCAAATATAACAATGTGTGCGGCTATATCAGAAAGAGGTGTGGCCACACACATTCCCAGTTTAGGGCCCTACAATACACAAAAGCTCCTCAATTTTTTGGACCACCTTTATACTGATCTGATCCCAGAAAATGAGAGAGGTGAAGAAGGACCTCAGCTACCACATTATGTCATTGTGTGGGATAATGTGAACTTCCACCGCGGCCCACGCATCAGAACCTGGTTCACCACCCATCCCCGGATGCTAATGGAGTTTCTTCCACCTTACTCTCCTTTCCTAAATCCAATTGAGGAGTTTTTTTCAGCTTGGAGGTGGAGGGTGTATGAGCATCAGGCTCAAGACCAGAGGGCCCTGCTGCATGCAATGGATGCTGCATGTGAGGACATCACAGGGGATCAATGTAGGGGATGGTTGAGACATTCACGCCGTTTCTTCCCTCGCTGCATCGCAAGAGAAAATATCCGTTGCGATGTGGATGAGAATTTATGGCCTGACAGAGAGCAGCGCGTCGATGGCCAGGGGGATGAGGATGGTGGCCAGGAAAGAGAGGGTGACAATGGCGACCACTGAAAATATTACTGTACTATAGTTCTGAAACTTTATTTACAGTATGGTAGGCTAGAGTTTTTTTTGTTTTTTTGTTTTTTGTTTGTGTTTATAACTGTTCACATTTACAGAATCCTGTATATGTTTTCTTTTCACAGTATGTTCTCTAATGTTAACATTTCTTTGTACGAATAAAAATGTTTACAGTTTCCTTGAGTATGAGTGGTTTATTGGAGGCTGATTTTACTGTAAAATCTTTTAGTTTTATTCATAGTGGTATTCTGTTGCTAGACCTGTGCCTCAGTGACAAAACGTCTAAGCATTTTGACTTGCAGTGCTTAAACAATGCCGAAGGTATAATGCATTTTGGGGGCATTGACTATTTACATGAGAAGGATATTTAGTTTTGACACATGGATAAACTCTTTTGGGAGAGATATGAGCTTTTGCAGGGGATCCATGGTGTTGTGCTAAACCATCCAGGTTATTTTGACAAAAGCACTAAATGAATGCACATGTGCCAAGGCAATTGAGAAGGATCTGTGCTATTTTGACTGTACTGACCTTTTATATGGGAAAGGAATCTGCTTTTGAAGCATGGACGAAGAGTTTGGGGAAAGATATTTGATTTTGCTAGTGAGCTATAATGTTGGGCAGGACTGTAAGACTGTTTGGCCAAATGACCTTATGGTTTTGAGAATGTCATCTCGGTTTCAAGAAATGAGCCAAACCAATTGAGAAAAACTGTAAAGTAGAGAACTCAAAATATTTGGAATTGAAGTACACCCCATCTGCTGAATACTGAAGCTACTGAAACAAGGTGCCAGGCGAACTACAGTATAACAGTAGTGACACAGCATTTTATCCAGTGACACAGCACAAATCAAACATTAGCACTATCTTTCTGTCCTTCCTAACCTGTTTGCACTTAATGGTGTCTTTTTTGTAAGTGGCAAAACAAATTTTTGTTTCCCCCTTTAGTAGGAATGGCATGCTTTGCAAAAACCTGTAAGTTGAGGTAGTTAAAACAGATCTCTTTTTAGGTACTGCCTGGGCTTGTCGCATTGCATGCACTTGGGGAATGTACACACATTGCGTTTCCATAGAATTTTTTGTATCCCTTTTGCAAGAACCAAATAGATACATATGTTTCCAATGAATAAAAGTTACATATGTGCACAGTTTCTACTAGATTTAAACCTCGTAACAGCCTCTTAACCTCTTGGTTTAATTGTTTTCTTTACCTTTACACAGAATTTGCAACTATACTTTACATCACAAGAACATAAAACTGAAAGGACACAAAAATCTAGATTTAAAAGTTAATATCTTGTAGTTCTTAAAGTTGTGCATGTTCAGCATGTACTTAAAGTGAATCTCAACCCTACCACTAACTGATTCACTAGTGACCTGTTGGATGTTAATAAAAGTATAATGTTAACCTTCAGCCAAAATATCCTGAAAATCCTCGCATTGTTTTTTGCTGGTTTTTCTTTTAGTGGTCTGGGAACAGACAGTCTTTGGGGATGGGATTCTGGCAGGATGACAGGGCTTCACTTTCCAACTTCAAACTCATGAGCCTGCCTGACAGTGTCTTCACCTCCACAACACTGTTCACATGCTCTTCCTTCTACATTACCCCTACTCTATTTCTCTTCTAATCTAAACCATGGTAGAATAGCTTGAATCTACCCCCTGCGCTATTGGTCATGATTCCCTTCCACCTGGTTTTCTACATATGCCGGATGCCCTTTTTCACACAACCTTTACAATTTTTCAGTGTGTGGGATTGACGCTGGCTTGCGGCCCCCTATGGCTGGTTTGTTTTTTAAAAAAATAAAACATTCAAGGCAAACTCAAGGCCTTATACACTGGTGAATTTTCAGCAGCATGCAACTTAAATGCCAGGCAGAGTTCACATGACTCACCATGCTGGCTCCAGCTCTTGCCCATGTACTTTGGCTTATTACTAGCTAACAAATGTGCAGAGAAAGGTTAATGCCCTACTTTCTTCGTGTTTGACAGGTGACGTAAGTGCAGGAATGAAATATGATAATGAACAGCTTCCACAGAAGCATCAGTTAAGATCAGCAGTATGACTACAGTAGACTGCGGACAGGGGTCAATTGACTCATGTTTGTCATGTTTTTGGTTCACCAACGCTTGGTCCAGAAATAACACAGATGTGTGTTTCTACCTGTAAGGAGCTGTTGAAAGAAAAATACTGTCATGCTTTTGTCTTTTGAGATATATTAAAATGTTGAAGTTTTCTTTGTCTATTTACCTAGCATTATAAACTGCTTTCAGTGTTGTTTTTTAAGGTTTCAATGCCAATACAATGAAAGAAAATGAAAATTTCAGGTTCATAACTCATACCATAAGAGAATCACACTAATGTGTGTGGTTAATTGTACTAACAGCCCATCCATGATGTCTTTTCTCCAGCTTTGATCAATTAAATTGTAATATTTTCTCTGTTACTTAAAAATAAATAGCACTTCCACCTCTCATCCAAATGTCACTTCTGGCTCCAAAAAACCCAAACTTAGAAACAGTCTAATGCTAAAGTTGAAGCACACTTCAATTTTAGCATCGGGCTTTTTCCATAAATGTCCTTTTGGCTATGTTCATTGTTTTTATTCAGTCTGTGGTGGAAGATGCCACATAAAATCTCCAGGGAATCAGCTTTAATGGCAGTGGGGAAGTTAAACAAAGATAGATTTGGAAAGCAAACTAGTTAGCCTTAAGCTTTAGCATTTTCTCATGTAAAACCAAAAAACATTCTCCTGAAAATATCATAGTCCAGGCTGAATATCAAGCTGTGGAGAGTGTTTTTCTGTTCCTGCCCCTGGATCCAGGTTCCTTCCTCCTGAGTGGATTTCAGACTTCCCACTCTTTGTCCATCTTACCTAGAGGTCATCGTCTCCAATTATGATCCAGAATTTAAAGACCAGCTCGAGCCTTCATGCTCTACCAGATTGTCAGCTACCTTTCGGTGGTAAGTTGGCTTTCATGTTACTGCCTTGTAATTTTGATTATTTTCCTATTTGACTTTGTAATCTCTGTGCCTTCAGTTATCCACGCCTTGGGCTCAGTATCTGCAACTTACATGTTTATTCACCTGGTTCCTTGATGGTTCCCTGGTTCCCTCCTATTAGTCACCATTCTTCTGACTCTGGACAGAATTGGACTGTTCAGCTCCACGCTCACTCACTCTACTAGGCACTCACCTGGCTGAAATCTTTGCTCTTTGTTTCCCAAGTAAGACATTCAACCTTTCCTGTTCTTCAGAAAACATCGTCCATATTCACCAATACAGAACAAGTGGATTAATCCAGTTCTCCTGCCTTTCAGTGAATCCCTCCCATGTGCCAATAACTCCTCGTGATTACCTGTTAACCAACCCTCCTGTGTTGAATAAAGTCGTTATCTGCTGCCTGTTGCGTCTGCTTTAAAGTACTGTACTCTCATCAGTCAACGAGTACCACTTGACCTGTTGAACCATAGGTGGTATTCCATTCACATCGATTGTAGGTTCATAAAAGCAGAAACCACACAGATGACTCAAAATTATAAGACGTAAGTGAAATAACTTTCTTTTTCTCTGAAACAGCATTTTTAGGTAATACGAAGCAAATAAACAAAAAAGAAAAACCTATAATGCACTGAGTATTATTTATTATTATACTGCTAAAATAATTAAAACTTCCGAAAAGTATTACCGTTTTCCATCTGCATATTCTGCACTGTTTTTTTTGCTGTTGCTGTGGTGTTAATTACGTCAACAAGCAGGGCTTCTTGGCATGGCAAATGTTTTGACACTTGAGTGTTGTACAAATCATCCAACAGTGGAATCCAAGTCATCCAATTCATTATCCAATTGGATCACTTGTGTAGGGATTCAGGTTTCTATAGCCTTCCAACGAAAGTGGCTCAGATCCAACTTAGAATGGCACTGGCCCAAAAATTGTTCAAATTAGCCACTAGCCATTTAGCACAGTTCAGAGAGGTAACTACATTTTGTAGAGAAGATGCCGCACAGGGACTGAGACAGTTCATTATCACTAGCTTGAATCCAGGACGTCTGGAGAAGCTGTTTTTCACTGTGATAAGTTTCAGGTTCACAAGTGCTGCTGTTAATCTATCTAATTGTCCAGGAAGCACTATTGGAAAAATAACCTCTCTGAAATCTTAAATGGCTCAGAAGGAAAGGAAGTAGCCTTCGGTGACAGCCATTATGCATATGATATCTTTGGCTTGGTTCATGCACCAGCATACAGATGAGGGTGCCTTTCACATTCCTCTCCACTACAAAGAGACTATCACTCCCTTGTCACCCAGGAAAGGCCCACTGCACTCACTGCCTTTATTTTAGTTTTGCTCCTGATGTTTCCATGGTAACCTAAATACTATTCAGCACTTGCAAGCAAAAGAGTCCTTGTAGGTGCCTTTTCTTTAAAGCAAAGAATGCCGCTTGCTCGAGCAAGGGCTGATCAGAATTCGATGATTTTGTGTGCCTAATTCTGCCAGCTAATTTAAAGGGGAATCCTTTAAGTTTAATGGTGGAGTCATGACTTGTTGACGGTTTTATTCAGTGACCTTTTTTCTGTCTCTCTAAAATAGCTCTCAGTTTGATATGATGGGGGAGGGGAGTGATGGAGTAATAAAACTGATGTAACATTGAGCGTATTTCTATGGTGAGCTTGTCGCTGAGTAACCAGTTGCCTTGGTAACCCTCTCCTTCCCCATTCTCCACCACAACTATTCCCTAGCCACATTCTCTGCTTCAGCACTGCGTGATCTCCAGTATGGGAGGAGAATATTAAAGTATTCTTATCAAGGCTTCAGATAATGAGAAGGGCTGTGTACTACGCACTCCCAGAGGTCTAATGTCATCTGCCATATGGTCCTGAGAGACTCTCAGGGGAGTCTCTAATGGCTCCACAGAAACAAATGAGACCCGAGGACTGGATGTGAGCACGATTGGTTGTCCCTGACTGGCCGTTTGAGGTCGGGTGAGGGGAGGAAGACAGAACAAAAGACATACTATGGAAGAGAGACAGAGATTAATATTAACTGATGTTTAAATGCAAAGTGGTGTTTGAACACATAGTGAGTGAAAAAATGTGAATGAAAAAGCACTCATCGTGATGAGACCCCATCAGTCTTGATCTATTGCAACATAACCAAGGAAGGATTCAGGGTCACCTGATCCAGCCTTAACATTATACTTTGTCAAAAAGTAAAGTTTTAAGCCTAATATTAAACATAGACTGGGTATCTGTCTCTCGAATTCAAACTGGAAAAGGGTCCTGAAAACTGAAGGCTCTGCCACCCAGAAGTAATAAATCCATAAACTAGTTTTTTTAATTTGAGAGAATTTAAAAAAAAGAAATGGAAACAAGCAGTCTGATATATTTGTTTAATATACACAGTTTAGGACTGTAGTGAATCCACGACAGACCCGGCCACACGTTCATGCTTTCCAGCATCTTCTATTCACCACATTATTTACAAACAACGGCCGCAGCTCTCCCGCTGCCAGCCGTACTCACATCAACAACAACACCTGGTATGACATAACCTACGTTCCTGTGAAGACTCTAGGAGACATCCTGATCAAATGCCTGATTCACCTCAACTGGCTCCTTATGAAGTCCCTCTCGATTAACTGAACTTCACCCTATCTCTAAGGGTGAACCCAGCCACATTTTAGGGAACGCTAATTTCAACCATTTGTATTCGTGGCCTCATTCTTGTTGCTATTACCCAGAACTCATGACCATAGAAGGGGGTAGAGACATAGATCAACTGGTAAACTGACAGTTTTGGTTTAACGTTCAGCTCTCTCTTCATCACACCAGACCGGTATATCACTGCTAGACACTGAACCAATCCATTTCGCCTCACTTGTGAACAAGACCCTGACATACTTAAAGTCTTCCATTTGAAGCAGCAGCTTGTCCCGGACCAGGATTTTGCACTACATGCTTTACCTGCTGAGAACCATGGCCTCAGACTCTTGGTTCACAACCGCTCCAGCGTAAGCCTAACCAAGCCAACAAAATCATGTCATCTGCAAAAAACAGAGATAAGATTCTGATGCCGCAAAGGTAAAAGCCTCCCACCACTTGGCGACCACGTGCTTCAAAATTGTGATTTTTTTATATTTTAAAAGCAACAGGTGAAATGGCTAGCATCAATTAACTAAAAATATTCTGCTGGAAAAATCTTGTGTGCTGGCATTTATAAAGATGTTACTTCGACACATGACAAATCGCACTTAAAGAGCAGTGGCCTTTTTCAATAGCTCAAGGAATGCGACAAAGAGCCTAAGTCTTTAACAACACCTCCAAAGTACCACGACCTTTCTGATTGAGCAACCGATGTGCCAGGATGAGTGTAAATCACATCTTGGTTCCACACACCACTGAATGTCCTGAGGAGTTCCATGTAGGTGCACTGATGCACCAAAAACCATTTTGGTGACACAGTTTTAGATGGTAAATGGACTGATTCTTATATAGCGCTTTTCTACTCTCCCGGAGTACTTAAAGCGCTCTATACAACATGCCTCATTCACCCATTCACTTCTAAACTCAAGTGCAACGTAAACTACATTCATACTCCGATGAACGTATCAGAGGGCAACTTGGGGTTAGTATCTTGCCCAAGGATATTTGGCATGTAGACTGGGGAAGCCAAGGATCGAACCACCAACCTTCCAATCAGTAGCTGATCTGCACTACCACCTGAGCCACAGCCACTCCAGTGGCTTTAGAGTGTTTATTGCTAATGCTTCTAGGTGTAAATGTACAGTAACATATGCTGCTGCTACTAATACTGGAACAAGCCTCCCTTGCCTCTCAGTTAGTCTTCATTTGTTGTATTCGTGATTTCACACATAATTTGAAACATTCAACAGAGACTATACTCCATATCCACATGATTATGTCACATAATTTCAGCAAATTTGTCAAGTGCACATTGATTATGTCAGTCACTGACTCACACATTGAAATTTGTGAATGAAATCTATTGGACTCATTTTCTGTTATTTTACTATAAGGGGATGGTAAGCTGTGATCTTAAAGAGCTAGACATGGTGAACAATGACGAAGCATTCAAGTCCTGAAAACATTATACCCCCAGCAGCTTGGACCGCAGATATTTATGATGGGCAGGATCAATCATTCATTGTCTTAATCAATGCCACTATCACATTCCTGATTAAAGAACTTTTTTACTTTGTGTCTTTTTTGTCCAGTATTTAGTTTTATTTCCTGTCTTGACATCATGGATTTGTTTTAGTGGTCTCTTTTACACTGGTGTTTCCCATCTCCTTTGACTACCAATCTATTCAATGCCTCAGTCTGTTTGTTTCTCGTTTCATTGTACCATATTACTGTCTGGCTTTACTGCTGTATTTCTTCTGCTTCTGTTTGTATTCTCATGGTCTTTGTTTTCAGCTGCCATTTAAACTGCTGCTCCAGCTGACTGAAGGTTTGTCTGTTTTTTATTAAATTTTTCTACATAGTCTCCACTTGACAGTCACACCGTGTTGTCACTCTACCCTGCTCTTTTCTTTGGTAAGGTATTGCTGCTGATGCCTCTAGCTTTCCATTTCATCAAAGTATGTATTCCACATATGCACTTCGAAGTGTGCGGAAATTCCAGAACAGAGCCAATAATAAATTACTGCAGATGGAAATATCAGGCTTTTTTTTTAAATCACCACAATAGTAGTGATGTTTTTTCCATCCTGATGTTGCCTGAACATTTATTGAAGCTTTTGACAGATATTTGCAAGAGTTTATCTACTGCTCTGCTGTCACACGATTGACTGATAGGATCTTGTTCTCCACTACAGATGGTTCAAATGGAGATTAAGGTAAATTATGCTGGCAGCATTACATGTAGTATTAAATTGTTACCCTGGAGCAAAGATAAACATGTTACACAGACTAATCAATCAGCTGTATTTGTTTCCTTAAGCCTCACTGGAAAACTCCTGCTGTTAAATCCCACACGGTTGCTAATGGGGAGGCAGTGGATTCACACATCAATATTTGAGAAGCTGATAAATAATGAGCAGAGTGAAATGAGAATACACTCGGTATCTCTAATTACTGAAGATAATTTATCCTATGCTTTGAGATTTTTTATGCAGTTTTGTCTTTCTTTAATTCTAACTGCCAAGAATGGAGGATGTGAACTGGCAAGGTGTGCTATAAACCTTGGTTTATTCTGGTGTTCAGATAACATGCGTGTTTCTGCGCTTCGGATGGAATGTTTATATCACCAAATGTGTGTCAGAAGAAGTATGCAAGAAGCTAGAGTAACTTTAATCAGAATATGTAATTTAACAAAAGCCTTTTTATTGGTTTACAATATGCCTTACTCTGTTTACACTAGTCATAGCTGTGCAGACACTAACAGGACATTATATGTTACTTTTCTAATTACACCCATTTTATTGCTATTAGACTGCAGCACTCAGACGCCTCTGTAATATCTTCCTATAAGTGATATAGGCATTAAAACATCATTTCTACTCAGATGCTATTTCTGACAGGAGATTCGTTTCCATCCCATCAGTGGGTCTATGCTCAGACCAAACACGAATTACAAGCAGAAACCAGTGCTCCACTAAGCAGGATTTTTTTAAAAATGCTCACAAATTGCACATGAACTCCTCTGAGGAGTAATTTGGGGTGGGGTGTTCAGAGAACCATCCATTAGTAAAGGCTGTTACAATTTGTCAGTTTTCTCTCCATTTTCTCCCTCCTGATGATCAGGTAGAAACATTGTGAGCCCCTCTGAGCCCTGTTTTGATGATATTACCAGCTGCTCCTCAGGAACCAGTAATGAGAAGCTCTGATTAACTTATTATTCTCTGGAGCAACTTCCAACTCAAGTCCCACCAAAGCACCAAATAATCACCTTCAGTCTACAAGCATCAGAATAAAGTCATGCAAATAACAACTACACTCACAAAAACACTCAGAATAAAACCGATTATAAAAGACAAATACAAATTTCCACTGTGTGACATGTACATGAGGATTTAAAACAACTTGGTGCAGACTGAAATTTTGACAAATTTATACAAATAGGACCTTCTTGCTGTGAGGCAACAGTGCTAACCACTGTCCCACCCTTCTGGCCTGAATTAAATTTCACCACCTGGCTGGGGCCTTTCTCTGTGGAGTTTGTATGTTCTCCCAGTGTCTGCGTGAGTTCTCTCTGGGTACTTTGGCTTCCTCCCACAGTCCAACTGTAGTTAGGTTAGGTTCATTCGTAACTCTAAATTGCCCATGGGTGTGAATTCGAATGATTGTCTGTGTTAGCGCTGCGACAGACTGGCGACCTGTCTAGGGTGGGGGGAAAAAATGGACTGTCTTCCAGATCTAAGTTGACCAGACATGTCTAGACATAATGTTTATAACACTTGGTTTTAAAATGATAAAAATGATAAAATATGTGTGAAAGATTTGTGAAAAACTAAGTACACTGCATGATTATTTACCTAATTATAAGACCTAATAAATATTCAGTTTTATTATGTTCCGCTACGTAAATTCTTATAGACTAAAAGAGGGGATGTTCATGAACTGGGGACACATGTCAGTATTCTGCCAAGTAGGTTTAGCACAAATCCAAATAACAAAATGAGACTGCTTTAAACAACTGTTTATCCATCTGAAAAATTACACAAATAAATTTGGAAAGAGCGGAGCTGCAAAAGGGGATCATCATTACTCAGATTCGGTTTCCTGATTTGGTTTTACAAGACAAGCACTTTGATAAATGTTTCATTCTGCTATTGTATTTATACAGGGCAAAAAAAGAAAAGCAATGCAGCTTGAGCATGCACTAGTGTAGAGGTTAAGCAGTGTATTCTTCACCCTGGAGAATCAGTTAGAGACACTTTAAAAGTCCACCTGTCCTGTAGTTGAACCAAGAGTTCAGCTGTGGTCCATGATTAACAGCGGCTGCACATCATGTCCTTGAAGCACTGTTCACATGGCAGTAAACGACACCCAGGTTCACAACACAGACTAGGTTTGTTGCGATTACTGAGGAATGGAGGAAAACTACATAAATCTGCATCTCAGAAAATCTGTTTCCAGGAGAATGGGAAGTGAGAAAACTAAAACTTGCCACTTTGTCACGATGTGACATTTATTGAAGTTAATATTAATAGTCGTGATCTTTATTGTCTTTTAAGTCTGATTTACTTATAGTTCTATGATTGAATAATTTGCTGTACATTTTGTTTAAAGAATACAGAATACACACCTCCATGGTCCTGAAACCTAATGTATTTGAGACTTGCCTCCCAACAGTCTTTGTAGAAAATAAATACTGTTGGAACAAAAGTTAAAAAAAGAATCCTTGAGACCAGAAATACTTGCTTTGAAAGAGCCATAAGTTCATAATTTATTTGACATTAAATTTATGAAATTCTGTTATGCTTGTCTACATAGATTTCCCGTTTAAAAATACAACAACATCCAGCTTAAAAACACTTAGCTGGTCATTTTCATTCCTGAACCAGTGAAACAAAACTGGCAGAACTGTATTAGCAGTTCCGTGATATAAGAAAATTGGAATACCAAGATCGTTGATTTTAGATTATCTTTAGTTACATTTCACTGGCTACTTGGTCAGGTTTAGGATTTCAGTGATTTAATATTTCTAGAGTGTTTTGGCTGTTTAGCTACATTTTGTACCAGACTGTTGGATTTATTGAAAGACTGACTGAAATCATGTTTTTTTTATATATTGACTTCTATTCCCAATACGAACACATTAATTTAACACTAATTCAACACAAACAACAACGGCAACAAAAATCAGATGAAGGTGTTTTTATTGTTTTTCTTGGTAGTGCTTATTCCCATGCTGACACTGTTGTTAGACAGCCAAGAGGAATGACAAATAGTTGAAATGAAAATACAGGTTTTGACCAGCAGGGGGTTTGCGTGCACATGAAGTCTAGACAAATGAAACCTTTTCTGAACCAACTGGATGGAAAGCTTCAAGGCTTCATCTGGTCATCACTGTTGAAGGACTTCCAGCATTGTAGAAAACTAACTTAATGGAGGGTGAAATAATGCCAATGAAAAAATAATAAAAAAAATATTAAATAAATGGAATTTTGCTACCAGGAAACCCACAGGAAACCAACAAGCACACAGTACATAACAACAGAACTGAGGGGAGACACAGGCTGCTTCCACACAATGTAATCACAAAGAAATGAAACACCAGGATACACAGCTGAAACTAATCAAAACACTGAGACAGGGAAAGTTTGAGAATGGTATAATTGCAATCAAAACAGGAGACTATGCTAGAATACAAAACCCAAAATGAGCAGCAAACTATACAGAAACATATTACAGATCAAACACAAGTGTCAGAACTTGAAATGCTTGGTTGGAAAGCCATTACTGTGACAAGCACTACTTATGTAACTACAGGGTTACATAAAAGTGAACAGTCCAATACAAGAATATGATTTGAGTAACATGGAAGCTTCCTGTGCATTGTATATCTGAATCCCTCTAAATATCTGTCAAAATGTTGATGCTCAACAGCATTGATACACCTGGTAAAAAGCAATTCATTGCCTTACAACATAATGGTCATAGTTAAAGAATGTACCAGTGGTTCATTTGACAGACTTGAGACCTGATGACCATGAACCACAAATGCAGAAACATCTTGACATATATATCTATCTATATATATATATACATATAGATATATATGGTCATCAGGTTTCAAGTTCTCAAGTCTGTCAAATGAACCACTGGTACATTCATTACCGATGACCATTATGTTGTAAGACATCTGAACTTTCTTGCACACTGCATCAAACAACCTTACATCCTATGCTTTTATTATAAGTTTTTTAATAAATATGATTCTTTTTCCTGTAAAGATATAATTTAGATTTAGTTTTTTAATGATGTTTCTCTTCATTCAACAATGTTCTTAAGCAGTGGGCCTAGGACTGGACAAATTTAAGAAGTTTAACTTTTTATCATTATACAACCACAGGTTTGTAAAATTTAAAATCCTTAAAACAATGTATAAACATTGAAGGCATGCATGACAATCATGCACCTTTAAAGCTATGATCTTTCAAAATGTAAAATAGTAAGATAAATTGCAATATGTTTCTCTGATATAGCTTTGGAAGACTGACTAACTCACCCCTTGGCTTTTTGTATTATTAGCTCCCCAAGGAAGCCACCTGTAACTCAGCCTGCAAATGAAACAGACAGAATGTGTATTGATAGTAACTGTGATTGCCTCGGTGGGCATCTACACATGAATCCAAGCCAGATCTAAATATAACCCACTTCTTTCCCTACACAGATGGCTGGCAGTGAACACCATCTCACAGGCTTTCAGAAGCTCATGCCTTGGAAGATGGTAGAGACTTTGAGGGTGTGGATGAATACGGAATGTATTTTCTTTTCTATCAATATTTAATGAAGACAATATAGCGATAATATAGCACACCAAGTATTTTCTTTCCTATTTGCCATATTCTGCAGAAATAGCTAAAAAGTGTGATGTTATGGTCCTGGATCTTGGATCTAGAGTTTTGAGGTTTGGACATATATGTGATTGTTTATTTAATATTTGTCATTTGGATTTTAATTGGTTTATTTGTTACATTTTCATCATAATGTATAGTCTTTTATACAGGGAGTGCAGAATTATTAGGCAAGTTGTATTTTTGAGGAATAATCTTATTATTGAACAACAACCATGTTCTCAATGAACCCAAAAAACTCATTAATATCAAAGCTGAATGTTTCTGGAAGTAGTTTTTAGTTTGTTTTTAGTTTTAGCTATTTTAGGGGGATATCTGTGTGTGCAGGTGACTATTACTGTGCATAATTATTAGGCAACTTAACAAAAAACAAATATGTACCCATTTCAATTATTTATTTTTACCAGTGAAACCAATATAACATCTCCACATTCACAAATATACATTTCTGACATTCAAAAACAAATCAGCGACCAATATAGCCACCTTTCTTTGCAAGGACACTCAAAAGCCTGCCATCCATGGATTCTGTCACCATCAACATTGCGTGCAGCAGCAACCACAGCCTCCCAGACACTGTTCAGAGAGGTGTACTGTTTTCCCTCCTTGTAAATCTCACATTTGATGATGGACCACAGGTTCTCAATGGGGTTCAGATCAGGTGAACAAGGAGGCCATGTCATTAGTTTTTCTTCTTTTATACCCTTTCTTGCCAGCCACGCTGTGGAGTACTTGGACGCGTGTGATGGAGCATTGTCCTGCATGAAAATCATGTTTTTCTTGAAGGATGCAGACTTCTTCCTGTACCACTGCTTGATGAAGGTGTCTTCCAGAAACTGGCAGTAGGACTGGGAGTTGAGCTTGACTCCATCCTCAACCCGAAAAGGCCCCACAAGCTCATCTTTGATGATACCAGCCCAAACCAGTACTCCACCTCCACCTTGCTGGCGTCTGAGTCGGACTGGAGCTCTCTGCCCTTTACCAATCCAGCCACGGGCCCATCCATCTGGCCCATCAAGACTCACTCTCATTTCATCAGTCCATAAAACCTTAGAAAAATCAGTCTTGAGATATTTCTTGGCCCAGTCTTGACGTTTCAGCTTGTGTGTCTTGTTCAGTGGTGGTCGTCTTTCAGCCTTTCTTACCTTGGCCATGTCTCTGAGTATTGCACACCTCGTGCTTTTGGGCACTCCAGTGATGTTGCAGCTCTGAAATATGGCCAAACTGGTGGCAAGTGGCATCTTGGCAGCTGCACGCTTGACTTTTCTCAGTTCATGGGCAGTTATTTTGCGCCTTGGTTTTTCCACACGCTTCTTGCGACCCTGTTGATTATTTTGAATAAAACGCTTGATTGTTCGATGATCACGCTTCAGAAGCTTTGCAATTTTGAGGCTGCTGCATCCCTCTGCAAGATATCTCACTATCTTTGACTTTTCTGAGCCTGTCAAGTCCTTCTTTTGACCCATTTTGCCAAAGGAAAGGAAGTTGCCTGATAATTATGCACACCTGATATACGGTGTTGATGTCATTAGACCACACCCCTTCTCATTACAGAGATGCACATCACCTAATATGCTTAATTGGTAGTAGGCTTTCGAGCCTATACAGCTTGGAGTAAGACAACATGCATGAAGAGGATGATGTGGACAAAATACTCATTTGCCTAATAATTCTGCGCTCCCTGTATTTTTGAGTCTTTAGTTATTAGTTCAGTCCTTGTTCATATTAAGAGTTCTTTTGATCTGTGAGTGTTTTCTGTTTCTACCTCCTGTGTTGTTTCCTCTGTTGAGCTTATTCTTCTGTGTTTTCCTGTTTAGTTTAGTTTTTTGTGACAGCTGTACTATAATACAGTGGTCTGCTTCTTAATTGCTCCTGGCCATTTGTATGATTATTTTAAAAGGGACTTGCACCTTTGCTGTTGTTGCAAAACTCTGCAATGACAAGCATCAACTCAGTTTTTTAGCTGAAGTTTATACTGGACTGTCCCAATCTGGAATTGTCCTAGGTGAGAGAGAGGTAGGTAATCTTGTATCGCGTTGGTTTGTTATGTGTAGATTGGAGTATTTCTTAGGACCTATTCCCTTTGCCTTTGGGCTGGGAAATGGGTCCTTACTGTCATTTGTGCTTAAGCACTGAATGACAGTTCAAAATACTCAGGTGTCTTTGAGTTGCTGGATGTGGTGCTGGAGAATGCCCTACCTGAGAATTCAGCACTGACCTAGGCAGTGAAAGTGATACCTGGAGCAATGTGATTGGGAAGAATGATCTGCCTGATCTGAAAATGAGTGGGGTTCTATTTTTGGATGGTTGGTTCATAATGACCATAAAGGTGTTCATAAGTGCACATGGCACCGGGACACCTTAGATCACTACTCAGTGATGATAGATTTTGTATTTGTATCATTAGATGTGTGGCAGTACACTCTGGACATGCAGGTGAAGGAAGGAACTCATCCATTGGTTGGATCAGGTGGCAGGGGATGATGCTTAACAGGACTAGCATACTCAAATATTAGGGGTGCAACGATACACAAAATTCACGGTTCGGTTCGGTTCGATACTTTGGTGTCACGGTTCGATATTTTTTCGATACAAAAAAAATTGTTCATGCCTTTTTAATTTGTCATTTATTAAATTTTCACGGCACATTCCGCACCACATCTCTGTGCGTTCATCATTTGTTTGAAGCCAGCTCACCTCCTGCAACTACTTTTCCGAGAATACGTGCTTCTTTTGTGGTTCGGACTCCTGACATTTCTTTGGAGGTGGAGGAACATCACAGTAATTGCTTAAAGGAGCTTGCTTCTTCGACATCTTTAAGAGTTCTAAACAAATGTCTGTCCTCCTCCTGAAAATCGTATGTACGCAAACACGCGTTGCAACTTCTTATCTTGTGCGCGTTTTTTATTTTGACAGCGAATGCGCACCTGCGGACCACTTATGTGCAGCCCTGGTTATTTAGCTTGTCATATTGCAGCCACAGAAATTCTTTTGTCCATGAAACCATAAAGCTGCACTTTCTTTTTGCCTTATAGTCTGCTTTGTCATAACTTTTCCGTTTTGTGGTAAGCTTTTCTTTGGCTGTCACTTCTTCACCCTGACCTGTCTTATTTGGCTCAGCAGAACTAAAATATATATCCTGCTGCTTTTACACACGCACTCACATAACGCTCAGCGATTCTCTGCGCGATCAACCTCTCACATGTTTAAGCTTGCTGCGGGAGATTTCACTTGTCATGTTTGCATAGTAAGCTAACGATTGATAAGACGATGTCAGAGGAATTGGTGCGCAAATTATCATCACTCACCAATCAATGCTGTCGCTCTCTATACACAGTTCGCTCGATTGCAAAGTGAAAGCAAAAACCAAGCGCAAATTCAAACGCGATTTCAATATGTCACATATTGACAGTGGCTCACCGATGCCAATGACATAATTACCCAGCTACATTTCCGAAAGAATGCAAAAGCATTGACATATATTTTTCCTTCCTACGATAGGCCGACGGGCAGGGCAGAGATAGATTTTGGTAGCCCGACTGGAAAAATCGCTAGCCCCGGGACGTCGGGCTAGCGATTTTGCGAGCCCTGTATCTGATTGAGGAATCACTCATCTTTGGAAAAGAGAGTTTATTACAGAGAAATGGCTCTTTCCAAAATAAAAGCTATACTATACGCTTCTTCTGGGCTATATTCTCAGCAGAATATTAAACATATCAGGTCCCCATAAGGAGAATCATGTGCTAACGGCTGTCTAAATGACTCAGGTAAAGTTTGTAGCATGCATGCTTGTTGTTTTTGTCTGCTTCCACTTGTCTTTGCACTAGGATGATGTCCGCATAAATGTGCAGTCATATTCGTTGTGTTCCCACTAGTGCTGTCAGCGTAAATCTCGTTGAAATGACGTTAACGCCACAACACGGCAAATCTCCGTTAACGAGCTACCGCGGATCGCCCCGTGCATGGGGCTGGACGGCCAACACGTTAACGAGCTAACTGCGCTAACACACTAGCTCCCACCCATGTAATTGAGCATTGCGTGGCACATCCAACATACTGTTTTACTTTAGTCCATGAAGCGCTTATCTTCAGGGTCATACGTCACATGAAAACCAAAATACTTCCAAACGCCAGATCTGAATGAGGGTGGGGGAGGTTCAATTTGCCATGTTGCAAGGAGAGCTTAGCTTCTGTCTCGCTAGCTTGCCCTGCGCTCAGTGAATCTGCGTTCGACTACTCCGCCTAGGCTGCACTGTCGAGCGCAGATCCACTGAGCGCTCAACACACACAGCATCGTCAGAAGGAAAGTTGATAAAATAAATTAAAAATTTTGTATTGTTTGATACATATGCGTACCGAACCGAAAGCACTGTATCGAACGGTTCAATATCGATACGAGTATCGTTGCACCCCTATAAAATATATAGTAAAGCTATGCTGTGGAGGATCTAGCAGGGGCCCTGTTTAGTAGACCTCTTTAATTCCCTCCCAGAGCAGAACACCTCCATTTTTGAGGTGGCTGCACAGGTTTGGGCTTGGTTAGCTTGTGGGACTCAGGAAGCAACTTGGGTGATCTAATTTAGCACCATAACAGTTAATTTACCCAAAAGAATTGTTTCCGTGGTGCAACCTGCTCCAGTCAGTCTCAGTTTAGTAAATATTAAGATTAACCTCTGCCAAGTTGGTGAAGCTTTCTCAGTACTGTCTTTTGTGAAACCACACATGTTAAACACATCCTGAATCTATGATACTATTGTAAAACCACAAATATTGATATTAATACCATTAAAATGTCTTAGCTAAAAAGCTGAGGGTAGCTCTCTCACACAGCATCAGTACCAATTTTACAACAGTAGCAGGCAAAAAGTCAGAAACTTAAAAGCAGCAGAGAGCAAGTGCACTGGAGCTGCTGATTAAATATTTATTGTATACTATACAAGACTTAAAAATACATTTTTAAAGAGACTCTGGGACTGTGGTTGTTTTTAGTAGCCACTGAATACTTTACCTAATTTCTTCCTCTAGTAAGGAGGTAGGTGACCCTCCTTTCACTACAACTATGATGGGAGTCCTCACATGCTCATTCCCATTCTGCTTTAATTTTTTTTTCAGCTCAAAGCATTTTATCTGGTGACATTGTCAAGTGTTTTTCTTAAAAGTTAGCAGTAAGAAGCAGTTTTTAACAGCTCTATATAGGATTATTATTATGTTGACCTTCAGATCAATCTATTGTCCTTGAAGGAGAGGTCAGAGGTGAAATGTGACATATTTTAAATCATGTCTGTGGTACATTCTTTATCTTGACTCTACCCCACTTAAGAGTAATGGTTATAAAAGTTACAATGCCTTTTTGTCCATTTTCAACCAATGAATCGCTTAGTTGACCTTGAAGACCTTGGTGGATGTAAGCCAAATTTTAATGGATTGCTAACATTATCCCACCCTACAGAGGCTTAGTTTTATAAGAATTCATTCAAAACTTTTCAAGTTATCATGTTTGAATCAGACACATGCACACAAGCACTACCAAAATTATAACCTCCTTGGGGGATGTAATAATGTTTACACAGAGGGTACGAACCCCAATCTCCCGGGTAAAGCCCAGTCTCCACTGGGGCCCCTATATGGGCTTTCAATCCATAGAAACCCCTTGTGGTGCTCATAATAATTTTGCACTTTTTGTCCCCTAAGAAAGATTTCTGTGAGCACCCTAGAGGGGATTCGCTCACTGAAAACCATGTAGGGCTCATGTAGTATAACCAATAGGCCTCTTAAAGCAGTTTTGTCCTTTTTGCACCCTGGTGGGTTAGATTATGCAGACACTACAGTAGTTTTAATTCAATTCAGTTTTATTTTGACAGTGCCAAATCACAACAATAGTCACCTTAAGGTGCTTTATATTGTAAGGTGATGATGCTTTTACCACATAAGGACTGCATTTGCTTTGTGTGGGCAATTGAAACTGGGCTTTCTTCTCTCTACCTAGCAGGAAGCCCATAAAAGGCACAAAACACCCACTTGAGCCCAGGTGAGATCAGAATCAGAATCGTGTTTATTGGCCAAGTATATGTGCAGACACATACAGGGAATTTGGTTCCGGTAGATGGTGGCTCTCAAGCACAGCAATGTAAATCACACACACACACACACACACACACACACACACACACACACACACACAGCAATGTAAATCACACACACACACACACACACGTGTCTATATATACATATTACACATACATACACATACATACACAAAGCTGTGTAAACCAACTATAAATAACGAATCTAAACTTATATACATAAAATACAGAAATGAATGGTGGAATGAATACTACAAAATGTACATAAGGTGCAGTTGCAGTCTGGCAGTGGGAGCAGTGTGACAGTTCAACTGTTTAGGAGGGAGATGGCGAGGGGAAAGAAACTGTTCCTGTGTCGGGTGGTCCTGGTCTGCAGGCTTCTGTACCGTCTGCCAGAGGGCAGCAGATCAAAAAGTCTGTGTCCAGGGTGTGAGGGGTCTGTGATGATTTTCCCTGCCCGTTTCCTGGTTCTTGAGAGGTACAGATCCTGGATGGAGGGCAGGGGGGCGCCGATGATCCTTTCTGCTGCCCGTACAGTCCGCTGCAGTCTGCTCCTGTCCTGTTTAGTGGCTGCTCCATACCAGACTGTGATGGAGGAGCACAGGACAGACTCAATGACCGCAGTGTAGAACTGGATCAGCAGCTCCTGTGGAAGACTGTACTTCCCCAGTTGTCTCAGGAAGTACATCCTCTGCCGGGTCTTTTTGAGGATGGAGTTGATGTTGGTCTCCCACTTCAGGTCCTGGGAGATGGTTGTACCCAGGAACTTGAAGATCTTCACAGTCGACACAGGGCTGTCTGATATGGTGAGGGGGGGCAGAGTTGAGGGATGTCTCCTGAAGTCCACTGTCATCTCTACAGTTTTAAGAGTGTTCAGCTCCAGATTGTGCTGACTGCACCAGAGTACCAGCCGCTCAACTTCCTGCCGGTATGCAGACTCATCACCATCTTGAATGAGGCCAATGACAGTGGTGTCATCTGCAAACTTTAGGAGTTTAACAGCCGAGTTCTTGGAGGTGCAGTCGTTAGTGTAGAGGGAGAACAGTAGTGGTGAGAGGACACATCCTTGAGGGGCACCAATACTGAGGGACCGGGTTTCAGAGGTGATCTCCCCCAGCCTCACTTGTTGCTTTCTGTCTGTCAGGAAGCTGGTGATCCACTGACAGGTAGCTGGTGACACGCTGAGCTGGGAGAGTTTGGAGGAAAGAAGTTCAGGCACAATGGTGTTAAAAGCCGAACTAAAGTCCACAAACAGGACCCTGGCATAAGTTCCCGGGTGGTCGAGGTGTTGCAGGATGTAATGCAGCCCCATGTTCACTGCATCATCCACCGACCTGTTTGCCCGGTAGGCAAACTGCAGAGGGTCCAGCTGGTGGCCTGTAATGTCTTTCAGATGGGCTAACACCAGTCGTTCGAAGGATTTCATGACCACAGACGTCAAGGCGACAGGTCTGTAGTCATTCAGTCCTGTGATGGTGGGTTTCTTGGGAACAGGGATGATGGTGGAGCGTTTGAAGCAGGAGGGAACTTCACACAGCTCCAGGGATCTGTTGAAGATGCGAGTAAAGATGGGAGCCAGCTGTTCAGCACAGGTTTTGAGGCAGGAGGGTGAGACGCCATCTGGTCCGGGGGCTTTCCTGGGCTTCTGTTTCTGGAATAGTCGGCTCACATCCTGAGTGTGTATTCTGAGTTTCAGGGAGGAGGAAAGGGGGGTGAGAGGTGTGGTGGAGGTCGTTGAGTCTGGATTGGAGAGGGTGGTGGTGGTCGTTGAGTCTGGATTGGGGAGGGTGGGGGTGGTCGTTGAGTCTGGATTGGGGAGGGTGGGGGTGGTCGTTGAGTCTTGATTGGGGAGGGTGGTGGTGGTCGTTAGGTCTGGATTGGGGAGGGTGGGGGTGGTCGTTGAGACTGGATTGGGGAGGGAGAGGGTGAAGGGGGGAGAGCTGGAAGGTGTGTTGGGGGTCAATGTCTGAAGCAATGTCCCTGGGGAGGGGAGGGTGAGGCGTGGGAGTCTGTCCGTCTCAAACCTGCAATAGAAAGTGTTTAACTCGTTGGCCAGGTGTTTGTTTGCTTCAATAGTGGGTGGGGGGCGTCTGTAGCTGGTGATTTCCTGCAGGCCCCTCCACACTGACGCAGGGTCGTTGGCTGAGAGCCGTTCTTCCAGCTTCTGGGAGTAGATCCTTTTAGCTGCTTTGATCTCCTTGGTCAGTGTGTTCCTGGCTTGTTTGTACAGGGCCCTGTCACCACTTCTGTAGGCGTCCTCCTTGGCCTTACGAAGATGTTGGAGTTTAGGAGTGAACCATGGTTTATTGTTGTTGTATGTGCAAAAGGTCTTTGCATGGGTTTGCCCTTCCTACAGTTCACCTACATCTGCCAGGTGTAGGCCCACACGGCATGTTTGCTAGGTGATTTTAGTATCTGTGCCTGTGCACGTCTACAGTTTAAAGACAAAGGTCTACAGAGCGTAACAAACTAAAGACTTAATACCCCCGCCTCCAAAAAATCAAAAACAAAATACATAAAACGCAAAACGAAAGTAAAGAAAAAACCCATCACAAACAATTGAAAATGCATTATGGTAAATGGTCCGATTCTTATATAGTGCTTTTCTACTCTCCTGGAGTACTCAAAGCGCTCTATACAACATGCCTCATTCACCCATTCACACCCACTCATGCAAGCACTTCTAAACCCAAGTGCAAACTAACCAACATTCACACACATTCACACTCCGATGAATGCATCGGAGGGCAACTTGGGTTAGTATCTTGCCCAAGGATATTTGGCATGCAGACTGGGGAAGCCAATGATTGAACCACCAACCTTCCAATCAGTAGCTGATCTGCTCTACCTTTTTGTGGGAAGTTTTATTGTTGAGCAATGTTTTATATTGCCTTCCACTTCTAATCATTTGCTTTATTTATTAATATAATAGCACACCATCATTTTGCCATAACAGTAGCCATCTACTGAGCCATCTACTGTTAATCTTCCAAACTGGTTCTGTAAGGTCCAAGCAGACAGCAAGACAAATATGGTGTATTTAAAGAGCAGCAGACAGTAACCAGTAGCTCAAGAAAGTGGACAGACAGTCACATTATCTTCATGAATGCATGAAGCAATGCTCAGTGAAGGAGCTCGACTGGATGTGCAGACGTACTTTACCACTGGTTTTTCTGTAGGTTATCTGTGAAAAAAAGAAAAAGAAGATTTTTTTCGTTAAAAGTGTTGGGTATAAAATCATAGTATGCACAGGTGAGAGAATCATAACCTGATTATCTGAAAAGAAAAAAGAAACCAAATAGCTTTGAAGTCATGACTCCAGGCTAATAAGTCTGCCCTTGACAAAGGGAAAGTCAACAATTCACTGGCCTGTAGCTATACCCCCCCGCCTGTTTTCTTCCTGTTTTATCTATAATTTAGCCAGGTTTAACATGGATTCACACAAATACTGAAATGACCCTTAAATATTTTGTGAGTGAGTCATGTGGGCAAAAAGTCTATGATAATTATGCAAATTACCCAACTGATCTGTCAAAATTTACAGCTGCCATTTTTGTTGGATACCATCAGCCCTAACAAAAATCATTAAAGCTTTTGTGTAGACAACACTGCCAGTCAAGAAGATGCTGTTTTTTCAAAACAATAATCCAAAGCTGACCTCAGAACTAAACCCTGAAATTGAAGAAGAGGGTTTTTGGATCTGGAAACAAAAAGGAGAGTGCAAAAGGAGCTGAAAATGGAAATCAGGAAGGGGAAAGGACAGCCACAGGAGAAAGCATGGAGGAGCATCCATCCATCCATCCATCCATCCATCCATCCATCCATCCATCCATCCATCCATCCATCCATCCATCCATCCATCCATCCATCCATCCTCTTATCCAGGGCCGGGTCGTGGGGGCAGAAGCCTAGGAGAGAGGCCCAGACCTCCCACTCCCCAGCCACCTCAACTACTCTGACCCCCTCCCTATCACCCTATCGCTGATTCTCATTCCCACCATTTCACACTCGCCTTTGAACCATTCCAGTGCAAGCTGGAGGGCATCATGAAGAAGAAGAAGCCAACACAACCACGTCATCCGCAAAAAGCAGAGATGAGATTCTGAGACCACCCAAGCGAAAGCCTTTCGCCACTTGGTTACGCCTAGAAATTCTATCCATAAAAATTACGATCAGAATTGGTGACAAAGGGCAGCCGTGGCGGAGCCCATCACCCATTTGGAATGAGTGCGACTTTTTGTTGGCTATGCGGACCAAGCTCTCACAATGGTTGTATAAGAATCGAATGGCCTGTAGCAATGGGCCGAACACCCCATACTCCCAGAGCACCTCCCACACGACAGTCCGAGGGACACTGTCGAATGCGTTCTCCATGTCCACGAACTTGTGGACTTGGAAGAGCATCTCTCTGAGAAAAATACTAGGAAGGTCTAAAGGGATCTCAAAACAATCTAAGTCCATGGTAAGGGGAACAGAAGATGCATCCATCCAGATATGTCCGTTTTATCCATCACCTCGCCTCCATTTCCCCAGTGCCCCACTAACACCAGCAGCATTCACTTTACACTATCACCCGCTCCACTCCACATCAGAGGAATCGACTATACCTCAGCCTTCAGGAGTTACCACCCCAGCTGCTTTCCATAATGACAGACAAGGTGAGAAATGTGTTAAGGGAGATGAAAGTAAGGAAGGCAAAGGGCCTGGATGATATCAGCTCCAGACTTCTCAGGGACAGCACAGACCAAACTTGGGTCATTTTTCATTGTAACCTAAATCCTGAAATGAGAATGCAATCATGTTTCTGTTCCATCAATTTCTTTATCACCTAGATAACAATGGGAGCACTGAAGAGTCATTGAGCCATTTTCCTAGATTTTTCTTGTGCTTTCAATCCAATACGGCCATTGCTGTAAAGTATCATTGATTGTCATACTAACAGACTGCAGTACATTAGACTTCATGGCTGTGTGTCTATAGTAGTATTTTGCAGCACAGTGGCCCACAAGGTACCGTGCTATCCATTCATTTTCAATTTCTACACATTGGGCTTCAGACACCATGTTCACAGTTTATCATCTCCAACGTTCTATAAATACTCAGTCATTATTGATTGAGGGGAGCGCCCAATACACTAATACAGGTGGGTTATTACCAACTTAATTGAATGGTGAACATTGAGAGAACCATTTTCAATTAAAGCAAGAAACAATAAATGACGATTGACCTCCCTCACAAGGTGACACCAGTAAACATTCAAGGTGAGGAGACTGAGATTGTTACATTGTCATATACCAGAGCACTTAAAATTAAAATGAAAAACCTTATTTGGTTTTTATACATTTCATGTTATACATGATTGCATTGCACTCTAAAAGTTCCTTATCATTCCAAAGCAGTATGCCTTGAAAAGGGACTTTTCAGCGGGTAAACAGTTTTTCCTCAAGAGTAAATGAAACAGAGGAATGGAGTCGACAAAAGGTTCTAGTGTCTCCAAGGAAAAGCCCCCTCAGTGCAGCTTTTGCTTCATGGTGTTCTGTACAGGAAGTTTTAACAGAGAAAATGTAGGCGTTCTAGAATGGAAATTAGAGGGTATATTATTATTAACGAGCTGATTTAGTTGAGAGTCACAGATTTGCTAGAATGTAATATATGAAGGAACAGTGCCAGACATTTGTGGCTGACATTTAATTTCCTGTTCACAAGCACTTAATACTGAGTTCAGTACTCTGGGACATGATCAATAGAATTAAATATTCAGTGTTCTATAAGTGCAAATTACTGGCTAAGCAGTGCTTAAATTGTGATATTGCAGTTCATTCCTGTGTTGAATACAATAATGCTGTGCTGTGCACGAAGGAAATTGAACATAAACACTGTGCTGAGAAGCACAGCCTGTTTTCACTAAAATAATGTTAATGCCTGCCATATACCATTCAAACTCTTCCATGCATGGTTTGCTCTCCCTCAGTGTGTCTTTCTTGTGTGTAGAATGAGACATCAGTCAGATTTATTGGTGGTTGAGCCTGGCTTAATGGTGCACTTGACAGCTTTCTTTGGCTCAGTGAACAGACTAGCTCCTGGAGAAAACCCCTTTAGTTCTTTCAGAGTGACTTACTGTATAACCCTGTCAAACTGGATGGACCTGCGGCCCACACTTGCCTTTGCTGATAATTACAAATAGAGGTTGCATTGTTCACTACAGAAAAAGAAAATGTGAAAAAAAGAAAAAATATGTGTAACCATATAAAGTTGTAAAAAAAAATTATGTCTAGGAAGACATAATCCATGCTCCTCTCAGGGTCATGGGGGTGGGGGGACCCTCTTGCTGTGAGGCAACAGTACTAACCAAACTTTCCCCAAATACAAGCCAGGAAAAATCTGTCCCTTCTGACTATTGTTGCATGTAATATGTCAGAAAATCAGACCTTTAAATGTGATGCATTTTAAGTATTGTGTGTGTTTTGTAGCATCATCCGAATTTTTTGTGGAAAATGTAGATTTGATACATTTTGAAGCCTTGAGTTAGTTTATCTGGCCAAGAAGCTTCTGTTTTCAGCTAACAGTAGCAAATAAGCTTAGCAAACCGCAACCATAAACTGTGCAAATGCAACTAAGAAATGCAGATGCAGTCACTTGCTATTTATTAAGTGCAACCCCAATTCCAAAAAACTTGGGATGTGGTATAAAATGTAAATAAAACCAGAATGCAACATTTTGCAAATTGCATAAACCACATAAAGCCATAATTTCATCAATTCAATAGAACACAGAAAACATACTGTATCAACAAACTGAAAAGTGTTTTTATTTCATGAAAAATATTAGATTAGTTTGAAATTGACGCCAGCAACATGTCACAAAAGAGTTGGGTTAACACAACAAGAAGCTGGAAAATGTTTAAATGTTAGAGTTTTAAGACAATGTTAGAGGAGCACGGCTGACATGGTTTGAACATGTGCAGATGAGGGATGATGGATATACTGGACAAAGGATGCTGATGATGGAAGAGAAAAGAAAGCTCTCAAAGACGATTAACTGAAGTAGTGAAGGAGGATATCCAGAGGATTGGTGTGACAGAGGAGGATAGTAGGGAAGTAAGACAGAGGCAGATGATCTGCTGTGTTGACGCCTAAAGCGAGCAGACAAAAGGACAAGAAGATGGTTAATTGGCAACAGGTAGAGTAGAATTGTTATATATTAAGAGCATCCTAGAGAAGCAGAGTTTCTCTGGAGTAAAAATAAACTAAACCTCTGTTTTCTCATTCAAATGTAAACACAGATTTTTGAGTTCACAAGCTGTGTTTTCAGTAATCAGGAGGAAAAGACAGGGAAACACTGGGAACACCAGGAAATATGATTAAAAAAGATGACTAAAGAGCAAAACGAAACTCAACAAATACAGAGCAAGAACCTGGGATGATGACAGGACTTGGCCCACAATGTGTTTTGGCTGGTTGTGGGCTCACGCTCATTGTGACAACTGAATGAACTCATTTTTTAAGTCCTTACCATTATTTCAGTCTCCACCACCTTCCACAAGGCCAAATCTTTGCTTCTCTAAGCAAAAGAAAGATGTGTGCCCCCCAACTGAGAGGAAAACAGTTGCAGGACACTGCCTACTTGAAATGGAGCCATTTATTACACCAGTAGCATTAATGAAGGAGACATAGTAGAGCAGAAAAAGGAAAAGAAAGAAACATCTCTTATTTAATTAAGAGAAAAAGCACAGATTGACAGTGATTGGCAACTAATAAGATTCATTTTAGACTGTTACTGGATAGTTTTTGGAAAGCAGTTGGAAACAGTTTGTGTCTTCCCAAGGGTGCATGGGCTTCTTAACTAATTTTCCAGAATAAAATAAGCTGGAGACTTACAATAAGTAACCCAAAAACATTTATAATTCTCAAGTGTTTCTAAAACTAATTTCAAAAGAAACCTTTAACTGAAATAAGATCCACTGAGGTTTTGTGTAACATTAATGCAAGACGTGTGGGCCATGTGCCTGGGGTCAAAAGCCAGCAGGGAAGGGGGATGTTTGGTACAGTATTTGTTTGCACATGGACTCCAGAAGGAACTCCTTGGTTAAGCAACAGATGCCCAGTGTCAAAAGTCACCACGCACCCCTAAGCCCCCCCCTCTTCTGCTCAGACAGACGGGAGATAGGGAGGGACAGACGGCTTATGGTCCCCTTTGAGTGCACTCCTTTCTTCTTAAGCCTCTGATGCCTCAGGATTTGTCTTCCTTTGGAAGCCTGCTCAATGTATTATCATTGAAGTGGCTGAGGGTGTACTTCAAGGTCTTTGTTTGATGCAGAGAATGAATGTAAAATTGACATTAGTATTAGTATAGTTTTCTTTGTCACTGTTTCTTTTGACTCCATATGAGCTGGAGTAAGTGTTTGGGGAGGGAGAGACCTGGGCTTCTCTGCTAATTTTTATTTTTATTTTTTAGAAAATGTAGATGTTCCTAAAATCTTTTAGAACAATTGTATTGTGATGAACAAATTAAGCACTGCAATAAATCATCATCAAATTGTAGAAGGCCATTCTTTTTTCCCAATCACCACCAAAATTTGTGTCATTTGCTTCAGCTATAATTCAGGATAAACACTCTTCCTGTCGCCACAATGACATTCTGTTAAAGCATTTGGTTACACTGTGTGAAATCTGGAGACTGATTGAGCAGCTTACGTTTTTGGAAGTTGAGAAGATGACTTATTTTAACAGGCAGAGGAAGTGCTGAGGGAAGTGGGAGGTGGTGGTGGTGGGATATAACATTTTAGACAATTCATACAGAAAGTTAAAAAAAAGTGAAATTGTCCTTTGTAGCTGGCACTCTGAAACATTGCATTGACACTGGGAGTCTATTTACCATTTGTCAGTCATAAGTCCTTAGCAAATCAGACTAGTTTCCCTGTGTTTCCACTCTACTGCCAAGCTTTCTGGCATGAAATTGGCTGTACATCAAAAAAATGTATAAATTATAAACTAAAATCCTATAACAAGTATTTCCTAAGATAAAACTTTGCAGGTGTATTGTATAGTGTCACTAATCAGAAGGACTATGGTTCAATCATTGGCTGCTCCACTCTGCATGCCAAATATCGCTCATAGAAAGCACTTACAAAGAAAAATGTGCTTGTATGTATGGGTGCAAAGGCAAGTTGTATAAAGTACTTTGAGTACTCAGGTAGTGTAATATAAGAACCAGTTCATTTATCACAATTGATCTCTAGCTTTCTGGACCCAAATTAATCCATGACTATAAAGTGATATATTAAGTTACCTATATGTCTTCTTTGACACACCCACTGGAGTGGGAGCTGTAGTTTTGAATACTCTAGGTGTTTATAATATAACACACATTGGGTTTATAGGTGTCTGTACATTTACAACACTATTAAGTGCATTTGAGTATTAATGGGTTGGAGTGGTCCAACTTGTAAAATGGTAGGGGAAGAGACACTTTATGCCCATGTCTCATATTCTTTTTTACTCTGTGAGGTATTTGAAGTCCTATAAATATGATTTTAATGCCTTTAGGTGAGTGATTTTTAACTAAAGGGCAACCTCTGGAGCTTATAAATCAAGCCAGGACAGAAATTCGTGAATGCAAACTGCAGTTCCTCAGGCACTTGAAGCTTTGTCAGGGTTCCTGGGTCGGTGACCCAGTGTTTTCAGTTTTGTCACGTTTAGGTTATGTTGCCACATCAATGTTCTCACTTCCTGCTTTTCCTGTGTCAGCTCGTCTCTTGTGTTTAGCCAGATTATGTTCAGCTGTGTACTCACCGGTCTCTCATTATCATCCTCATCAGTCTGTGTATTTAAGTCCTCTGTTTCCACTCGTTCACTGTGGTGTCATTGATGTTATGCTGTAGTTTCTGCCTGCGGTCAGTCAGCTAGCCATTCAGTCTTTCAGTCAGTCCTTCATTCATTCATTCATTCAGTCAGTCGTCCAGCCAGCCAGCCCTTTCCTACTTCTGTTCTGTTTGTTCACTCCGTCGACAATAAACACCGACCTTCACCTACCTACCTGTGAGTCCAGCATTTGGTTCCTCCTTCTCTCATCCACGACACCAATCCTGACAAGCTTATTCCAATCCCCACGGATTCTGTGGCCAGCTTGGCCAGCAAAGAAGCATATTTACAGCCCGATATAAAATACTGATAGTTTCCACCCTTGTAACTACTCAGTGGTTTAAATGTGTTTATAACTCATTGTATTAGGTGTCTAGCTGAATTGATTGAATGGTGTCAGCCATGGCACCTAAAGCCAACTGGTGTCTAGACCTCAGCCACAGCTTTGAGTCAAACTCAAAGCAGGTACATCCACTGTGGCTTAATTTTTTTTCAGTGATCCCATCATACTGTATGCTAACACAGCAGTTAAAACGTACTTTATATGAGCATGGTCAGTGGCTCTCATGCTTGTCATTTTGACTCTAGACTGAAAGACATATGTAACTATCTGTCAGACCACTTGAAAGGATCTTAGTGGTAGTTCAAGACAAAGTAGGTGTGCCTAGGACCACATATTACTTTGTCTACAGATCTGTGGTTCAGTAATTTTGCTGGACATGTCATATGTTTCTATAGTTCCAAGAGCATAAATCAGGCTTGTTACTCAGACATGTTGCTTCAGTAAATGAGAAATGTTTTGCACTGTCCCTTTGCCATTAAGGAAACATGGGCTCCAGAACAAAACTTATTATGTTTTTATTTTCAGTCAAATGTATTTTCAGCAGCTAAGTTTGAAGGAAAGTGATGGCACATCAAAAGTACAATCCTGTTTCAAATAGTTGGAAATGTGAAAAAGAAAAATATATAATGCAAAAATATAAAATGCAGACTAACTAATAATAGTATAAATAAGACATCAAATGTTAAAAATAAGTTACATTTTGTAAAAATATGTTATTATGTGATGTCATCAAGGCAGTTATTCATTGATGACAAATGTTCATTTTATAGTAGAGGTTTACATTGTTACATGGCTGTGAAGACTTTAAATAGAACAATCTTAACGGTAGGTAGGTAGGGACACAGTTAGTGTTGGTACCAGAGGGCGTTCCAAGCCACTGTTCGGTTACTCAACTAAGTGCAGACATAATTGTGAACTTTATATTGTTATTCTGAATTTAAGAAACTACAGTAATCAGAAACTGCATGGTCATTCCTGTCATGATCCAGCTGAGAAGCTGGAAATTTCCACCAGGTTCCTGAGTTTCTCTGGTCTCCACCCCTGGGCAGGGGGCTCCAGCAGCTCCACGCACCTGGAGTTGATTAAAGGCAATCAGAATGAGAGATTGAAGCTTTATGTGGACTCTCCTTCATCACCAGTTTTTCAGCTACTCCAAGTTGGTAATTGGCTCCCATGCTCCATGTTCCTGTTACTAAGTGCCTTACTTATCTTGTTTTCCTGTGCCTCAGCTCTCCTGGACTCTCCACGACACTTGACTTTGGTTTCAGCTTCTCGTCTTGGATAATTATCTCACTCTGAAAATCTCTATGAACCTCACCTGCCTGCCCTCCAGCCATCGAACGCTATCGTATCCTACGGAACTCAGGTCAGCCAGCTTGCACCATCACCTCACTTGGATACTCACCGCCTCTCACTTAAGGCCTGATCCTTCATGCGCTCCTCTCTACTCCACCATTGTAACGCCATTCTCCTCTCTCCTCACTACGACCTCTATATGTACCTGTCACCTTCCAGTCATTCCTCCAAGCCCCATTCCCTTCTCTAGGCCCACGACCTCGGCACCACACCACTCACGCCACATAATAGTTTCATTCCATGTCTCCCTGTGCCCAGTACTGTTAAATCTAACCTGTGCTAGTTTAATAAACATTGTTAAACATTGTGCCATCTCTGCCTTGGGTTTCTGCATTTGAGTCCAGTTCTGGACCAGCCTTCGGTCATTGTGACAATTCCAGGTCACGAGTTAAAATAAACAACCCAGAACGTTCTCATTTACGCTTAACAGCTTTATTTCTAAATTTATAACGCTGTCTTGGACCCCCCCCCCAAAAAAAATAAATAAATAAATAAAACAAAAAACCATTATACCATTTAAAAAAATCTGCAAGTGACACAGGACTGATTTTAAAGTCCAATGTATCAGGTTGGCTTCAATAGCCTTAAACTTTCACAGTCTTTGCATCAATACTTAACATGCATAAATCAGTGTTGGTGAGATTCAGACAGGAAAAGGTTGCATTGCGGGAACAACAAGAGAATGCTTTGGGTTATCTCCCTGTGGGGTCAGTAAAACATCCCCCTGGCCCCACAGGAACCACTGGCCCTGGGAAGTAAACGAGAAGCACAAAGAAAAGGACTGGGATCAAACCAACTGTGAGCTGCCTTTCTTCAGACTCCATGTTCATTTATGGGTAGTGTGAAAAAAATAGGGCAGGGTTGAGCATTTTTTCTTATTTTCACAAACACATCTGAAATGGTAATAAAACTGGGGAATATTGTCTTCATATGAAAAAAATATTCAGATATTCTTCTTAATATATTCAGTGATGGGTGAAGTGGGAATTTTTCTCCTTTTTTACCTCGGTGGAGGTATGCAGCCTTCAACTTTTTTTATTATGTATCTGTCAGTCAACAGATGATGAGCATATCTTTGGACAAACAGGTTTGAGTTTGTTAACTCAGATAATGCTTTTATAGCTTACTGGGGTTTCTGTGCCAACAATACTTCTGCTTGGGAGATTCAGATTTCATATAATCTCGGCAGATTATATGAAAACAAGCATTAGTTACATCTGTGGTTGTGTGCTGTATATTCTCAGCGCGATGTTTTTGGTGCAGTATCACTCCTATTTCAGTATACTAAAATTGCTTTGAGTTTGTCTTGACAGAGACACATTTAGATGAAAGAGATTTACAGAATTTTCAGACGTGTGTCATCATACACTATTTGAGTGAGCAAACAAAGCTTAGGCGGAAAAGTGAAGAAAGGTAAGGCAAGAATCAGTGGGTGGAGGAAGTGTAGTGTTGAAGATGAAAAGAAAACAGACTAGAGGATGTTTTGTTGTCAAGTTCAGAGCCTGCTATGGATTGTAGGTGGCTGCTGCTTGAGGCTGTGCACAAAGCAGTGTGCTCATTAGCACTGGGCTGACAAAAGCCATGGTTTTAATTAATCTGTTCATTTTTGTCACTTAATTAAATACCGAAAGAGTACGCAAGGTTCCCCTTGTCTTTGATGTGTGGTGACTGGCGGCTCCACTGTGCACCCTACCCATCTGGCTTGAACTGACAATGGCAGTCCAACATCAAATCTCATTAGTGGTGACTAATATTCTTTTCATCTTCCACAAAAGGCTTCCATTGTGCCGGTGCTAAAGTGCATTCCTCAGCTCCCCTTCTTCTCTGCTTGTCTTCTCTGTGTCTCAGAGGGAGGGATAGAGGAGGGGGGGGGGGTGAAGACAGTGTAAGAAGTAGAGATTACTAGCAGGGTTGACTAAGTTCATCTTCAACTGCTGATGTAAAAAAGAGCTTACATCAGTCGGGCTGTATGATTATTTTCTACTCGGATTTTGTGTTTTTAGTCTAATTTTGGATTAATCATGTTAATACAGTATGTCAACATTAAAAAAACTGTAAATTCAGACATGTGAGGTTGTGCTGAAAAGAATGATACCAAACAAGGTAAAGTAAACATTTTTAAAGGTGAAATGTAGAGATAAAATCAAAAGTAGTCAAAAATGGCCAATTATACCCTGGACCCAAGAGGGTTAAACATTTTTTTAAAGTAACACAATCGTTACTTACTTACTCCTAGTAATCGGTTACTTTTATAATATTGTAACTCACTTTTTTGAAGAAGTAACTAGTAACTATAACGAATTATTTTGTCAAAGTAACTTGCACAACACTGGCAGTTATAGGGTCTGCACCATCTCATCCATATTGAACCACTGACTACACCTGATATAAACAGAACTTGAGAAAATGTATTTTGAATTTGCTGCAAAGACCTTGAGACCAAAACAAATTTAAGTACCATCCAACTGTACAAGACTTTGTGCACTCACTGGAGTAGTGACATTAACTTGGTCCATATGAAAAAGCAAAAACACAGCATGACATAGACAGTTGCAGGATTGAGATAGGATCCAGGTTTGGGGCATCGAGTCATATATATACATATCTACAGTACTGTGCAAAAGTTGTAGGCAGGTGTGAAAAAATGCTGTAAACAAAAATTCTTTCAGAAATATAAATTATTGTTTATTGGCCCCAAATGTATTCTGCAGCAGGACAACGACCCCAAACATACAGCCAAAGTCATTAAAGAACTTTCTTTAGCGTAAAGAAGAACAAGAAGTGATGGTATGGCCCCCACAGAGTCCTGATCTCAACATCACTGAGTGTGTCTGGGATTACATGAAGAGACAGAAGGATGTGAGGAAGCTAGATCCACAGAAGATCTGTGGTTAGTTCTCCAAGATGTTTGGAACAACCTACCAGCCGAGTTCCTTCAAAAACTGTGTCCAAGTGTACCTAGAAGAATTGATGCTGTTTTGAAGGCAAAGGGTGGTCACACCAAATATTGATTTGATTTAGATTTCTCTTTTGTTCATTCGCTGGTATTTGCTGATTGACGAAAATAAATGATTAACACCTCCATTTTTGAAAGCATTCTTTGCTTACAGCATTTTTTCTCACCTGCCTAAACCTTTGCACAGTACTGTAGATATGTATATATATGACTCGATGCCCCAAACCTGGATCCTGGAATGCCTAGAACTGTACAAGATCAACAGGACCCTAAGAGCCTTCATCAGCAACTCAATGGGGATGTGGTGTACAACACCAGAGGCCAACTTTAAGCCCATAGCACAAGTCAGCATCATGTGCGGGGTCTACCAAGGAGATGCTCTGTCACCACTGCTGTTCTGCATATGCCTGAACCCACTCAGTGAAATTATAGACAAGACTGGTTACGGATACTGACTATGGAAATGAGCAATCGTCAGCCACCTCCTCTATATGGATAACATCAAGCTCTATGCCTAGAGTGAACAAGACATCAATTCACTGATCCACACCACCAGGATATACAGCAAGGACATCAGAATGTCATTCGGATTGAAGAAGTGTGGTTGGATGGTAACGAAGAGAGGGAAAGTAGTCAGAACAGAGGGGCTTGAACTACTAGAAAGCAACATTGCAGAAATGAAGGACAGCTACACACCCAAGCACCCTTAGGTTATATGCTAATCAGAAAGAAGGGGGCTGAGGACTAGTGAGTGTCAGTACCACAGTCCAGGCTGAGACGACAAACTTGTACACGTACATCAGGAAGATGTACCACAACCGAGTGCGTGCTCAGTAAATACCTCAGGCAGCAGAAACCTAAGAAATAGGAGCAAGAGGAGGAACCATCATGGAAGGACAGGCCCCTGCACAGTATGTACCAAAGGCAGAAAGAGGAAGTGGCTGATATCCAGCACTCAACATGCAGGCCTAGACTGATAGGCAAGCTCCTGGCAACCTCTGGTCACTAGGGAAACATGTATTTCTTGACTGGTTGGCAACTGATGTTTGGCGGACTCATGGCTGTCACCAGGTTAAATTGGTCACAAAGAGGATGCTGCACCGAAAACTTCATTGTGATCGCTTTAATTGCAAACAGATCGACATAGCTGCAGTGAGAATATTATAAATGTGATTGTACTACTTGAGTGGTGATGCAGGGGGACGCTACATGTAGTAGAGGAAAGGGTTATGATACTTCACAGTGATTATCAGTTATCCTTAAACATCAGCCCTACATGTCATGTACATCCAGACAGCAGTATTTAATATCAGCTATGCTGCTTTGAAAAAACTTAACACAAAAATGTACTACTTTAAATACCAAACATAGTGAGCAACCAACAACACCGCAAATATGTAAAAAATGTCAGGCAGTCGGTCATTATTGTGTGTAGATGAACACTGAACATTACAGACACAAATTAAGGGTGCTGAACAAAACCAGAGTGCACTTGTTTTGCTTTAGAATCTTCTTTCAAAGTTAACCTTATCAAGCCCTTCAGGACAAAAGAAATTGGAATCAAGCGCAGGTCAAACAGTTTGTCACTTAAGATCTCACCATACATCAGAGTCCTCTAGATTTAGCAGATAGTACTGAGAATATTGCTTGAAAAATTTTAAATGCAGACCCTTACAGTGACTTTGACATTGCAACTCTTCCTAGTCCATAGGTAGGTTCCTGATGATCTGATATATAATAAAAAGTTCCACTTGTTTGTTCACCTTCCATGTGATTATTAGAGTCTATCTCACTTTGCAGTTTATATCTCAACTATTAAGGCCATGTCTGTGGTTGTATTGCAGAATTGCTGATAAGTACACATATAAGCTTTGTACCTATAAATAATCAATACAACCAAATAGGTTGGTTCCAAACTCTTTTCTGAAAGAATATTTTTTCCTTTTCTTTTTTGTTTAAGTAGTAAAACAGGTTTTCTATATGCAACAAAATCATTTTGTAACCTATGGTTATGGAGAAGAGCTTCATTATCAACAGAGAGCTCAAATTTCTGATATCCTGATAAATACTTACTGAGGCAGTATCTTATTGCAAGTGCTGCCTTTGCTTACCAGTTTACTATACAGGTCTGTCCAGTCAGTCAGTACTAGGGATGGGAATCGAGAACCACTTCTTGTAGAGAACCGGTTCCCAGTAGTCTAACTTGGAATTGTTAGTCTGTCTGCCTATCGTTCCCACTTATCGGTTCTTGCACTTGTGCTACTATCAGCTGATTTCAGTTTGTGTTGGAGGAGGAAATTTGTGGATATGGACAATACTTTGCTTTTTATAGCACAAAAGGACGAGAGCATGATGATAAAGAGGAAACTGCATCCAGGACAGAAACAGCTGCATTATGCTGCTAACTTTGGCTCTTTGCAAGCACCTACTCAGACAGCATGCTAACGCTAAGCTAGCCAAGAACCCAGAATGACGTTAAAGCTGAGTGAATGCTGACCCCAGTGTAGTAGCCAGACCCTGAATTTCAAGAGGCACCAAAAAGGCAAAGCAGAGTCAATGAGAAGCCAACAAGAATTGATAAGGAATTGAATCGATAAGTGATATCAGTAATGGAGTCAGAATCAGTTATTCTTGTAATCGGAAGGTTGCCGGTTCGAGCCCCGGCTCCGACAGTCTTGGTCGTTGTGTCCTTGGGCAAGACACTTCACCCGTTGCCTACTGGTGGTGGTCAGAGGGCCCGGTGGCGCCAGTGTCCGGCACCCTCGCCTCTGTCAGTGCGCCCCAGGGTGGCTGTGGCTACAATGTAGCTTGCCGTCACCAGTGTGTGAATAGGTGGGTGACGGAATGTCACCCAGCTTTGGGGTCCATAGGGACTAAGTAAAGCGCTATACAAATACAGGCCATTTATCAATTCCCATCCCTATTAAATACTACTTGACAGATTGGAAATATCTTACGTATAGTGGTTTGTGCCATTATTTTTGCAGTCATAAAAGGTGTAATGAGTGCATTTTATCTGGAAAGAAATACAAAAGCACAACATACTGACTATTTGATACATCTATCAAATGTGATAATGGATGACTATTTTCTTTTTCTGTAATATTAATTATAACTTGATTATCTTTTGGTCTGACAAAAAAGTAAGACAAAAAATGAGAAAAGAAAAAAAAAATGATTATGGTAAGGTAAGTTGGGTTCTGGGATGCTTTTTTACATCATAAAATGCAAGTTTGTCAGCCAAGAACACCGGCTCATGTCCTCGCCCTTTATTTCTGACTTTACTTTCAAGCTAGCTTTAGGCACTGAAAACTGCTTAGAAAGGTTTAGTTAAAAGAAATTGTGGTTTGGGTTAAAATTCACACCTTTCAAAACCTTTTATTTTAGAAAATAAAGGGTTACTGCTGCTGTTTTAGACAATGAGGGATTATACTTCACATTAAAAAATAACTTTTAAGGACTACCTACTGAACCACACTGTGAAGCCTATTACTGGACTTGTGAGAATACAAATAGTTAATACAAAAATTTACTTCAAATAATCCATGACATTTCCCACAACGTTCCTCTTCACACATTTACAAGACAAAATGTATTTTTTTCCATAATACATCTCGAATCATTTCATTTCACTACATGTACATATGTTAAGTAAGAGCTAAAACCAGAGTGTGAATTGTGAGACTAACCAGCAGCCCGTAAACACATTCCCAGGCTGAGGTAAATCTATTTCTTTTCCTCTCCCATAATCAGAATTGGCAGCTGAAATGTGCTGACCTGTAAAATCCCAGCTGTGGGCCTTGTGGTACCCAACACAAACTGGATATTTCTCATTGAAACTAAACACCCCGGGTTACATGCCATGTTTTGCTGCAGGAAACCAAAGAATGTTTGACCGCTGGGCCTGGCGTCTGATGGCAGTCTACGTCTGTTTGATGTACTCCCCTTCCAAGGCTGTGGCCAAAGTAAATAAAAGCAAACCCCTCTTTCGACCTCCATCAGAAACATCACTCAGAGACAGCTGTTACCATTTAGCAGAAAAAACCACTGACATTCCTCCTCTCAAAATGTATGTAGGACATGTGAGATAGCAATCACACACATTCTCTGACTGTGGCTACACTTGCAATTTCTTCCTCTTCCAAGTGTAAACAGACTGGTCCGCTGCACTGACCAGGTTGAAGTTATGACCTCAGAATATTGTTTTGTTGTTTTAAACTTTTCTATGCTGTGATTATGTTGTCTGATTTGTTTTGGTTTCAACGAGGAGTCTGTGTACTTTCAAGAATAGCTGCTTACATTTTTAGCACAGAGATAATGTTTGCTTATCACTATTTACTGTACAGTAACTACTGCACAGTAAACATACTGTAGCACAATTAGGTATGGTTATTTTATGACAAAAAGAAACAGTGGATTCCAGGATGTTGTGATTTCTGCAAGAAATAATGGTTCAAGAACAAATATAAAGCAAAAAATAAACATTGTGTTTTTCTGATTGTGTTACCACACTTAGTGATAAACTGCGGCACATATGCAGAGCCAGATGTATCCCTGGTTGGGGCCTATGCACGCACACATAATTCTGTTTTACATATATCGGCTGATGTGTATCACAGGACAGATGTTAGTCCCGGCCATTTAAATTCAGATTCAAAGGACATTAAATTTTAAGATGGGCACGATATGTCAGAAATGTTGACTGAATTCTGGGAACAGCAAAGTCAGCAGTATTCAACCTCAGAAGACTAACAGGGTTAGTACAAAATTTCATGGTAATAACTATGATAATTCTACATAGTAAAATAAAATCTCTCTAGCTGCTGTAATTTACCAGCATTGCTCTGTTGTTTGTGCTCTGCCTTGTGAAGACATGGAATAAGATGGCAACAGGGAGCGTATAGCAAAACCTCCAGCGTAAAACAGAGCAGGCATTAATGACTTACATGAAACTAATTCATTCAGACACAACATCAAATGAAAAACTGGGATAGAGGTGGGTTGTAAAGCAGCTTACACTGTGCAGTAACACTATACAGGCTAAAACAGCTTTAACAGAATGCCCTACTGCAGCACGAGGAGCCAATTTGTTGTGCTGAATAGTATGACCACATACTGCTATTGCAGCTGCAGTAGTGTAACATAGAAAGCTTTCAAAGGACTCTTTAGGCCTGTGAACAACTAAGTACACACTGAAATTCAGTAGTTTTGAGAATCACCTGTAGCAGCAGCAAAATTGGAAGTAATGGTTTTCTTCTAGCTCTCTTTCACGACATTGTAGAAGAGCTTTGGACCACTGTTACTAGCGTTACTTAGTTTCTAACATTACTACATATTGTCCTGTAAAATTTTTATTTTTCACATAACTGTATAAGCAAAAGAAATGTAATAGACAAAGTTGGAGGTCCTTTTTATTTTCAGATTAAAAAGCTGAATAGTGGCATTTCACAGAGCCTGTACTTCCTTATTTGCCCCCCTTGGTCATTCAAATTTCAAACCAATCTCAGCCAAGCATATTGATCTTTCAGCATCCATGGTATGCACAATCACCGAACATTGGGATTAAGAGCATCTGAAAAAAATCTCTTCATTAATGGGCAGAATTGTTGGAAATTAGACAGAACATGTCAAATAGATTTCTCTAATTGGAATAAACAACTGAAAAACTGAAGATGAAGTAATTAAAATACATGCAAAAAGCAACAGCACTTTGCATAAAGTTATAAGTTTCTGAAATTTTGGTTGTGATTTGATTTTTCAATCACACCACATATGTGTATAAAAGAACGGAGATCTTGATGTGAAACACAGCCCACGAGCGTGCATGCATTTCCTAAGAATCACTGTGGCTGTGGACTCTCTGGTTTTTTGGATTGCTGAAAGAAATATGAATATTGTTTCTTTTCCAGTGTTCCCTAAGGCTCCAGCTCCACAGTACAATAATCTTTGTGGGATGGGAGTTTATTTGCAGTCTTAGGGTGCTTACACTACCTGATGAGGCTTGGATTACTTGGATTTTCCAAATTCCAAATGATCAACTCTTTCTAGGAAACAGTTTTTCATGTGTGGCAGCTAGATTTCTTCTCTGCAAGTATATCCATCATTTCCAAATACAAATAATCCATTTGGAAAATAGATCATGTTAGTAACCAAATACTGACATTTGGCTGTCAAAAAGTTTATAAGATCAGCGAATGAATGGTTCCTCAGCACTGGGACACAGCTCTGAATTCTGTCAAAGTGGAGATAGTGGAGAACAGCTGAGCAAACACACTTTCATGCTGGACCTGAAACCACAAACTCATTGTTCGAAGAATAAAAGACTTGTGTGATTTAATGTATGCTGGATTTCTGCCAGAAACCAAGCAACAGAAAACTCATCAAAAGCAACAATATGTGACACTCTGAGGGCAATTCAACTGGTCTGATTGCTATTTTTTTGGACTGTGCAGTGTGTACAGCTTCAGGCTCTCTGTATCTACATCAATATGCAGGTCGGTCAGTGTGACGGGTTGTGCACACAGTTGACTGGGGAGGCTGGAGGGGAGCGACGCGTCAGCAGTAGATGGCCTGAAATTGCCGACTGGCCTGTCTGTGACCCTCAGTACATTCCCTCCTATGGTCTGCTGGTCAGGGCACTGTTGTTTTGCTGGGCAGGCACATACAGACTAACATGCCTGCACAATACTGCTCAAATTCATTATTTCAGGTCAAGAGGGACAGAGTGACCACTGCCATCTGGAGAGCTGCACCAAATTCCTTCACAGCATGACAAGCCAAACACTTTTGGCCACTGATTTCAACACACTGATCATGATAGCCAGTAGGGGCACAGAACCGAGGAAATCAGCAGAAATATTTCTATAGACAGAGTTTGACAGATTAGAATTGTTGGCATAAATCGATGAAATGCATTAGAAAGCCCCCAAAAGAGCATTAAATACCTATGTGTTGCACATGAGCGCATTAAGGGAACTGTTGTGGTTGGGTGCTAAATCGAACTGACATCATCCATTGCCAAACAGTAGCTCCCCTGACTTGCCACTACAGTAAATAAACAAAGCTCTTTTTCAGCAGTTCACAGCTATATCAGTGGTAAACAGGGGTAGCATTGACAGGAGTTGTAAATGTGATCTTTTGTTAACCAAGTAGTTTTATTACCTAAACTAAACCAAAGAGCAGAATAATACTGACCAAACCTCAATACATTTCTGTATAGAGGTTGAGAAAAGTTGAAGGACACCCAAATTTTTACTCGAAGGGCCAGATTTGCTAATGTGGTGTTGCAGCGGGCACAGAATCTCAGTGCATCAGGGTGTAGATCGCAGTAACAAGACTGCATGCATGAGGTGGAAAGATTTTTGTGACTGACCCTGATGCTTACAGTATGTATTTCTTTCTTATGAAACAAAATATAGGGAGGAATGTATTTATATCAAGGGTAAACTGATTTAATAATGATACACACTTTACGATTTACTTGTTGCTATTTTAATATTTACTGTTTGGGGCGACTCTAGCTCAGGATATGGTGCAGGTTATTTACTAATGAGCTTGTGGCTCAATCCCTGGGTGCTTCAGTCTATATGCCAAAGTGTGAATCTTAAAAAGCATTGGGCATAGAAAAAAAGTGCCTGTATAAATGGATGAACGAGACAAGTTGTATAAAGACCTTTGAGTGCTCCAGAGTAGAAAGGTCCTATACAAGAACCATTTTTTTTTTTTGTTAAAAAAACCCAAAAAACATGCAGTGTTTAGCAGCTACATTGCTTTTAAATACCCCAGCATGGTGGGTAGAACTATTGTCTCACAGCAAGAAGGTCCTGAGTTCAACTCCACAACCTGGCTAGCACCTTTCTATGAGTAGTTTGCATGTTCTGTCTGAGTTCTTTGGTTTCCTCCTACAGTCCAAAGACATGCAGTTAGTGGGGTTGGTTAACTGGTGATATTAAAATGAACTGACTGGTGTCAGTTTTTGTAAATGAGCCATTAAACTAACCAAACCCTATGGGTGCTATTTGGGGATTGAGGTCACACGTTATTTTGCCCCATTTAGCAAATCTGGCCCTAAATGTTACCCAAGCTCTTAATGAATTTCTAACTGGTAAAAAAACAACCTATCTAAATCTCTTCTAAGTTAGATGTTTACTCCCATGTCGCTACTAGTATTAGCTTCGTTTAATAACACAGTTTATTTTGCTAACTGTTGACAGATAACGTCACTGAGGACATTGTCTACATGTTGCATGAACATGGTCGTGGGTCTTCAGGCCTCTGTACTCTTGTTTAAATCTTAAACCTTGATTTAAATCTAAATTCACCGAGAAGACCAAGGAGCTCATCGTGGACTACAGGAGGAATGCTGACCCACATCCACCCATCTACATTAAGGGGACGGCTGTGGAGCGTGTGAGCAGCTTCAAGTTCCTGGGAGTCCACATCTCCGAGGATCTCATCTGGACGACCAACTGCTCCAAGCTGGTCAAGAAGGCTCACCAGCGCCTCTTCTTCTTGAGAACTCTGAGGAAGAACCACCTGTCCTCAGACATCCTGGTGAACTTCTATCGCTGCACCATCAAGAGCATCCTGACCAACTGTATAACAGTCTGTTATGGGAACTGCTCTGCCTCGGACCGGAAGGCGTTGCAGAGGGTCGTGAAAACTGCCCAGCGCATCGCCGGAGCACCACTTCCTGCCATAAAGGACATCTACAGGAAGCGGTGTCTGAAAAGGGCTGGGAAAATCATCAAAGACCCCAGTCACCCATCACATGGACTCTTCACAATCCTGCCCTCTGGGAGGCGCTACAGGAGCCTCCGGACTAAGACCACCAGGTACCGGAACAGCTTCTTCCCCACAGCTGTCAGACTCCTGAACTCTGCCTCCTGACATCTGACACACGTTAACACATGGACTGGACATACACACACCCACAACCACCTACACACACACACAATGGACAACTGTACCCTCAAACACACAATAATAACATGGACTGAACCACCACTCACAACCACTAGCACTTTATATAGCCTCTTAACTGCACTACTGTATAGTTCTGTGTAAATAATCATACGATAATTTTTAATTCTATAACTGTTTACAACTTGCATAGTTCCCATTTCTGTATAGCTGTATATCTCATATTTCTGTAAAGTTCTTTATTTCATATTCTGTATAGTTTTTTTTTTCATATTTATATCCTGTTCATAGCCTGTACATAGCTTCTACTCACTACAGCCTGTACATACTTGTAGTTATAGCATATTCATAACATACTTCATACCGTGTACATATTTCATACCGTAATAGACCCATTTCTGTAATATACTTACATATCTATATTATTGCTAATATATATTGTAATATATCTATATCATGGCTAAAGCACTTCTGGATGGATGCAAACTGCATTTCGTTGCCCTGTACCTGTGACATGTGCAATGACAATAACGTTGAATTCTATTCTATTCTATTCTAATTCTTGCAGTAGCTGGATGATTTTATGGCATATTAGAGACATCCCAGGCAGGGCAACAATGACATATGTGTCTCAAGTAGGTACCCTGGGATGTACACACAGGCGGCTAAATGATGCATCTAACAGGATTGCTGAGATCAAACCACATTTCAAGAAACTGGCATTCTGAGGCTGGATCAGCAGTTTGCTGTTTGTGTCACCAGCTTGCATTGCTTGCAGCTTGTTTCACAGTAGCATTTGGAATGTGATATTTCCTAATGCCGAGTTAAATACTGGGCTAAAATAACAATGCTTTCTGTCTACAGAATGTAGTTGGCTCTGGGTCCATTAGCATAACTCAGAAAAAACAGAACAGTTGCTCGCTGGAAGTGATGGCAGACAAAAGCAAACCATATCCTTATCAACAACACTGCTCCATCATCACTTCCAAACATATGCCTACAAGGAAGTTTGGCTCAAATGTCCTTAGCTCGAGCTGATAAATCCTTATCAGGCTGGTGATTCACTCATTTTTCTCCTACTGAGGTCAAAAAAGACAATTAAATTCAGTAATTCAACCTTGACTTTAAAACTGTCTCAAAATTGTATGAATGTAGTAATGACTGGGTGAAGCGCAAATTTCTCATCCAACACTACCAGCAGGTCAAAAGTTTAATTTGTTCATTATTTTGATTAATGGCCAAATAATTTGGAAACTAAGAGGATTTCTATCATCCCCCAATGGCCTAAATTGATCATACTTTTCACAGGCACAGACACCAGCAGCGGTCTATAGTAAAGGAACTATGCTGCACTAAAACACCCACACACAACACTTGAAAGCCCCAGGGCTTTTAAGTAAACGCTCTGCCATAGCTGGCAAATAGCTGTTCCTTTTTTTTTTTTTTTTTAGAAAATCATTATGCAGTATTTACGATTTCAACTTCACATCTCATTTACCAAAAGATTCAAGAACTTAAACTCTCAGGCTTTCTGAGTTTGTACTTTTACTCTCTGACTCTTTCTCTGTACTTCTCACCACGCAGGCAGTAATATTCGGATGATTAAAGCTCAGCATACATTCAGTTGTATGGACAGTATTAGATTATCATATTTGCCTGTTAATTCTAGTACTTCTCTTAACTATGCTGTGCAGTTCAGTTGTGCAGGTTTTGCTTCTAACAAAGGTTAATGTAATATAGTCCTTGTCATCTCTGGGGGTCACATGCCAGTGTACTCCCAATGCAATGCAGTTGCCAGCCCAGATAAATCTGAAGGGGTGCATCAGGAAGGGGATTCAGCATAAAACAAAACATCAGCTATGACATTTCCACACTTCATCAGTCAGGGCTTGGGTTAACAACTGTTTCTGGTACTGTTGGCCAACAGAGCAAACTATACTACTGTTGGCTGAAGACTGTACTTACTCATCAGCAGTTTTTAAACTCTGGCTCTCGCTCTCACAGTTCGCTCTCTTCTTTTTCCCCTCACCCCCAACTGGTTGTGGTAAATGTCTGCCCCTCCATGAGCCTGATTCTTTAGGTGGTTTCTTCCTGTTAAAAGGGAGTTTTTCCTTCCTTTTTTTGCCAAGTGCTTGCTCATAGGGAGTCGTGTGATTGCTGGGGTTTCTTTCTCTGTTTAGTGTTGTAGGGAACTTAACACTAAAAAGTGCCTTGTTGTGGATTGCTGTTACATAAAAATGAACTGAAGTGAATTGTCTGCAGGAGACAAGATGGAAGGAAAGCAAGGCCAGGAGCACTGGACAGCAGACAACATTGTGACCTGCAGCGATTGTAAGGAGCAGGTGGAGGTGTAACAGTGAAACTACAAGAAGTAGAGATAGTGAAGATGGACTAATTTAAATACTTGGGGTCAACCATCCAAAGTGACAGAGAGTGGATAAGAGCAGTAAAGAAGAGAGTGCAGACAGAGTGGAGTGGGTGAAGACAAGGGTGATTAGTGGCAGCATAAGTAAGACTTACAAGATGGTAGTGAGACCTGCTTTGATGTATGGTTTGAAGATGTTGGCAATAATAAAAAGACAGGAGGATGAGCTGGCGGTGGCAGAATTTAAGATGTTAAGATTTTCATTAGGAGCGGGAATGAGTATATCAGAAGAACAGCTGAGGTTGAGTGGTTTGGAGACAAAGTTAGACTGAACATGTGACATGTGCAGAGGAGGGATAGTGTTTTTACTGGACAAAGGATGTTGAAGATGGAGTTGCCAGGCAGGAGAAGAAGAGGAAGGCTACACAGAAGATTTACAGATGTAGTAAAGGAGGATATGCACAGGGGTGGTGTGACAGAAGAGGATGCTAAGGATAGGGTGAGATGGAAGCAGATGATCCACTGTGGCAACTTCTAAAGGCAGCAGTAAAAAGAAGAAAAAGAAAGAAAAAGAAGCAATGATGCCATTATATGAATGTTGCTGATGATTGGAAATGTGGGCTGGCAATAAGAAAAGAAAAGAAAAAGCCACAACCACTGTCCACTGCGTGCCAGTGTGATCAATGCACGAGCTGCATCCACACCAAAATAAAGTCCTCAGTCTCAGATTTCCTGATATCAGCATTAGATAATAGCAGTGATATTACATATCAGTGTATGGATTAGTAGTGTGCTTCCTCTTGTACTGTTGTCATCCCTACCTGACCTCTGTGGTAAAAAAAAAAGAAGAAAAAAACAGAGACAATGTAATATATTTAGCTGAGCTTTTCTATCCATTTGAAAGTATCCTACTGGGTTTCTCACAAGACACTGAAGGTGTTATTCTCCTCCACTGTGTAATTTCATTGCTACTTGTGTGAGCAATGAAAAGCTTAAAGGCATATGGTGGGAGGAGGCTACAGAGTAATGAATTAACTTCGAACCACCAAGAGGGATCTTTTGTGCACTTGTCTCCAAGGACATCGGACTTATATTTGGTGAACAAATAGCCATCTCGCAAAATAATGGGAAATAAATGAAGCTCCCAGGGATAAGAGAACAAGATTTCTCTGTTGAGGACAAAGAAATACAAAGGGCTGCAAAATGAATGGCAGCTTTGTGTTCTGTTCAGAACTCAATGAACCCTTAGGCTTTCAAGAGTAGACCCTGCTTTAAAAAATGTGGCAGCAAATGTTAAAATAATTACCAAGAGCATTCAGTGTACAGAGTGCTTTCATATTGATTAGTACAGGAACACTAATCAATATGAAAACCTTTCCCATGAAATCAACACTAACACAACCAACAACCAACCGAGCTCTATCATAAAGGAGAGTTTAAAAAAACATGTTCTGTTTTCTCATTCCTTGTCAAAATCATCAAGCTTCACTGCCCACAGTGAAACTTGATCATCAAGAGCTCAATCAGAGATCACGGTTTGTTATGTTAGTAGTGACTACAGTACTGTGAAAAAGTAATTGCTTCCTGAACCTAATAACTGCTTGTGCCACCCTGAGGAGCAAGAACTCCAATCAAGTGTTTGTGATAAGTGGCAATGAGCCTTTCACATCACCGTGGAAGAATTTAGTCCCGATCTCCTTTGCAGATTGCTTTAATCCGGCAACATGGAAGGTTTTCCAGTATGACCAGATCAGACCGTCACAATATTGGTATGAAGTTATTTTTTTAAAACTATATATTTATTGGGTTTTTTTGTTGTTCAATTAAACATGAGGTAACACAAGCAGGATCAACATAAATAAATTAAAACAAAACAACAACAAAAAAAAAACCAAACAAAACAAAAAAAACAGACAAAAAAAAAGAAGAAGTTGTGTCATGTCGAGTTATATATACACAAAAAAATATCTTATTAATACAAATGTTATAAAGAAATAACACTGGAGTCTAAAGTCATTTCTCTGTGAAAACATTTCCATTTCTTCCAATATTGTCCATATTTTTCTGAAGATGGTCTCAAAGAGAAGGTTAGTCATTCCATTGTGTGAATTTCGTGTATTATTTCCGTCCAGTCCGAAACAGTTGGTGGTTCCTCATTCATCCATTTTCGTGTTATCGCTTTCTTGCTGGCAGCCAGTATCTGTAGCAGGTATCTATCCTGTTGAAGTTATTTTAATGAAATTGCTGTTTTAGTTTTATACCAAATAGAACATTTTTGTCTCATTAATCCACAGAATATTTTCCCAAATGTCTTGGGAATCATCAGCGTGTTTAATGGGTAAATGTGAGTCTTTGTGTTCTTTTTGGATGAATGCCATTTTTTTTTAATTGTTGAATGAGCTCTGACATTAAATTATTGCATCAAGTCCAGCTTTATAGATTTTAATTTGACATTTTTATGTGACTGGTGTCCTGTCTTTGTTTGGGTGCTCTTCTTGTTGAACTATCAGTAGCAATATGTGAAGAATATACAGCTATGTGGAAAAACGCTTTGACACGATTCTATTCAGTCCTATAAATCTAAATACACCCCATGATTCAGTAGCTTGTATTTGTGACCAGTGTTACACATTGCTGTGGAAGAAGAGGACACTTCTTTCTAATAAGCTTCAGTTCACTGAGGTTTGGTGGTGTGCTTAGTATCATCATCCTTGTGCATGACTCATCTTTCACCAAGCTTTAGCTGTTGGACAGACAGCCTCACATCTGACTTTTGAATGCTTTGGTATACAGAGAAGTTCACTCTGTATACCAAAGTGACTGTGGGCTACCTGTGTCCTGTGGCTGTAAAACAAACCAAAATCATCACCCCTCCATCACCATCCTTGGTTTGAGGTGGTTGTCCTGATATGGTAACACTTGCTAATGACAGGCTTTTATAAGCAGTAAGGATGTACTTAGCTTTTCACATGACTGCATAGAATCCAGTGAATAGAATCTTTTTCAAATGACTGAAAAAAAAATAAAAATAAAATAAATAAAATATATATATATATATATATATATATATATATATATATATATATATACAGGTATATATATATATATAGAGAGAGAAATTTAAAATTACATATGGAATACCAGACACCCACATCAACACAACTACAAACAATAAGTAATAAATGCTATGTCATTAATACATGACACAGAATATTGTGAATATCACCTTGACACTTGATTGTATACTGAAAGTCAGTCAGGCTGTTGTAAATTATTTCAGTTAATTTTAATTCAATTTCATTTATACGGCACCAAATCACAACAACGGTTGCCTCAAGGCACTTTATATTGTAAGGTAGACCCTGCAATAATAAAATTATTACTGATAATGATTCAGTTTTCTAACATTAAGTAAAATAGTGTCAGCTTTCTCAAAAAAATATAAATTATGGCGTACTCAACGTTTTCAGCCACTGCAGGTGTTTTCTGAGAAAAAGCTCTTATAAATGTCACTATGCACAACTTACTCAGCTGCAAGTCTGCTGTGTGCAGTGAACAGAAGTGTATCACACACCCACCCAGAAGGGCAGTAGACAGAGAGCCACAGGGTTTCTCAGGAGAGGCAATTGTGAGTATGGACATTCATGAGCAGGCTAGAAACACAGTTTCCAATGAATAATGTTCATGTTTCCCTTTAATGTCTCGATGCACACAGTCAGCAAAGACTTTTTTAGGAACATGATACTGAGGCCTAAGGGCTGGCTGTGGCTTAGGATGTAGCCATGGTTAGCTTCTAATCATAAGGTCAGTGGTTTGATCTCTGCAATCCCAGCAATTTGCTGACAAATCCAGTAGTACCAGAGTAAAGTGTGAGACGTCATTACAACAGTGCATATGGAGAAATTCTTAATGGTCCATACTCACTAAAGACATGTTAAAGGGGACCTGTTATATATTTGTTCTTATTTTCTGTCATATACAGTATATGATGTACTTAATAAATATTGCCAAAGTTTCACAAAAAAAAAAAATGAGGACAGTGTGTATGTGAGCAATACCTGTGATCAAAAAGCTCATGCTTCAGACTGCTCTAACCACCATGTTCCAGGCAGCTTTTACTACTATTGGCTCTGTATAATTTCAAATGTTGTCATTTCAGGCACACAGGTTTGACTTTGTCCACAGAAGGCCCACCCACACGGTGTCCAAATCTTACATTAGAGAAATTAGCAGCCATTCAGAAGAAAGTCGGTTTAAGGGGCGCATGAGTGAGGAGCTAAAACATCTTGTTTCAGACAGAAAATAAACCAACACTCCATCAAGGCACAAAAATAGAATAAATGATTAGTATGGATCAATAAAGAAATTCTCAATTAGTCCATGAAAAAAATATGGTGTTGGTATAATATGTCAATGTTAAAACGGCTTCTTGAACTGTGCACTGCAACAACTTTGGGAAATGGTTTTCTTATGGAAGGTTTGAGACCAGTTTGGATTTACATTTGAGAGTGGAAAACAAATCTGAATACAAAGAGAGATGGAGAGTGGAAGATGCTGGTGGCCCTGATAGCTGTAGCTTGTAGCACGGACTGTTAGTCTACTGTAACTCTTTGCAATGATGCACGAACCGCCTAATGGAGAAAGACAAAACAGGAGTGGGCCCTGCTGAGGACTGCTATGTTATATTAGTCTAGTTTAATCTAGTTTCCAACTAACAGTACAGTATACAGTAGTATTTACAACTGTATGTTGTGTACTGCAACTGTAGATCAATGTCAGCAAATACAATAGTTGCTAGGGAAATAAGTAACTAATGTTGTCATTCTTTCCAGTGTGGCAGACTGCTAGTAGACTTTGCAAACAGTCCAGCTTTGTGTTGTGAGTGTCCCTGAGCAAGTTACAATACAAATGTTACAATCAATTTACAATTAACAGCCAGATATTCAACTGTGAATCATTTTCATTGTGTTAAAGGGTTACATGAAAGTCAAGCTGACTAACTAAGGGCACTGGGTGAAGCCCTGAGGAGATGGCTAAACCAAGAACTATGAGTGAGATTACACCCTATTACCAGCACCCAAACTTTTCCCCTCAAACTCAGACAAAAAATCTGACATGTGACATTACACAAAGAGCAGATCTAACATTAGACAGACACTCAATGTGCCAAACAGAAGAAGAACTTTAATTTCTTAGACTGAGCTACATGGGATTAGAAGCTGGAATCTTTAAGGAGCATCAGAACATTGTAAAAAGTTGAATTGTGCATGTTCAAAGTTAAATATTTTATAAATAGCTCTGGGTAAAGATATCCACCCAGATATCTACCTCCTGATTTTTCAGGTATCCATTTATTTCCATTCATCCATTTACAATGAGAATTATGATGACCAGAACGTTGATGAGAAAAGATACATTTCCTTTAAATGAATCCAATGTCTTTATACAAAACAAACAAACAAAAAAACCCAAACTGCAATCACATAAACTAACAAAAAATAATTCTGTCACCTGTAAAATGACAGAAGTGAATTTATACAAATTCAGAAAATTTCCACAATTAAAAAACAGTTTTACATAATCAATTGTGTATTGTTTGAAATATTATATGAATAATATAATAAAATAATAAATATACAGTTGACCCCAAAATTCACAGGAGTTACGTTCATAGAGTCCCCCGTGAATGTTTTAACCCTAAATATGTGTTTGGGTGCCATCTTAGGCCTTTATGAAGAACAAAACAAAAAACACAAAAACACTCGAGATAGCTGCACACAGTAAACTGTTACGATGCTGAAATGCTGGACTGCAAGATGATGCAATAAGGAGAGATGAGCTGGCCTCTGAGTGCAGGGGTATTTCACCATCACAAACCATGTTTTCCTCTAAAAACACTGCAGCTGATATTTGTGTTTTAAGCAATTCAAAAGTCTGTGAACGACTGACAAATAACGACAAATAATAATAAATAGTCTTAATACAAATAGTCAAGCTCAAAATTGCAATAGACTACTATTTTTAGTTGGATTTTATTATGCATTATTATTTGTTTATGTGGAATATCTTGTACATTAAATTCATATTTAATGCATTGAAATGATTTATTGCCCATAAAATGTCATATCACTGCTGTAACATTATTACATTTTGAATTACAATATTTCCATCCAAAAACCTTTTTAAATTGAAATTCTAAAAATGTAATGCTACTATGTGAAATGATGACTTGTTTTTAAAAATACGAATATATATGTATGCTGTGAAACTGTAGATGAATGGTATATTCAGCTACAGGTGATGAGATGGCTGTGCACACAGATACTGCTGCTGTGAGCTCTCCCAGACTGAACTGTTTTCTCCCAGGTGACTCCTGCTGAACAACAACTTATCTTCCAGGTAGACGAGGTGAAAACAGGCCCAGAGGGCAGCCAGTGCCAGGAAGGCTGTTGGCCCGAATGAGATCCCAGGTAGGGTGCTCCAGGACTGTGACACCAGCTCACTATATTTTTCAGATATTTTCAAGCTCCCTCAGTGACTACAGGCCTGTTACTCTCACATCTGTAATATCTAAATGCTTTGAAAGACTAGTCCTAGGTCACCTCAAATCATGGTCATCTCAAATAGGAATGAGGTCACCTATAGAGATGAGGTACAAATCCTGTCTGCGTGGTGCTCATATAACAATATCTCCCTGAACATTCAAAAAACAAAGGAAATCATTCATTTAATTTAATTTCAGGCAACAGAGAGGAATTTTGGGGTGAGGAGGTAGAGAGAATGGTTTGCTTTAAATTTCTGGTAGTTGCCATCAGCGAGGGCCTTAAATGGATAGCAAACGCTGCTGCTATTATAAAAAAAAAAAGGCACAACACAGGCTTTATTTCCTCAGAATACTGAAGAAGACCTACCTGTCTGCAAATCAGTCTTTCTACTGCTGCTCAATAGAAAGCATCCTGATGTACTGTATAACTGTCTAGGTTGGGAACAGCTCAGCAGCAGACAGAGCAGCTCTCCAGAGGGTGATAAAAACTGCTCGGGCCATCATCGGCCACCCCCGGCCCCCTCTGAAGGACATCTACTTGTCCAGACTTCCAGTACTTTTTTTCCCTGAACATACTGTATTTGAAATCAAAACTCTTGTCAGTTTTGAGCAATAACAGCCACTTAGTTTGGACCCTGCTGCAAATTTCTGCTCCCTCACAAAGCAGGATGATTCATGTATCCAGTAACTGTGATTACTATAGGCTTTTCAGTTTTGTTTCAGATACAGTTGCCATGGAAACGTCACACTTGTTTCCTTTTTTTCAGCTTCTTGATACTGTGTGAATAAACAGAGGCAGGCATGTTTGGGTATTAGTAAAGTCTCCAGTAAAACAAATAGTCCATGTAATTCAGATCAGTCAATTCCATGACTCACTTCACTTCAGATGTATATTACTGACTTACTCACATCAGTTTTTAATTGGCCCTGTTAAGAACTTAAGGATGTGTCATTTGGCAGATTAACTGGGAGGAACAAATACCCAAAGTATCAGGGAATGACAGGTTTGCTGACAGCAGTGAAAACCAGAAAAGCTTTCATCCTGATCTCCTTAAACCTTGTAAGCAGAAATGGATTCTGACAGTGGCACAGTAAGGTAACAGATAGACGCCTGAGTTGTGGTGGCAAGTTAGTGTAATCACATCAGTACCTTAATGACAGCCACTGAGCAATCATTTCACAGTAAAGACCAGAAAACATCAAATATTACATAAAATAATATCCATTCATATTTTAACAGCAATACTTCCCCTCCCTAATAGGAAATCCACAGACCTATTATACTGAAAACAATAAAAAAAATATTACAATATTAACAAAAACTTTAATCCACACTGCCGTTGGTGTTAGCTCTTAGCGATTAGCTCTGAGAGCTAAGCCAGTCTACTCAAGTATTATCTCCCAGCAAGGAAAACCTTTTAAACCCCGCATAGAGAAAGAAAAGAAGAAAATAAAAGATGAATAACTGTCTATGTGCACTTTCACTGAGATTTGCAATGAAAGGTTGGAACCTTTTCACAACAAAAGAACCTGACCTCCAGAAAGCAGTCAAGAAGATGCAGGTAATAACTAAGTAAATAATTTGAATCGTCAGGTTGCATAAAAAGTAAAATTTATTACATTTAAGCTTTGTTACCCCTAACTTCTAGTAAACTCAAATTTAAAAAAAAAATCTAAATCTTAATGTTTAAAAAAGTAGTGCCGGGTTAAAACGTGGGGGAAAAAAATCCCATATTTGAGCAAATATAAAAAACTTGCAAAACGGCAAAAGACAACTACTGACAAACTCTGAATGGTATATATTAAAATACTACTGAAAAGTACTGATATATGAAACTAAAATTTCCCAGCACTCATTATATGTTCTAACTTTGGACCATTTTATGCAAACTGGAGATTGTTGAAGACGAAATGGTCTAAAAATTGGCTGATTATGCAATGACCAGTTCGTCAATTACGTTGTTGGCCAGTAAGCAAACCTTTAATCTGTGATGTCACAAGTGTTTATTGTTTAATTAACAACAAAAAGAATGCTGTGACCACTAATTTAAGGTAAAACATGGACTTTTTCCAACTCCAGCCATATAATACACAGTAGACTAGTGACAGTTCAAGGATATGGACAAAGTCCCAAATCAGTTTTCATTTTCCAGATGTTTCTACTCAGTCATGCCCAAAGATTATGTCGTCTAAAAGTAACTCAGCTGACTCAGAGTTAAACATCATACTTTAAAAAAGACTGAAAACATCAATGAATCAAGTGGAATTCGCATTTGTCAATCACATTACCACTAAAGCCCAAAGTAATGTCATGCGAAATGTGCCTTTAAAGCCTTCTGTGTGCTGTGTAAAGTCCTCACACGGGACTCCTGGAAGGGTTCTTGTGTCAGGAATATAAAAATCTGCCTCTGTCATGGTTTTCAGAAGCCACGTCTACGTGCAACGTGCCAAATTGGAAAACCAGAGAATCATAGCTGCCAAACTGAGCGCTGAACCACAGCAGTTCTAAGACATTTTAAATGAACTAAAAAGCGTAGTGTACATTAGTTTTCATTCTTTTAGAAAGTCATCTGAGGACACTGAGAGATTTTGAAAACAGAACTTGGAACTGTGATTCTAGATATGTATCTAACTGGGGGACTGACATTCCTGGTTCCTATGGGATTATTCTGGCAGCCATTATTAATTACAGCTTTGTAGACTCTCTGAAGGTCCCACAGAAAGGGAGAAGAAATGCTATTAAGCATTCTGAATGAATTTTTCAGATAACTTTTCTTTGACAGTTGTATGTTGAGGCAATGATAGCACCCACGGTGGTTAAATGTGCTTGATAGAGAAAGATATAGAAACAGCAGTTTATTAAATTAAATTGGTTTGGAGCAATTTAGCTTTTGCAAAGAAAACACTATAAAATGTAACAATTCATGTTTCAGAATCAATAACAGAAGATGCATAAAGAGTTCGTGTCCTGCTGGGAACATTGTGGTTGGCAATTGCTTTCCTTTTAGAAGCCCAACTTGCTAAATGTGTAAGAACATTAATTGATGGATGGATGGATTTCTAGTTGGGGTTTTGTTTTCAAACTATATTTTAGGCAAAAGACACTAATTGAGGACTAATTCAAGTTTTTTCTCAGGTGTCAAAGGTAACCAAAGTTAAATTTGTATTGGACAGATTTAACAATTAGTTGCAAGAAACCCCAGTGCTAATGCTGTTGAATTGTTTTAAAAACAATGTTAATGCCTTCCCCTATATGTTAGCATGTCAACACTGTGTAAGCATGTGTTAACATGCTAACATATAGCATATATACAGAAAAACAGTGCAACTCTGGGGACCTTCATGCTTGTACATAATGGATCAATCTACCGGATTTGGTGTTAAAAGTAATGTCCTGTCATTTTTAAGAATAGATATGCTGCAGTACAAGTTTCTTAGCATTGACAAAACAGTAGCTCTTTATTTTCTATGGTACTACACACAGACACACACAAAAAAAATCCACCTCAGGTGTTTTTAACAATAGCTGAGGTAAAAGGTCACTTGTTCACTGCAATGGTGAAATCCTCTCCAATCTGTGGGGACAAACAGATACATCCAAGTGATGTGTGTAATCTGATCCTCAGGCTATTAGAGCAGTAGTGAGTCAAAAATTGACAATAGCAAATGATAATAGTTTTGTTTACACTCAAACTGAATGTTTGGCCAGGTATAAGTACCCACATTCATGAATGTATGTATGAATAAGAGCTTACATAAATCAAGATTTTGAGCTCATTCTGACTCTAATTTTGCTTTTAGTTTATGTTGTTTTTTTTGTTATTTAAATGTCAGAATCTATTCCCTTCTGCCAAGACTGTCACATGTAGCTCAAGTTCTGGTCTCCAACAGAAATGGCCACTTGGCTAAACCACAAGTTGTGGAAGTTCTGATCTGTCCATCACTGTATAAACATTTGTTAAAAGGCTATTCCCAAGTAAAACTGTAAGTATCTGCATATGTGTAGACACCTAGGTTTTGATGAGTTTCATGGCCTGCTTTCCTGGCTGTTTGGCTACTAGACTGTTTCCGAATTCACTGTTCTTTTGTTATTCTGGACTCTCATTCGTGATCCCACCGCCTCCCTAGCTGCGGCTCAACCAGGTCACTCAGAGCTCCATCCAAGCTTCCATTTTCATTTTCACCACCAGCATCTAGACTTCAGGGGGGCCTTAGTTAATTCATATCACCGCTGGGATTCTGTTTTATGATGGGTCATTGGAGTCTAATCACCAAAAAGCTCATCTGAATTTTGTATCTCAATGAATCATGCTCAGTTTCTTAAAATAATTTCGCCATATTGAAATTGTACTGTATTAAGAATGTCAAAACAGCAATATCTGATGATGATGTAGACTGATGCCTAAATAACTTTTCCTCTACAGTCACATTCTATACAAATATTGGACCCCATGTGTACCTTTGTGAAGACTGAAAAGGTATATATATGGTCCCAAGAAGAAAAAGGTACACATCTACAATATTTGTTAATAAATTTGAGTTGCATAGTTTCATAGTCTGTGTTTGGACATATGAAAATAAAGTAGTTCAAATGTAAATGTCTCAGCTGTGTGTTGCTGAGACATTAACTCTTCAAATTTTAAGTGTTTTGTTCATAGAATAAAAATGATTATGGAGAGAACTCTACCAGATCAAAGAGAAGCTCTTCGTGGAGTTGTCATGGCAATGATGTGACTCAGAAAACCTTTTTTCCTTTATATACCCCACTGTTTGATAAGTTGCTATGAGGTTTTCTTACTGGGATACTGCTACTCTACTCAGCAACACTGTCAACATTGGCATAGTTTTGTGAGATAGAGATTTCTTGGGGGAGAAACAAACTGTTACACATTCTTCCAACCAAATATAGTAGTGAAGGACCAAATTCCATGCAACAAAGGAGCACATGTAAATACCTCTACATCTAACATTTGAGACTATATAGAAAATTGAGAACCAATAAAAAAGAGAAATGTTTTCTAAAAGTTCATTACAGGGCCTAAAATACATAAAAATCTGCATCAGTTCAAGTCTTTCCTTGGGAAGTACAGAGATAAAATTCCTTCCAATAGCTTTATGGCAAAACCAGCTTTCCAAATCGGCTTTTACTTCTCTGTTACTTTGAATATTTCCTTTTGCAGCGTGGCCTGCCAAAGACTACATCAGCTGTTCCTGTACAGCACTGGTGACAAGGACAGCCAGGTAAAAGTGCAGAATGAGAGCATGTTAGAGCAATCCAAGCTAGTAGTCAAATGTTTCCACCGTCGTCTCATCTTAGCCAGAAAGAAACCAATCAGTGCATTCTTCAATGTCATGGAACACATTATATCCCTGACTGTAGAATCTGAGTCAGAGCCACTGTAATGTGCAATTAATTAAAGACATATTCTTTTGACATGCATTCCTGAGGGTTTGTGGTCGTGGCAAGAGTTCGTCTAATATTCTTATTCTGTTTAAGCAAAGTTCAAGCAAAGTTTACATTGAGTAAGTCAATTTTGGCAAAGTGTATTTTGAGCATCTTAGGGACTGCTACTGTAACAACAGTCTTTTCTTTTAAATAGGGGGATAAAAGAGCTTGCAGACATATGGGAAAAAGAAAAAAGTTAAAAGGGAATCTACAGTTTATTGAAACACATTTTCTCTCTGACAATCATTAAAATAGGCTTGTTCTTTTTAATAAAATTAGCTGATGAAGCCTCAAATAAAAGGCCACATTCCAGAAAAGGTGAAGTCAAGTTAGAGCGCCAATACTGGTAAGTCAGTTGATGTCAGTGGTTCACATAGAGCATGCTTTTTACAGTTCTTTAGCCTACTGATAGTTGCTTCACATAAAATATGCTTTCTAACCAAACTTTCACATCAGCTCCTGTTTTTTCTATTTCAGACTTCAAAATTATTGTATGTGTAATTACTGATGTGCTCTAATGGGTGCAGGGACTTTGCTGCTCTCCCCTTCTGCTGCTTTTATTGTATGGAGATTGAGGGGCAGGAAAGTCCCATAACAGAGTTACACTACCACATATGAATTACAGCAGATGGAAATATCTATTTTCTTTCGAGTATACAGGTCTTGTCTGAACACTGTGTTGTAAATATCCATCAAACTTTAACAGAATGGAAAATTCTTATCTGCTATTGCTTTGAGAACACAATATGTTTAGCAGACAGTGTTCTGAAAGAAATTTGGATTACATGGAAGTTATGAAAAAGGTAAAAAAAAACATACAATGATAAATTGCTCCAGTGTAGGCATTCTGAGATCCCACATCTCAGTGTCAAACTATTTCACCTTTTATTACTTGCCTAAGTGGTTAGTGTTAAATTGTTAATCTGAATGGAGGTGGTTACCCTCAGTACAATCTGACAAATCAGCAAAGAGAATGTTAACTATGAGCTGTCTTTGCCAATACCAAATGTGAGACTGAAAGAAGAACACTTGACTTTAGTTAAGAAAAAAAATGACCTTCTCTGTTCAGTAAGGAAAATCCCTAAGCTCAGGGTTTTTTCTAAACCAGAAGCCCACTTTCATTTCTCATTTCTTGAGAGGTCCTGGGTTTGTTTTAGTAGATAGAAAGTTGAAAAGTGGGCAGAACCTTGGCAGGAGGATCGCTTTCGATTGAAGAGCAAAAACAGGAACTCAATTCAGTGCTGTCACACCAGGCCCATTCAGAGGTGCATGAGAGAAAGCTCTGATCCACAGGAAGTAAGCTGGACTCAGCTGGGCCAGGGCATTTACATTCTGATGGGATGCAGTCATTGTGTCATCCTGGGCACTGTCTCACACCTCCCAGCCCTAAAGAGTCGTGTCATTTAACGTAGATGGTATACATGTTAAAAGAAAAAAAGAACTATGGTATGTGAACTTACATGTACAAAACTAATCAGTATGTAATCTGACTGAAACTGGGAGAAAAAAGACCCTAGTTTTATTCCAGAGCTGATAGGCATAGTGGAAAGAACTCCTCTGAGACAGGATGATGATTTGTGCGCAGGAAATTCCAGCCAATGAGTTCTGCACACTTCCTGTAGCAACCCGAGACACATGGTGGCAGAGGCCTTCACAGTGACAGACCTCAACTCACACTCCATAAAATCATGTTATGGAGTGTATTTGTAGTGTGAGACTTTCCAAAGCCTCCCATAAGTGTTTCTCAAAGACTGAGCAGGGCTGTGCAAGACATTTGGGAATTCGTCAGCTACTTAGCAGAAATGCCTCATTGTAATAATAATAATAAAACTCTGACCAAAAAATCTGAGGTTTATAAAGAAAGAGAAGTAATATATTAAAATGCCCCCAGCATCGAACATCAGCATGGAAGAGAGGAAGGCACTCACATCACTTAGTAATGACAACACCTTTATCATCCTTCCAAGTGGTCGGGTCTGTCGTGCATATTTTACAGTGGTGCCGAAACCCAGAATGGGGCACGGCAGACCCAATACTGGGCAATCCAGGGGAAGAGCTGGCCCAAATGGTGGCCGAGATGGCGGCCACATATACGTGAGGGATCTCACCTGCTGGAGACGGAGGTCGAAGCATACAAAAGTCCTGCTAAGCCTGAGGTCGGTGTGCCGGCCAGACTGGTGTTCTGGGAGTCCATCCTACCTCATAAACCGTCCTATCTGTTGTTTCTGCACATACGCTGCACATGCACACAATACAAAACCCAGATTTACTTCATTTTTTTAACCCATTGTGAATATTTGTTATGGTTAGGGTTAGGTTTAGTCAGAAGTCACCATCAAATTATAATACGGGTAGGACGATTTGTAGAACGGTTTCTCAGAACACCGGCCTCACCTCCACCAGAGGCTGGTGCGCTGTGTGGTCCTGCGCTCCGGCTGCCTGTCAAGCCACGTGTGAGTCTCGGCTAGGGATCCTCATCCTAAATCCTATCACTGCTGGGATTCCGTTCTGCCATGATGGGTCATCGGTCTCATCACCAAATATATTATTTTTTCTATGTCCAAGTTGTCTCTTTTTATTGAATCGATATTATATTGATCAGCTAGACATTATGACCATCCTCTTTAATGTTGGTCCTTTGCATCACCCAGCGTGGTCTCTGCGAAAAAATGAAAAAGATCCCTTGGTATCTGGTACCAATACGTTCTCAGCAAGTTATGGAAGTTGATTCAGACTTGTTCCACAACTTCTTTCCCTAGTCAGTCCTTGTACTGCAAATGATAGTTAACGGCCGCTGGTGACTTTAGCTTACAATCAGGAAATCAGAATTGGATTCAACTTCCTAAGACTCAATAATTAATTTTTGTCCACTGTTAGGGACAAGGGAGGTTAAGTGGTACATTTCTGCAGCGATTTATGCTATTATTCTATTGCTAAAACAGTCTTTATCATTTCATTTTCAATCATACTAAAACTGAGTTGAATTTTTATTTATGTACAATGAAACATGAAAACAGCACATTGCTGCCCAAGCCACCAAACCAATGGTGGAGGGTATATTAGAATTTGTTTGATGATCAGAAACATTTAACTGTAACGGAGGTGACTGTGGTTGTGATTTGGTGCTATATAAATAAAATTGTGTGTGACAAATATGTGAAAAACTAAGAAATTGTGAAGGAGAGGTGAAAACCTTTTCATGGCACTGAATGTGTAGCCTCTTTGTTTTGTGGCAGTGGGCATCCTTCTCATGGCCAGTGAACCTTGCCAGGGTGCCTGACCTATGACAAAGTCTGTCAGGGGTACTTCAAACAGGACATCCTGCTATTCAGAGCTGCTGTCACAGTTGGGAAGGTGGTACTGCTGCAAAGAACGTCCTGACCAGGGTCATATCTGGGAACAGGAAGAAGGTCATTTCTAACCCTGGACCAGAAATGCATCACACATGTTTTTGAGAAAAAGTAAGAGTTAGTTCCATAAATATCATAACAAGAGAATGTAAACAGCATCAGGTCATCTTTTTCTCTCTTGAAACTTTGACAGTCTGAAAATATTTTCTAAAACTTTTCTAAATAACCTTTTTATTGAGGGGGCCTTGTTTGGTGCATCAAATGTGTAAAAAAAAGACTTATTTTTCTATTGAGGTTTTGCAAACATGTGACCATGTGACTTCGACTTGTATCTCATTTTGGATATGTGACAATCACATTGAATAATGAACTAGTCACACAGGCCAAGAGACTGGTACGTTGATAGTCTAATGTACCAGTCTATAGATCTGTGTGGCTAGTGAAGGAAAAATGAGTATTCTCAAAATAGCTGGGAGCGGTTCTTGGAAGTTGGTGGGAATCACTGAGAAAATGATTGCAAAAGTCCCAGTCTTCTAGGCCAAGAGAGTGGTCCATGACCCAGTGGCAAAGATCTGTCACAAGGGCAAATTGTGTATTTTCGCACTAGTTAGATAGGATTTTGCTGCAGTGGTATTTGAATGGAAATGAAGGATTTGTCTATAAACACTGTCCAGCTACTCTAGGTAGTGCAACTGTGAAAAGTGAATTTCAAACCAGAAAAGAAGGTCTGCCATCAAACTAAAAGTTGTGCCCTTTGAAACATTTTTGCAGTGGCATAAATTTACTTTGAAGGTGAATCCTCCTTTTATTTCTAGTTTTACTTCTGTTGAGGTGTAGTTAGTAGTATTTGCAGACAAACATTAAAACTAAAAGCTACCATGGCAATCTGCTAGCAACCAAAGCAATCACTAGAAGGCTTTTAGTGGAGCACCCTCTTTGCAGCCAGTCACATGCAGCTAGAACAAGTAGCCTCAAGAAACCACAACCAGCCAGTGAGGAGCCAGTGGTGGTCCATCATGTCCAATATAAACGTGACGTCACATCAAAAACCTCAGTAGCAGCCTGTGGGAAAATTGCCATCTGTGTTCGAGGGTTGAGTCAGACATGGCTCTGTATATGGATCTGAACATGGCTTAATGACGCAGTGCTCACAGTGCTCGCCGGCTGGTCCAGATGGGCGTAGACACGATTGAGCAGGTAGATGATGGGGCAGGGCTGGTAAGCAAACTGAAAGGGATCCTGATGTGGCCTGACTATAGGTCAGAGCTGGCACAGGATGAGTCTTTCCAGGGTCTTCATGACATAGGATGTCAGTGCCACTGGCCTCTAATCCTGGGGGCCACTGGGACGTAGCGTCTTTGGTGCAGGAACAAGGCATGACATCTTCCACAGCACTGGGACCCTCTGCAGACTCAGACGTATCAATAACAGTTTATGAAAGACTCCACAAAGCTGGGGGGCACAGGCCTTGAGGGGGGGGGGGGGGGGTGAGCATTCACTGCAGTGTCGAAACTGTTGAAAAACACACCCAACTTATTAGCTCTGTCCTCACCGCAGTTTTAAACTCCAGAACTGACAGACTGAGCAGGTGCACCAGCCAAGCTATCAGTTGAGACCAGTCAAGGAGACACCTTTAGGGAGGTAGGAGAGACAAACAATTGTGATCTTTATCATTTGATTGAAAATATTCTCATTGTTAACAACCTATTTGAAAGAAAAGTAGTCCCATGTACTAGAAGCTTCTGTTTTATTTTCATTATTACTACAGTGGTGTGTCCGTTACTGGTCATGACACAACCACATTGGACTGTGGTTATATTGACTACACATTTTAGGTCCAGACTGACTTCCACCCAAGTCTGCTTTTCTTGTAGGGTGAAATTTGATGGAGCACATTATAATATGACTCCTTTGCTTCATATATTTGGTCATTTGTTGCTTTGCAGAAACAATAGATCCTGTGTGTTTACGTTAGTGTGCCTCCTGGGTAACTATGTGTACACACTGACAAATGTATATGTGTCCTTTTAAACCCACTTACTCTCTCTTTCTCTCAAGTAGCCTCTATTCTCATCAAACACCAAAAGGGCTGAACTCATGAGGGAAAATTACTTGTGGGTATCATCATTGTCATGACAACTTGATAGACTGGTGCTACATAATTAGAGGCTCCCATCATCTCATGTCTCTTTCTACACTGCCAGAAGAACTGAAATACCTGTAGGTAGTACATAGCAGCTGTGGCAGAGAGCTACATCGTGTATGTTTCATTCCTGTTAACACCACCTGTAAGTTAATTCTTGCCATTTTTACAAACGGATCATTTTATTATGGTTATATTTTTATTCCCACAGAATTGAAATATATACATGTCATCTATGGTGTTTTGAGATGTTCATGTTCATTTAATGTTATTTATATTGTGTTATTTATATTGTGTAATTTGATAGCATAGCAAAACAATGAACATCAGCATAAAAACACAAATAGAAGAAAAGCAGACAAAAGTTAATGACACTCCCATTTGCATCTCAGGGGGAAAAGGTAAAGGGAAAATGTAAGCTTTTTCAATATAAAGTCTAACTTTTAAAGGATGGGGTCCACACAAGAGGAGCCTGATACCTGAAGTCTGTCTACAATTCTACTTTTGGAAACTGTAGGAACCACAAATCAGACCACAGTCTAAAATTCAAGTGCTTATGGTCATAATATGATCGGTCTTTAAAATATGTTAGGGCCTGATCATCCATAACTTTCTATGTGAGGAGAAGGTTTTAAGTTTAAAACTGGATTTAACAGGGGAGGAGCTAATATAAGAGATATCTCTCTCTAGCCCCTGTTAACTCTGATCAAGGTGATTAGAATAGGCTTTTGTATACTATTTTTCTATTCTTCCAGAGCACTCACTACGACATGCCTTGTTCATCTGTTTACATAAGCACCTTTTTTCACCTATTAGCTTTTTTATCTAATATTCATATTCTGATAAACACATCAGAGACCAACTTGTCACATGTCGCATTAATTTGGGAGTGTAGCTCAAGCTGACTGTGTGGTAGACTTTACCTCATATACTGTAAAATTTTCAAACTTTTTATGACCTGTTGAAATTGGCATCAGTGTTTAAAATAAACTAATAAAAAATAATAATAATCGATTAACTATTTGAATAAAAAATGACCACCTGTAGCTCAAAGCCTATGTGATTTTCTCATTTGGTTAGGTTTAGGCTAATCTTTGAAGATCACCTTATACCTCAAACCACTCTTGCATGATGGGCTGCTAACACTTGCGGTAGTAGATTTTCATGACTGTCTGATTATCTGCACTCTTCTCTCATGACATGCTAGCTTTACCTGGTGGTTTTGACCTGGAACTAATTTTTATGGTTTTACACAAGACTTAGTTTGGCTTTGCTCTGGTTTTCTCCTAATTGTAAACCAGCAATTTATCTCATCACAATACTAATGATTTACTGGTCTGAGTCTATTATCCCTCTATTTTTTTTATGGTCAATGGTCAAAATTAAAGAGAATATTTTAATATGCAGCAACTTTGAGACTGTAGAAAGAACAGAGACAAAACTCTGTACTCTAATGTGGTATATAAGATAGAGATTGCATTTGGCTAAGCTTCTGCATTATTTGATGCAGATTTTTCTTCAACAGCAACACACTTAACTGCTCTAGAAAGATTTATTTTTTGGATGACGGGCGATAAAATCAAGTGAATGGAGCACACCCAGTTTGATGTTCTATCCCTTGGCAACAATTTAACACACAAAGCTTCCCATTGATGTACTTTTGTTGGCCAACTTGGCAGGCAAGAGCTCAACCGTGACGCACACACAGACCTAGGGCATCTTGGACTGTCCACTGCTGGTTGGAGTGGTTGCATATAGATGCGGCATTGCTATTATTCCAACTTCCTGTCTGGCGTTGCTCCAAAGACGTTCTGAATACCTGCCAGCTGTCACACATGAGCCTAATGAGAACCACAACAATACTCGGCCTGGATCTACTGTAAAGCTCAGTCTATTAAGATCTCACGTCTTCCTGTTATGCCATTACTGTGGAATGGCACTTAAATACCTGCTATCATCAGGCTAGGAGGCACTGTGCTAATTTCTTCACGTGCCCGTCGTACATTGCAAACATTCCAGCTGTTTACTTTTTGCCTCCCATAGAGCCACTTTCCTCAAACTTCTCTCCTACTTTCTTGGGGAAGTTCAAAGCTGACCTGATTTTATTTTGGCTCCACAATGCAACACCTGCAAACTGAAGGAGATGATTCATCTCTGTATCTGGCGCTGCCTAGATATCTGTGACTGTGTGTGCAGTCGTTGTATTTTCATATGTGTCATTATCTCCAGTGGGTACGGACCAGATAAATCGGGCCTCATTCTTAATGCAAGTGACAGAAAATCCAAACAAAGCCTCAAGTCTCTGCTTCCAAAGCGTCTTTCTGTCACTTGCCAGGAATCCAGATGGTACAACTCTATACATCACAGCATAATGCTCTTTCATTGTACACAGACTTGTTTGACATGATGTGTGGCTCTTTTGTGAAGAGCTGTCACAAAAGTACATTCACTGAGTGCAAAACCTCTGACTCTCACAGACACCACTCCCTGTCTCCCATCTTAAAACCAGAGGATATAACAGTGTCACTGTTCTTTGGCTGTGGCTACAGAGAGGCACACTGGTTGGTAAAAAGGCATTACATTAATTTTGCATCTTCCATTCAGAAATACAAATAGTTCAGTAATGACTTGTTCAACCCAGAGGCAAAGTACATGCACAAAAAAAGCCCTTCATAACTGATAAGGAAGGAACTGATAAAGGGCTTTTTCTTAGAATTCCCATGCTGCATATGATATGACATGCACTATAAGCATGCAATTGTTCATTCATTGCAAGTATTGAGAATCAAAGCTTATTAGAAGCTAAATCAAGCTAATTTTTTTTCCAGGGATCTGTGGTAGCTAAACCCAGAATTCCCAGAATTTCAGAATGTAGGATGTTCTACCAGGGCTTTCAAAATTATATTTTAAAAGGACTCCAGCAGGAATTCTTTAGGAGAACCTAAAAGAAGGATGTGTTGACAGTATAAATAGACTATGCGATATCATGATTTTCATATTAAAAACCAAATATCTCCACACCATCACTGAAAGTGACAGCACATAAGAAATGTGCCAATTCAAAAGTAACATGCATTAATTTAACTTTCTGATTTAACTGCACGTTAACTGAAGGTGCTGAAAGGATGCTGGGTCCACTTTAATCCCTGGTTACATCCTTCTTTCTTTGTCTAGTGCACACAAGTGAAAATGACAGATCCATAAGCTATTCTATAATGATGTAGCTTTCAGTATTACCTTCACCTATCAGGGTAACTTTTTTCTTGCCCAGAACTTCGTGTGCCTTGCACTAGTTGTCATGGTCCGGGGTGTGTGGCTGGAATTTTCCATCAGTTCTCCTGAGTCTACCTGGTATCCGCCCCTGGGCAGGGCCACCTCTTCCTCCATTGATTGGAAGCAATCAAGCCAGAGTGATTTAAGCCTCACGCTGACATTCATTCACTGCCAGTTTGTCACTGCCATGCTAACATTGCTTTCTTATGCCACAGTTCCTGAACTCACCTTGTCATAAACCTCCAGCTTAAGCTTCTTTCTGGAACTCAGGATACCAAGCCTCCAGTTTGGAAATCACTCAGTGCGTCACCTGCCTACCCTCCTGCCGCCACACACCATCATGAACCTCTGGATCTCAGGTCAGCCTTTCCACAGCTCACTCTGGATTTGCGTTACTCCCCTCTCATCGCTCCCTTCTTCCTCCTGCAAGTAAGAAGTGTTATATAATATATTCGCCAACTTCAGAGCTCCTCTCCGTTGTGCTCTCTCCTCAGTGTGACTGCTTAACTGGCCCTTCTAGTCTGCAACTTTGGCCCAATTCCCCCCTTTTTTTAGATCCACTTCCACCTAGCCATGTTACCCAGGGCTCACCACTTCAAGTTCTGTGCTTTGTTGCCCTTTGTCCTTGTCACGCTTTTAAGTTTAATTAATAAACATTTTAAAACAACTTGCTGTCTCTGCTCTGGGTTGATGTGTCAGCACAGCGACAGGGTGAGATGAGGGCAGGTGATCCCTAAAGCGAGCAAATAAAATAAGAGGGACCTACCCAAAGCTCAAAGATGATTAGTCAATGGGACTCAGACTGCAAGCAGACTTCAAATTATTTACATTTTTATATGAAGCACCTGAACACCTACTGTAAAGGCACAGACAGCAACAAAGCTGTTCGTCACCTCTGTACTGCAGAAGTGAAAAACTGCAACAAGAAGATCTCAGACTGTGTAGAAATGTGTGGCCATTGATGATTTATGCTCTGATGTGAAGGTTTTACACGTGGGTGTAACCAGAAATGTTTGTTGTGACCACATTTAAAATAATTTCAAAACCCTGTGTTGCTTATGGATGCAATTAAGACTCCCTCAAGCACATTTCATTGATTAAAACTTTATGTGATGTTACTGGGAACTCAAACATGTAAACACTGGGGCTGAGATAAATATTTAGGCATTAAATAATGGATCAAGTGTGCTTTCTGACATCTTAATGTGCTCATAAAAATGATTTTAACATTTGAACTCAATTACTGTTGCAACAGAAAACAACTTTTTCTCTTGATTTACACAATCTGTAAGAAAGGCATTTTAATGCCTCAGAGGGTGTGTTTTCAAGTCTTATTCCAAGACAGACTAGTGGAATGAATGAATGAATATGTGTGATTATAGAAAAAGTCTTTTGGAAAACCCTGGACAAACACAAGGAGCATAATAGGAGTTGCATGGGGAATTGGGGGAAACACTGGTAACTGGTTGTAGATGAAAACAACCAGGAGCTACACTGGGTTTGGTGCTGAGAGTCACAGAGGCAATGGGTCTGCAACACAGAAGAAAAGAGGTTAACGGAGAAGAAGGTGGACCAGGGATGAAAAGAAAATTAGTGGGAGCTTACTTGCAACGAATAGAAGCAGAGGCTGGCCAAGTTTGCAGGAGGGCAGGAGGGCAGGTAGGTGAGTCAAAGAGTAGCCTACTCCTGATGGCGAGTCAAGTTCGCTGAACAGTAAAATGCTTCATAGTACTATGGGGTATTTTATAAATCCAAGAAATGTCAGAAAATGTCCAAGTCATTGCTTTATTGTGAACATAACAATGTTAGATTTCCTAAGACAGAGAAATACATCTAAAATAATCCGATATACTCCATTAAACTGATTTTTTTCAAAATTTGTAACAATTTGTCTGAAATAGATGTAAGAGAAATTGCTTGATTTGATTCACAAACTTATTCTTTTTCGTGTGGACTGAATGCAATCTAACCCCTTTCCTGCCCCCAATTAGTTCACTATAGGGACACAGTGAGTGTGAAGAGGTTAACAAACTACATGTACCAAGTGAAATGCAAATAAGAGTCACAAACATTAACAACGCTGAAAAAGGCAAATTAATAGAAAGTCTGTTTCTATGTCTTCAGTCCTCTTTTACATGTGCAAATCTTACAGAGTAAAAATACATCATTGGAGAATTCTGTATCACCTGCACTGAACCCTACTTCTTCATGCCTACAGCATATATGAGATGCACAGGATTGTACATGCATCAGAAAGAGACACAGCAGCTATGGAGGAGATGGAGATTTTCCTCGACATTCCAGGAGGTCAAATGAACAACACACAGTGGCTGATACAGTATCATGCACTGTACATGCAGCAGACAAAGGGTTCCTCTGTATGCCACTTGCCACTGCATTTGACTTGCATGCTCTGTCTTCCGCTGACAGCACCCTCATTAACATGCTGACAAATTGTCTTGTCAGCCTGGTGGAAGCCAAAGATCCTGTCTCGTTATTACTGATTACTGTTACAGCAAAAAAAGTTATTATTTGCTTAACTCCTCATGACAGCATTTTGTATGTGAAGTAATTCTTCTTCATTTTAACAAGAGATAAATCAGTATGCATGGATGTGCTTAGGGTGGAGTAATGCCGCTGGAGGAAACAGGGTGGAGGTGGTTTGGATTTCTTTTGCCCCATTTGTTGTTTTTCACTTATTTCCCCTGTGGGTCAAACAGAGAAAGTCAAAAAGGCATGCCCTTGTAATAACACAGCTAATATATCCTGGTGAAAAATAATACTCACTACACGTCACTGACTCAGCCCGTCCCAGGCTTAGACAGGGATGAACCAATTCAGGGTCATTAATCACTTGTGTGAACGTGAGTGACTTTGATTGGTGCTTAACTGGAGCAATTGTAAGAGTATCTCTCTCCACATCTTCTTCTTAAAGGTAGGAGAGATTTTGTAAAATTTTTGGCCAACTCCATTCACCCACAATATCTTCTACTTTACCATCAATTCGTCTGTCCCTTCTTCATCTCAGTACAACAACCCAGGGCTGGCCACCAATAAAACAACATGTACTATAATTACCATAAGCTCTCTTTAAGAAGAGCACTGAATGTAATCTGAAATCGAACAATACTCCAGACACTGTAGCCAGATGTCTGTTTAAGCACACAGTTCCCCAAGTCTGCCCCAGATTAATCTGGTGGAAATAAACCCTCTCCCTGTGGGGAGAGGAGCTCCAGGTGCACACACACATGCAAACTCACACTTCCAAAGTGGTTTGATATCACTCCCGCCCGGCCCTCTGGGCACACTGCACACCAACCACACAAGAGACCAAGGGACAGCGTGGAAGGAAAAACTGACTGCGAGATGGAGTGAGGTCATTACAGTTAGATAATATTACATTCAGCCTTTTCACACCTTCAATGGTTTCCAGGAAATCTCAATAGTTTTAGATAAAGGCAAATTACCAAGGTCCTAAAGGTATCCAAAATTTCACAAGCATTATATCTTCTTTCAGCTCAAAGTGCTTGTAGTGGTTGGTTTATGAATGCATCTTGATAGCATCATTTAATAATCTTTTCGCATTTATCAGACTGGAAAAGTTCACTAAAATGAATCTGATTATTTCTTCTCTTTAATATTTATTGATCATTATTTTGGCAGAAGGGCTGTGATAAACCAGAGCAAGAGCTCTATAAGACCTCTGTGTCATGGTCCTGGGTCTTCAATCCAGAGTTTTGAGTTTACTAGATTTTGATGTCTCTTTGTAGTCTTAGGTTATTTATTATCACAGTGAATTTTGAGAATTTAGCTCTTGGTTTGAATTAATTTTCATTTGAATTTAGCCACGGTTTATAGTTGCCCCCATTATTTTTCCAAGTTTTACTTCCTTTGTCTCATCATCCCTTGATTGTTTGAACCTGATTATTTATTCACTTGTTCCCATCCCTCTAATCAGCCCTTGTGTTGTGTCATATTCTTGTATTTGCTTTTAATTAAAGCTTCTACTTTGCTGTTTCTTTCATATGGATTTTTCAGTTCTGGATCGTGCCTTCAACCAAAACTAATGGTTCACTTTATGTTTTCGTCAGTCTATTTTTGGTGCCTGCATTTGATTCCTTTCTTTCTGCATATCATGGCACTCTGAAGATAAAGGTTATTTCCAGAGCCATACATCCGCCTCTACTTTGAATTGTCCATTGCAGAGTAGCCTAAGCCCAAGCCACCTACAGTGTATTAAAATTAGCACTGACAGCCAAGAGATATCTCTCCAGCATGTTCTGAGTCTACCCTAGGACATACCTGGAATACCTTAGGCGTCCTTGTCAGATGCCTAAACCACGTCAACTGGCTCCTTTCAATTGGTCCGTTCATCTGGTTTGGAAGTTACCGCCTTGGAAAGCACCATACAATGGAAGAATGGAAAATGGTTCATTCAGACTCAGTGTCTCCAGCCTCTCTGGGAAAGCTGTTGAAGTTCTGCTGGAGGTGGGAGTTCGGGGCCTGTGCCAGGCACTCTCAGTGCACCTTCGCTATACTTTTAGGTGTAGCAGGCCTGTCGAGCATTGTTCCCTGTCACCTGATCAGTTGACTGCGCAAATCATCTCTTCACCTGTGCCCAGATGATACATTCACAAAATCAATCATCAATCTGCAACATAGAGTGTCGGGTTAAGATCAGCCTGTTCCTGCCATTGATGTCCCTTCAGGTTTTAGTGAAACCCAGCGACTCTGAGAAGGCTGGGTACTCTGAACTGTCACCAAAGGTAAAGGGAGACAACTCTCTTGTGCACTGGTAAAATCCCATTTGTACAGGCATCAAGCTGAGAGCATGCAAGTTTGTGCCCAGGTCTAGAAGACAAAAAAGATAACACTTTATAAAGTTAAGTGTAAAAGTGACAAAAACGGGCAACTGTTCTTTAAGACCTTGACTGATATATTTAAATGTATGCAATATGCCTTTACAAACATTAGAGAAAGAATGGGTTATTCTCAAAAACTCATGGAAGGGCAGTGTTACAACACGCCAGCTTGTGAAATGTCTGACTCGGTTACTGCAGAGCTCTAAACCTCCCCTGGCATTAACATCAGCATAAAAATTGGGTGTTGGGAGCTTCATGATTTGGGTTTCTGTGGTGAAGCAGTACCTGTAAAGATGTAATGTGTGGGTGGCACTGTACTTCTGTCCATAAAGTCTAGCTTTTAGGTGACATTGCTTTCCACTGCACCACCATGCACCTTAGGATCCAGGAAACAAATGCAATATTAAAAATAGACAAACACCCTGTTTTTGAAACAAAAGACCAGGTGTGATCTTAACTTTCACTTTATTTATTTATTTTTAAATAAAGGCTAGGGCAGTCCAATCAGATTTAGTATGTTTATGATAATCATTAAGGTGATCATTGTTGCAGGAGAAAATGACTCAAGAATGTATGTTTCTGCTGTATAGAAGCCAGGAAGTATTTAATGCCAAGTGTAAAAGTGTGCTTTTTGTTTATATTTAATTGCTTCACTGCAGTAGTATATGCTTAAGTTAGCCAGCAGCCTGTTTACTGTTGTAAATGCTTCCTCACTTTCCACTAGCCCCTGCTGGTCTCCCAGGGATACGCATGGCATATTAGGAATGATGAAGCCATGGCAGATGGGCACACTCACTTTCCGTGCCCACTTGCCTTATTCATCTCACAGGCTGGTGAGGCAAAGAATCACTATCAACTAACTGGCTTCTTCTCCTAGGGTGTACAGCCAGATCTATACTCTGAGAGAGAGTGAAGGAAAACATGGTCAAAGTGAGAGATGGAAAGAGAAGTAGCATGGGATCATGTCGTCTGCCTGTGGTTCAGGTAATCAGTTGGAGCGCAGCCCTGTGCCCTGCTGTCTGCACACTGCTGAGCCTAAGGAGGCTGTTGTCTTTAGGCTGCCATGCTTCACAAAGCTACTATCCATCTAATGTGACACTGAATTAAATGCCTGTGATTTATTTGAAGGGGTCCATCTTACAGCTTCACACTGGGATGTTAAAGGCAGTCATTAATCTTCAGGAATCACTTATCTGAAATGTCTAATTAATAAATGTCAGAATCAATAAAAGGATGAATGCGTCATCAGAGTCACATATGACCACTATAATGGGCTTGGTTCATCATCAACTCTGGCTGTGAGAGTCTGTGGAAATAGTCACCATTATCACTGATGACAGCACCGCCTGTACTAATGGCTACTTCGCTTATCTGGACTGCAGGTGTGCAATTGTTCAGGAAGGATTCCAGTAACAAACAGTGAAAAGCTAAAACCATTTTGGAACAAAAGCCCAGCTGAGGGACAAATAAGATGAGACAATGTGCTGGTGTGTTTAGAACTGGCTCTGCATCTACCAGCAAATAATGTGCAAGCATAAAAACACAGTAACAGAGGAAAGTCTGCAGAATGTGCAATAGTGGGGATAAAAATATGACAAAGGAACACAATAACGAAGAAAAACCCTAAATGTTTTTAAGGCTTCTTAAATGGAAAATTAACACCAGGTCTGCTTCACCCATAACTGACTCCATTAATTCTCATTGCAGGACTTAAAAGCTAAAGAGGTTATGCTGATTATAACTGAAATTAACTGGACACACTGAATTGGACCTCTCAGCTGTGTTTGTGTTGTTTTGGAATTAGCTGACAAATAGTATGGCCTGCTATGTGGTACAGATTCTCGTCACTTCTGGCTCCAGAAAATGAACACATTAATAGCCAAAAGTCAGTGGGTGTTTTCATGGTGGCTACATCTATGTTTTATAAAGTCAGTGGGAAATGCAAAAATATGTTATGCCACTTCAGCCATATTTAAGTTATCCAAGCTATTTACTTAAAGAGAATGTGTTACTTCATTTGTCTGTAAATTATAATGTGCTGAGTGACATGCTTTCTGGTTTTCAAACTAGAATATTGCTCGTGGCTCGAGCTTGCATTGGGAATTTTTTTGCCAGTAGTCCAGTGAAATACAAGACAGCTAAGAGTTCTAATCTAAAAACCCAAAGTGACCTAAGGGATAGAAGGAATCTTGGCATTCCTCTCACTTTTATACACTGTTCTCCTTGCTCCCGTCATGATTTACAGTGTTTGATTTACATTCTGCTTTGTGCCTGTGGAAATTCATTCTCACATTCTCATTTCTATCCGGCTTCAAGTTCACAAAAGGTAGGATGAGGAAATTTTAATCGGGAAAACAAAATGCTTTCCTTTTTCCACTGGTGTTGGATAGCGTAATTCATCTTGTTTCAATTCTGCATCAAGGTGTTTTAATGATTTTGGAACTGGAAAAAGTTCCAGTTCCAAAATCATTAATTAATCCTAAAACTATGTGCTATCTATTTAGTCCAACAAATCATTCCCCAATTTATTTTGATTTGGACTACACAATTTATTCTGTTAATGTTCATGTCCTTATTAATCAAGCCAATCCTAGTGACCTCTAACGAGGTGACTAATGCTCGTTAATGGGCACTTGAGCAATTACTAAAAATTGCTAAAAATACAGCATGTTAGACAAGAACAACTGAGAGGTTTGCTAATACCAATTAATACGAGTGTACCAGAAAGGGAAATACTGTTATTTTCCTCCAGATGTGTTCAAGCTCACTAATACTGGCTGCTCTTACGTAACACTAAAACAGAAAGTCTCCTGCCAGCAGAGGTATAAGTGGCTTAACCTCGGGACAGGCCAAGTTTAATTTGAGTTTAGAGGTTAAGTGGCTGAAATAGGAGCTTTGTGGTAATCTGTTGAAAGCTTGTTCTTGAAGAGGGAAATGCAAGGTAGCTTTCTCCTCACTCTGATCTATGGCCTAAAAGACTCTGGGAGCCCAGGCACTAGACCACCACTAAAAATCTCTTTCAAAGCAGCCACTGATTGGAGAATCAATCTCTGAAATCATGTTTTTGTATCAGGTTCGCACAATCTAAAGCAAAGTCTGATTTAGGAATAACGTTATCATTCAATCATTTTTAATGGTGTCTTTGTGTCCTTGGAACATAGAGGCAGCTAGCAATGAAAACCACTTCAATTATCATAAAAATGACAAAGATGGAGAATAATTTGCCAAAGTAATACTCCAGCACAAGTGTCAGCAAACAGTAACAGTAAGCTGTCTACAGGGAGTACCATCTCATCTAAAATCTCTCCTTTAAATGCCTCTATTAGGCCCTGCAGCATCAGAGGTGCAATCTAGACTTTATTTTGATTCTTTTATGGCAAAAGGTCACCGAGCGGAGGTCAACAACAATCTTACAGCAATAAGATTGCAAGCATCACTTTCAAAGGTAGAAGCAGAGACATCATGTCAAACGGGGAGCATCGGCACACCCCGAGCATTCGCCCACCAAGATCATTACCTTAATGTGAATGGACATCTGCTTAACGGGTGGTGTGTTACTACATCTTACTTAATCAGAGTGTTCCTCTGGGAAATCATTCCGAGGAGTTAGAGATGCCATCAAACAGGGGTGTCTCCGCCATCCACGAGGCCACTCTATCATCACAGTAATTAGGATTTCAGTGAAAATGACTCGAGTCTTGACAGCTTTCCTAATATTTCACTTCATGAGTGGAAGCAGATACAGAACTAATATAGAGCCCCTATTAATTTCATTTCACATCAGGCTTTCAGTCGATAATCTTAGCTGCAAGATCCTCAGATAAGAGTATCAATGGGCTGTATTTATATTCAGAGTGATTCAGTGTCAAATTTAAATAAAAGAACAAAATGACACCCAGATATATATAGAAGTTGAGACACTGTCTAAATAATGGAAATAAAAACAGAATTTTCATAATCTAATAAATTGAACTGCGCTGAAAATTGAATTGACCAGCTTATATTAGTTACATCAAACTACAAAAGCAAAGTCATGTCTTTCTCCAAAACCTCATTGATGTCTTCATTATACTACTGCAGGTCTCTGTGTTTGGGTCTTGAACACTCATGTCCTCATTACTTGTTAATCCAAAATGCCGCTGTATGTCTTTTAGCCGGCATGACCACATCACTCTGGTTTTAGCAGGTTTGCACTGGCTCTTTTTAAAATTTACTTAAAAGTGGCTATTTTAGCAAACTGCACGACTTTTATAAGTGCAAAAGAGCACTTAGATTATCCAGCCAGATGCTCTTAGTGTTGGTTTCAAGCATAGAGGGGGATCAGACTTTCACAGTTGCAGCCTAGACATTGGAATAACTGGTTGTTTTGTATTTGTACTGCAGAGTCTATATAGTCTTTTATCTATACAGTGTGAGTTTCATCAGCGTTTTTGCTTTTTGTGGTCTTTTCGTTTGAGGTTGTTTTTGTTCAAATATATTGTATTTATTTGTTTTTATGTTTAATTTAATTGCATTTATTTTATTTATCTATGATTTTATCCTGTTTGTCTTAAACTAACTCATGAAGCGCTTTGGTTAACCTTGTTGCTTTTGAATGTGCTGTAGAAATAAAATGACATTTTGCATTTTGTCCATAAGTTTTTCAAATGAAGTCAAAAATGTTTTATGTGTATATTTGAAACCAATAACAGGTTATTCATAACATACCCACATCAGGATAACAACTGTCAAAGTACACACTAGATGTTGAAGAGCTTAATAGAACTCTTAGACACGTCTTTGGTGAACTGTAAAGAACAACCATATTGAAAAGCTGCTTTATGGCATTTCCAGGTGCTTTTAAATCTCCAGACAGACTGCAAGTGCTAAATCCATTAGCAGCTGAAGTAAGGCTGGACAGAAAAGAGAAAAGGATATGCCTCTGCATGCAGAATGTCCTAAGGCTTCTTTATCTCTTCTTTATCTAATAGCAATACAGTCCAGTGAGTAAACCATGTCGATGTTTAATCCGTAAATATTTCAGATGAAATACGTACTGCATTGCAGGCACTTTCTTGTATTTAAAGGTAATCTTTATGTTTGTGAAGCATGAAATGTCCTCATATGTGTTGTCTTCATGTTATCGCACAGAAGTGTTGAGTCTTCTTTGGAACAGTCTACCTCTACAACTACGTTTGGTTGACTCTGTGGAATCCTTTAAAAAACAGTTAAAAACTTTACTGTTTAAACAAGCTTTCTGTTGACCAATGCTTTTTACATTTTTATATTTTTAATTTACATTTAAACTCTATATTGTGTATATTGTGCATTTTGCTATTTGTCGTACTGTTTATTTTAATCTCTGTGTGCAGCGCTTTGTGACTACCTGTCTGTGAAAAGCGCTTAATAAATAAACTTACTTACTTACTTACTTACTTTAAGAAGCCTCCCTCACATACAGAGGTCATCAGAGCTACCATGCAAGGCAAACTCTCCCCTGATAGCTGCTTAAGTTAGATGAAGTGCCAGAGAGCTCCTCCAGAGGGGAGAAATTGGTGTTTGAAGCATTTTCAATGGACTTGTAGGTGAAGGTTACAGAAATTTTCAGGACGTGGTGGGGAGATATGGTGATAAGTAGAGAAATGCACACAGAAAGATAGTAATGGATTCTGCTAAAAAGTTGCAAATAGCTTGGATAAACACGTACTTTAAGAAGAGGGAGGGACAAGGTGATGTACAGGAATGGAGAAAGGTGCACACAGATCATACCGTCTGCATTTTATGCAAAAAGATGAGAGATCGAACTGGAGGTGTTAAGATTTTCATTGGGAGTGACCAGAATGGACGGGATTAGAGATCAGTACATCAGAGGGACAGCTCAGGTTAAACAGTTTGAGAGGCAAAGCTGAGGAAGAAGAAGAGGGAGAGTGATTATATGGGGAAAACGATGTTGAATATAGAGTTGCCAGGTAGAAGGAACAGAGGAAGAACACAGAGAAGGTTTGTGGATGGAGTGAAGGGGGACAGGCACTGGGGACAAGCCACTGTGTGAAAAACAAACAAACTGTAAAGTGCATTTTACCAGCTGCTTAATTAACGATTTTTATTTTTTTCTCATCAAAAGTTTATAGATTTGTCTTAAGACTTGTGTGTGTTTTTATTGTGCTTTTGTTGCTTGTCCATCTACTGCAACAGGAATAGAGAGTTTCCTGTGGGGATGCATGGACGCCAGAAGATCAGCACAAAAGTCAAAAATCACTTTCTAGGAGGTGGACCGAAAGAGAGCTAATCTTTGGGGTAACATTACCCTCTGTTCAGCTGGAAAGTAATGTGCTTTATTCACAAGCTGAATTGAGGACATGCCTGGCATGGAAATTAGGGAAGAAGACACAATCTTTCAGATTTTGTAGGTGGACAGGGAAGAGCTTCGACTGAAGCAGCTTCAGTCTTTTTACCCTTTAAATAGGTGTGAAAGACACCTGCTTTTCAAACCACATCTCTTTCATCTGTTGGGGTCAAGGCTACATTTCCATATACCCCTTTATCTTATCTTTACTTATGGAGCATTCCTGGGTGGAACTTGCATAAGAGAAGAATTCTAAGGTCAAATTGCGTATCAGACCTCATTTGAAACTTAACATCTTCCATTTAATTAAATTATACTCATTTAAGATGTGGTTAAACTCTGACCCTACCCCTGAGTGGTTTGCCAGCAACCTGCTGAATCTCAGGAGGTTAAAATACAGGAAACACTGTCAAACACTGGCGTCAGAGTGCTGCTAAGTTCTGTATACTCGGCCACTGCGTAGCCTGGGAAAATGAAACCACATCTGCCTATTTGTGGTTTTGTAAGGAGTCACATGTGCTAGTCTGCCTATGCCACATACTACCCTGGAAGTCTTCAAGTGGCAACATCAGCAGTGTTCAACATTTTGTGTGAATACCAAGAAAACATAACGGATAAAGTGACAAACAGACTTCTTCTCTCTGGCCTGTGTTCAGTGACATGGAGCTTTACCAATCTGGTCATACTGACAGCCCCAAAATTGAGATCATCCCATCTAATTGTCTAATTGATTTCTATTCATAGTTCAACAGAAGAAATTTCAGTCACATGTTGCCTTAAATCATATACGAACATGTGGGAGGAAACTTGTATTACCTCTGTAATTACCAAGGAAGTTTTCCTCTACAAACAGAAAAAGTAGGCCTAATCACAGGATGATATCCTCTTTTCCAACCACTGTGTTTGGCTAATGTTTGTGCCACATACACAGTTGGCTTACAGTTTACAAGTCATCAAACAATTAGACTATGATTGAAAATTCCTTTGCATTCCTAGGCTGAAAAGACATGGCACAAAGAAAGTGGGTCAGAATTTTTATTAAATTATTAAAAAACATATCATGCAAACACAAAGGCCAAGTGTTGATACTGAGTTCTGTTACCAGAGGAAGCATGCCATAGGAGAGGCATCTCAGCAGTGTGAAGTGTACGAGAAGCTGCGGTAGACATTTCCTGCACACTCAGCACGTTGGATGAACTGCTGTTGCTCCTGCTCTTTGCACATGCAGCCTATTAAACTCTCCCGGTGAATATCTGCTTCACATCAGGATGTGGGGACGTAATTACGGTTACCGAGTAAAGGACGGGGGAACAGCAGAGGAGCACAACACTTTGTTTTTTCCACTGCCCCTGTGTGTCAGCATGGAAATGCTTGGTTGCCAGTTCTTCCCACTAAAACGGGTTTCACTGCATTTGCCCCGAGGAACTCCATCCTGTAACTTTCAGTAATGATGTTTTGTGGGTAATAGGGAACTAATAAATGCTTGTGGGACATTTGAGGCATAGACCCATAGAATTTACCAGAGTATTATTTGACTTTAATCTGCAGAAACTGCTCTTTTTTGGAAGTATGAATAAATTATACATGATCTAAGTCATATTAGCATGTTAGATTAGTACTTAATTCAGCTTCTACCCGCATGTACTTATTTGTATGAATGTAAAATCAGTAACATGTCTTAGTTCGACTGTAATTCTTAATATTTTGCAACTCTGTAAGTAAGTTACTTCACACATAACACTACAAATACACAATATGTTGTTTGCACTGCCACTGCAAAAATACTTTCTTGTTTTTCTGTGGTCTGGCTTCTCTGACTTGCTACGCTGATTTCCTAACGCTAATGCAACTAGCATTTATGTGTGAGAAATATAAACTATTACTATGCGACACCGTTTGTAAACTGAAACATGCTGAAATTAACAGCAACACTTTTCCACATTTAGCTCAAAACCAAACAAAAACATTTTTTCAAGTCATTTTTTTTTACAAAATTTAGTAAAATATTTACAACTTTTTATATTTAAAACACAATTTTAAATGTTAAATTTAAATGTTAAATATTAAATCTAAATGTTACAGAAAACATATATTACCTTTATTGTTATACTGGCATCTTTAAATATACTACACAAATAGTATTTAACTCACAGCACTGCAATTTAGAATAGTGTTTTTCTAAGTACTTTTACCTTGCTCTTACATAAATAGTGTAAGAACAAAGTAAAAATATATAGGCAAACAGATACGGCATAATCTGAAAATAAATACTTTTCTGTCTTTTCAAAATAACATTTTAATTCATGTGTTCTAAAACACCTCGATTAATCTAAGACAATTCATTCAACAGCATTTTCCTGTTTTAGCTAGCAAACGCAGTTAGCCATGGTGACTGTATAAACCTAGTTAGTCTTTAAATGTGGCCCAATTTTCTCACCTGAGCTTAAGAAAAGTAACAATAAAAAATCCAAATGAAGTAAAAACACTGTTAGTGGCCTTTATGCAAGGTAAAACTAAATGCTAATTATTCACCAACTGCTGATTTTGTCATGATAAACCACTGGTCAGGCTAATTCTCCAGTTGAGCACCATTAAACCGCTGCAAAAGAAGGTCGAACATAATGATGAAGTTCAAGCAGTGCCAGCCAAACCTCATAGCCGCCAGTTATCTGTCCATCTGGCAAGGCTACTGTGTAATTAATGGAGCTCAATGGGAGTTGTGTGTGTTTGTGTGTGTATGTGTGTTGGGGGGATTGCAAATGCAAATGTAGGCTTTTCACACCTTAAATTCCCTAGTGGGCCAGTGAGATGCAAAACTAAGAAGAAAGTCCCAAAGCAATAAATTACACAATCATTATTCTGATCACAGGGCTAGTAGAAACTGCCAACAGTTTTATCTGTACAGACAAATTATTCACTGAAAGAAACCCAACTAAATCCCTTGTGTTGCTATCCCAGCCAGTGTTTACACATGTAATCAGCTTCACAATTAAAAGTCTGAGCTGTTAATTGCCATTCAGTCCAAAAGCAAACTTTTCTTTTGCTCTTCTGGCCAGTGGACCAGCCTTCTCTCACAGTTGGGAGTGCAACACGTGCTGACCTGTGACATCATAGTCCCACTCTCCCCAATGACCTCTCAAGGGTCAACCTGCATTCATGGCACAATGTGACTGTCAACACTCATTCCCCAGCCTGATGGTAGAAGGACCACATAATCAGCGCCGTTGTCACTGAGAGATGCCATTAAGAATGGCTGGCTGAGCGTCTATAGCCAACACATCACTGAGCACATCGGCGCCTGGCTGCTCTGTGACCTCCTGTGAAAGCCGAGGCCCCGAGAGTGATAAATGTGTTAGCTGTTAGCTCAGCTGCGTGCTGGCTCGCTGACTGGGCCCATTTGCAGACTTGTTTCAGTGCACCTTGATATGGCAGCCTGAAAGAAAAAACTTGGCACAAGGCATGTGAATTAGGCATTTAGGTTTTTGCAGATAAAAAGGAGTAAAACTATTAGCAAAGCGTTTTATTCTGAGGAGTAGACAGAAGTGCACAAACTGACACCTTAAAATAAACATTACAATTTAAACAGCACAGAAAATGTCTCTCTTCTTGTGAAGGGGGGCCATTCGATGAAAGAATTTAGCCTCCTCTGGTGCACATCCACATATAGTTAATAATGGTGTGTGCTTGGATAGCGAGAGTCCCATTTCTGCAATCTCAAGCATTATATCATGTAAGGGATTGTAATTTATCTACCAACTAGAGTGCAAGCCTTAAGCAAAACCCATCAGTTAGAGCTCAATTAATCAATATGGCTGTGAATGTAATCTGGAACACATTCAAATAAATATGCAAGGCCATATTTTCTCAAACATGGAGAAATAAATATTGTGTGATATGTTGTAGTCCCTCCCTTGTTACTCTTTTAACAGAAATGCTGGGAAAAACATGACCAGGGCTGCCAATTTGTCAAAAGCACACTCAACCCAATACTAAACTAATATCGAAAATTTGGCAATCTAAAATATAGATAAAGATTTTTAAATTAGAAACATCATGTGCAGGGTACATTTTCCAAAGAAAATCTGTTTTTAAAAGGAGACATGTGACACATTGAAAATAAAGCTTATGTCCAAATTATTTTCTTGATTAACGTGCAAAAAAGAGATTTCATTTAAATGTTTTTACTTCTTATGTATTTTTACAGATATCAAACCGTATGCTTTCTCTGAAATTATTTTAAAAGATGTTACAGACAACGCCCACTTGTCAACCAATCACCACTTGTCAGACGCATCACTTCGATGCAGTCAGGATTTTGGAAACATGTCTACAGTGGGTGAAAATTCCTCTCTCCGTACGCAGACGGACACATTTCCAGGACCATAAATTCCGCTTCAGCTGTGCAGAGCCGACACAGTGAGCGACAAAGAGGAACCATTGCAAACAGTGATGCATTTAGGCAAAGAATATCCAGGTATAGGTGAAAATGGCCTTTTAGTCATTATTCAAGTTGCCTCTTCAGCATTAGTTATTATAAAAATGCTGTTTTTTGTACATTAACTAATGTTTTATTGGTCATCACAGTTGTTACTTTAGCAAACTGGCTACCTATATACAGACATTTAAATGTAGTCAGGCATCAAAATGTGCTAAATAAATTATTTTGGGGGAAAAATAATTCAAACATGAAGCATGAAATTGCTGAATATAATAACCTTTTTGTTTTAAAAGTAAAGTCAGTCTATTTAAAGGTTATTGAAAGCAACAGAAGGATCCTTTAAAGGGAAAAACCTTAAAAAACAAACAAACAAACAAACAAACAAAAAAGAACTCTTTGGTGTTCCTCTGGACAAGCTGGAGGAGGTGGCTGGGGAGTGGGAGATCTGGGCTTCTCTGCTTACGCTGCTGCCCCAGCGACCCAGCCCCGGATAAGCGGAAGAAGATGGATGGATGGATGGACAAAAAACATTTTCAAAGCACCTTCAAAAGGTGTGTTTGTTGTGTTAACTAATTAAGAGTGGAAAGAAAATGTCACAGTCATGAAGTGCTCATTAAAATGTATTTAAGTTAAGCATACTGATGATGCACCTGCATCATAAGTCATGACACACTGCTCCCCCTACATAAGCTGCCTTTAAAAGTATAAAGTAGCAGTATTAGTGCTACTGGCCCTGTATTTACTTGGCATTGTATCAATAGCATATTCTGGACTATTACACTGCTAGCGATAGCCAGCAACCACTCTCCAGCTGGTTGTTAAATAAGCATTTTTCCCTAGTATGGGGGTTGTGTGATTGAGGTCTTAGTGAGCTGAGCAACTTAAGAGTCCTAATTTTGTGTTTTGTGGCGCAGGTGCAGAAAAGATACAATAAGTGCCTGTTAGGTTGGACCCTGTGCTGTGCTGTGTTTTCTCTGGTTTACTGTAGGGTCTTTAAATTACAGTATAAAGCTCCTTACTGCAAATGTAAATAAAACTGAATTGAATTGAATTGCTCCCAGCACAGTTCCACTGTACCATTCATGCATACTACAAGTCTCTGAAACTGGAGAGATCTGATAATGGTAAGGATCCTAGCTGATGATTTTCATACTTACTTATTATATTCCTCTAGATAATTAAATGACTCTTTACTGTGAGTGGACAAGTGGACTCAGGTCACCAGCAAATCACTTAAGGGTAGAATTAGGAATGGGTTGCATTTCAGTCACAAGCATTTTAGAAGAGGTTTAAACGTTGAATGTAGATAAAACATACTAATTCAGATGTAGCTCTACATTTGTGACCATGTAACATTCATTTATAATCTGTTCTGAAAGTAAGTGTAGGACTGGGTGAAGGAAGTGCTTTCACTGCATTTAAGTTCCGTTTTTTTGTTAAAGCGAACCAGCAGTCCAGTCTCCTAAGGACAACTTTCAATAACATAACTAGTCAGCTCTCAGCTCTCCTTCCTTTTTGGCTATATATAGTCACATACAAACAGACAAACACAAGCACTCATTTCTGCTTTCTGCACATCACTAAGGAAAAGGTAAACTCAAACTCTGTTCCCTCAAGCTGACTATTCGAACCCATTTAGCTGGTTGGTAGGATAAAGAACAGCAATTAGACTGCTGGGGCAGGCCAGGCTGTTCTCCAGCTGTGTGCAGTGTAATGAGCAGAAATTACTCTGCATGACAAGTTAACATAAAGTGCCTTGTCACTTCTCTTCTGTCAGAGTTGGAGTCTTGGATTGGAGTTTCATTGTTATTTAGCAAATTCCATACTTTTCTATCGTAGTGAACAAACCCTGCCTAATACCCCTTGGCAACCATCTGTTTAACCAAGATTTGATGCAGTTTTAGAATTCCTGCCAAAATATGAACTGTTTCAATGATTAAAAGCACATGCTATTTTTCCATTCTGGATTAGTGTTACAGTGTGTTAGATAAACGTGCTAAGAAAACACTGTATGAATGTGCACGAGTGGTTGGGTATTCAGTCTTGCTGTCTTGTTTTGGGGTTTTTTGTTTTTTGGGGATGAAAATCAAAATCTACAGACTCAAAAATGATCAGTTTGAGGATTCATGAATGGATCTTCACTGGTCTATGAGTAACATTATGGGCGGTAACATTAGCTTACTGTCATTCCCACCTGTAGTGGCTCCAGCCCCATCCAGTAGGACCCACATAACTGTTTTAAAATCTCTTCTTAATATTTATTTATACCTTTATTCTCCCTAAGACTCAATTATATAGCTTTAACCTATACACACATCCCTTAATATAATTCCAGGATCCCTTAATTCACTTCTTTTTCTCACTTCTCCTTTTCTATGGTTTTCTGAGAAAGGAAAAGTCTGCTCAAAGGTGCTTTGAAGTAAGCAATTCCCTTTTTGGAAACTATTTTGAATACACTTAGAAACACAATGATTTATTTCAAGTACTACTTGTTGCCAAATTGTACAACTAGATATAACTTCAAACGTCATACAGCTTTAAGGTATTTTAATCAATGTATTTTGTTGTTAGTATACACTTCGTACTCGGAGTCAGCGCACATTTCCTACACTGTGTTCAAACACTGCAGCAGAGCATGAGCACTCAGTGCTGACATGCGCTGTTTGCTGAACCTGGTACTCCAGCCAAAGATGCCATCACTTAGTTTATCTGCTATATAGAATTTCATGCACACAGCATGAAACTCTATACGGCATAAACTTCTTCAAATCGCTGCGTTGCTGCACTTCAGGGGCATCGGGGAGCTGTTATGCACAAACACAATTTCCCTCATTGGTAGCAAGTCCTGCATCACTGACGGTGTCAATACTTTCATCTTCGCTGTCATGGATGAGGAAGGGAAAAATTTAAACCACTGAGCAAAGGAGAAATGGTTTGCTGAGTGAAGCAACAATGGACCCATGAAGAAGTGAAAGCGATACCGTCACAGTTTACATGAAACTGGCGTCTGTTTCAGTCACCCACAACTTCTGCTCTGTTAATGTCAGACTGTTTTTAACCCCTTAATACATAAGTTTTCCTTGTTTATTTTCTTTAATCTTCGTCTTTATTACAGTATTTATTTAGTTTTTTGTATTTATTAAGTTTGTGTCGCTTTTATTGGCCAGAACATTAATTATTCCAAGAGGCCTGATATTTGTCGCTGATGCAGTGGTTTCTGATAAAACAGTGTGAAAACGTCATATTTGGATTTGTCTGATTAACAGTATACTGCTTAGAACACAGACCAATAGTTTTGTATGTAGTGTAGTGCTGGCCTTGTTTTTCCTACTCCTCCTCCCTTGGCTCATGTGTGCATGTGTATCCCTGGAGGAACACTTTCTGGTTCCCTCTAGATCCCACGCCAGCACACCCAAAACTCGTCACCATTGTGACCTCCTGTGTGTGCCAGCCAGTGCACACGCACACAGGCTCTATTAGTCTGGGCAGGTTGTTCTGGTAACCCAGCTCAAAGAGCAGCAGCAGCTTCAGTGACAACACCTATCACAAATGACCTCCACGATGAGCAGGATCATCTTCTGTGATGAGAGAAACTTAAAGTGCCGCTAATAAAAGTGGATGTGTGACTTGTGCTACATCTCCTCCTACATGTACTGCTGCCTTTCTAGCAGTGTGGACATCTGTTGCTTCATGGATTGAAGTCCAAGTTCAAAAATGTAGACATTTTACAGGAGATCAATTAGTTTGTGTTAGTTTGACCGGCAGACATGTGTCGATTCAAATCAAAGGGCATGAGACTGGAAGACTTTTTCCACCACAACACACACCAAAGAACCCAACTAAAAGCAGCTGGCTTCCTTTTATACTCTACCTGATTCAGGTGAACATCTGGAATAGCCCAAGTCTGGGGTTAGCAAACCAAATGAAAAAATAATCATCCACACAAGCAAAACATCAAACCACAATCCAACACATGATAACATATACACATAACCACTTAATTAGAAACACTTTAACCACACTCCCCTAACCTGGCACATTGCTCCAGGAGCTCACAAGCAGGTGATTGAGCTGCTTTTGCTCTTTAGCTTCACATGCATGTGAACAGCTCTAAAAGCTTCTTGAAACTGACAAAAAACAGGAGGAAAAAAAGAGCCCTGAATTGTGGAAACAAGGTCTGAAAAGTTAACAGTATTCAACATTGAAACTTCATCCAGTTCACACTACTGCTGCTTAACCAGAACAGCTGTTGTGTATTACATATGTGAGATGAGAGGCGCTAATGGCTAGGTTACAGTAATCTGTGTTTTCCCTGGATGCCAATCTCCCATAACACAATGTGCAAAGGCTCTGGCTGATACTGGCAGACCACCACCGTGACTGACTGTGTTTAATGACTCAAATGAACCATCGCTTTCTTAGACATTTCTTATAATGATTAACTCCTTGCTAGCATGGCCATCTCCCCGAGTTGCATGCTTTCACAAAGTCAGGAAGAGGATTTAAAGGTTATACTGTGCTCCGTGTAAATCCTGATAAAGCCACGCTGTATGTGGGAAAATCAAACTGCTGTGTTGTAGGTCAAGGTGAGTCTGTTTGCTATGGCCTTGTTTGCTCTTTTTCTCACATTATGGCTCCCATCGCTCTCTGTCAGACCCAATTAGTAGACCAGTGCAGTTACAAGACATGAGTCAGCCTCAAACAGTCAAGAAGCTGAGAGCAATGAAAGTTGGTACCTCCACTGCACAGGTGGGAAGCAACAAGTATAAATCCTTCGTTATTGTACTTAAGTAGAATTTTTGAGTTTTCAGACATTTATAGATGCTACATGGGGTAAACACGGCCCCATCCCATTTATTTTAGGAATGTTGCTGCCATAAATTCAAAATGAACTATACTCGTTCTCAGTTTAAAGATCTATATTTTCTTTATTTGACTGTTAATAAAATATGGGTTTATGGAACTTTTAAATCGTCTTTCAGTTTTTTATTTACATTTTACAGTATCCCAACTTTTTGGGGGTCATATAATGTGACCTATTCATCAGCTATGACAAAGAAAATGTGCATTCATAAATAACATTTGCTACTATTCATCCACTTCACAAAGAAGGTCAACAAGGAAATACATGTCTTTGAAAAGCAGCTTTCTTCCATACTCTGCAATTCATTGGTTATTACCAACTTCCAGTCTACATATATCTTTATTTAATGTAATGCCTATGTTTATTTGATCGCTGCCACATAGCACAGAGATGCCACTCCAAATGAATATTATCTAACAGGGAAGACACTGTCGATAAAACAAGACGTTTTAGTGGAATGGAAGGATTACTTGAACACAAGCAAAGCTTATTGTCTGAAACTGTAGCATGAAAAAAGCATGCTAAAAGTAAACACTGATTTTTATTATAGTTACATGACGACACCAATCCAGGTCCTTTCGAGTATAGTATGAATTGCTTTCTGTTTGGATGCAGTTTTAGAAAGAAAACCGGAGTGACTAATCAGTTATCCAGTATGACAAGCCTCTGTTTGGTTGACATCATCCATGTGGTAAAAGATATGAGTGACGCTAATACCAAACCATAAAATGCACTCATCCAATGGTTAATTTGAGCTGTGACATGTCAACAAATCAATGACATTTCCTTTAAAAGAGCATGATTTAGTTGAGGGAGCTCAGAGTTACTGAGTAGGTTTAATAAGTCTACAGGCTGCATTTTAGCTTGTTTGGATGTGTAGCTACTGCTACAGCACTGGCAGTAAGGTTAGTCAAAACCCCATTAAAAAGTGACCAGAGTCTGGCAGGAGAGGACTGCTATCAAAGACGCTTTTGTAAGTCACATTAAGACAAGACTCTAACCGTTTGAAGAAAAAAAAAATCAAGCGGTGTTTGAAGAAGGCCAGCATTTTCTAGGGCACAAACAGCATTACCAGGGCAACTAAACCAAAACTCTCAACTAAGGCATAAGTAACAAAAATGAGAATGATAGCTGTCACTTGTAGCCATAGAGATATGTGCACAATGGTGGGAAAGGATTAGGCAATTCAAGACATTCTGGGTGGTACATTGTGTGAAGCCCCCAGCCTGTGCTCACATCAGCTCACACATCAATCTGTGATTATGGCCCAACTCATACGCAACAGCTGGACTACAACTGCTGAGGCTGGATTTATTATAAGGCTTAGAGGTGCTGGGAACCAGGGGCTGCACGAAAGTCACTATGTGCTTGTCTGGTCATTGAAAAATCAACTATGCACTAAGTTGTCCCAAAGTACAAAGTATTGCATGAGGGAGGTAGGCATGCATTGACAGTGTCCATGCTTGGCATTATAGCCATTTGAAAGTCACATCCTTCTCACAGCTTTTCCTCTACTATAACCAATGATGCATTCTGTTGTGTTCATGTGAACAAACAACTGTTGCCAAGTTCCAGCTGTTGCAACCCTGAAAAGGACAAGCAGACGGATGGAGTGACAACTATGTGATTTTTGTCATTAATTCAATTAAAATGGAGGGGAAAATATCCACATACAAGTTTAATGTCAACACAAAATGTACAGGTTTATTGAATACGAATAACTTGTGCCAGTTTAACTCAGTTGTTTAAGTTGCTGCCAAAGCAAAACATCTCTGTGCAACCAATGTCCACTATTGAATGAACTCAATCCGACATGTTCTTTATGTCATTGTGCCACTGCTGTGTGCGCTTTGAGTGCTGTAAGGACCAGTGCATGAAACTAGCAGGTTCCAGAGAGCACGCCATTACAAGACAAGTTTTAGTTTTAGACATTTTCCAGCTTCCTCGAGAGTTAATTTAGGACCTCCTTTAAATTTACACATAATTTAAATGAATAAACTTGATTGTACTAATTTCAGTGGATAAACCAGCAGCCAAAATACTGTACTGTCCCTCTAAGGGACATGGCACAGAAAATAACTAAATAATAACCCCTTTAAATATGTTTATTAAAAATATTTTTTTAAATATAAACTGCATAAAACCAGTTGTAGTGAGAAGAAACAAGGTGACTAGAATAACAGCTAATAACCTACCATGGTTGCCTCTATCAATGATAGAAACTACAACCAAAATGTGAAAACAATCTATATTTGGGCTGAAATCCATTTATAATATCAGTTTCAGAAGTTGTACTGAGCTCAAGCTCACATGATGTGGTCTGGTGTCTTTTATTTAACTGACCTTGTTTTCTCTGGTTACCACAGAATAAAGCTGACAGACTGGAAAAGCTTGTCTAGGCCAGAGAAAAATGGCAGAGATGGAATATCAGACAAATAACCCCAAGGAAACCTTCACATTGGCACATTGTGATTTCCCATTTTGGCAAATACATGGGAAAAAAAGAAAAGAAAACAGGTCTGAACTGGTAAAAGGCTGATGGAACGAAACACTACAAGAGTGAGAAGAATCTAATTTCACACACTGACAAAAGCAAACAGCTGCACATGCAGTGCACTTGTGTCCTCCAAAGAAATGAAGAGACCATTCAGTCTGCTCATACCAGTGGACAACACAAGCTGAAATTATACTGAATATAAAACTCAGATTAGCACAGAAGGTGAAGGTAGAAAATGACAATTTCAAGACTTTCTTCACAGAGTATAAATGAACAAGAACAAGAGTTTAAAAAAGAAAAGAAAAAAATATTTTAAAAGCTGGAAGATGATTTCTTTTTTTTGTTTTGTTTTCATTTTATAAAGGTCTGTTTTCAAAGAAGCATGCATTATTTCAAGCATATACTTGAATTAAATACCTAACACACCTTTGTTGGTGAAATAGGTACATAATTATTTGAATCCACTTCAAACATTAGTTACAGGTCTGCTATGAATCTGATTTTTTGTGATTATACAGTGCTTGCTTACTCTGCAAGAGATGCAACTAATGAGACCAGTTAAAGTATATAGCTGGAGTTTCTCTTGTAGCACGTATGTAGTTTTCAGAGAAAACTGTTTTATCAGTAAGCTTAACAGTTTGTATTGTCAGCAGACCTTTACATGGAACATCTATGGGTGGGATCTGCGTGTCCTGGGGGGCCGTCTGGCAACCACGTTATAAACTGCTGCAGCAGGTACCCAAAGACACAGAGAGACAGAGCGCCAATTGTCACTGGTGTTATCTGAACCGAGTGGTGGCAGTTGGTGGGGTAAGTTTCACCCAGTGTAAATGTGAAGTGACAGTGCATTATTGTGATAAAAATCAAACAGGGGGCAGTCCTATTCCAGGGGGCTCAGCCGGCCAGAGACAGGGATACGGTGATAGCGGCCAACTTTCTAATGAGAGCTGAACCCAAACTGCCTCTTCCTCTTTGAGTGAGCAGTGCTGTAGCTAGCAGCCCTTTTCTGTCGCTGCTCAGTCCCTTTCAGTCCCTACCTGTGGAGAAATATATGAGCGTATTGCACTGAAATCCTCACACAAAAACACTTTGCCCCGTTTTGGAATTTCACATTTATGTTAGTAGCAGTAACAGCGGGAAAACATAGAGGAAGGAACAGTGACAGAGCGATGCAGCACGTGAGGTGAAAAATCTGGCAGGGAATTGTGGGAACATATGGCACAGGATGAGAGGAGCAACGGGAATCATCAGGATGGCTTAAAGGAGGCAAGAAAAATTTTATCATTGTTAAACGGCAATGACAGATGAGAAAAAGGCCAGCTCAGTGTTGGGGAGTCCCTAAATTCATGGAGGTATTTTATCGTGTATTTGCTAAGTGAAAGTGAAAGGGTGGTGGTTCTTTGGAGGGCGAGTGCAACCCCAACATTCCCTACTGCATAGGTCAGGGAACCCTATTTCACTAGCCCTAACCAGCCGCCACTACACTGCCATGGCATTATGGAGCTGTTGCCATGGAGATGTGGGTCAGAGCACTGATGTGCAAGAACAGCGTGGATTTGGTTTTGGCAGAGGACTGCATGCAGCACAGGCTGGAGCCAGCAGTAAACTGCAGCTGAATGTAGGTCAGTAGGATTCTCTAGAGCAGATGCAGGCTGAGGCAAATGCAACGGAGGGGAGGGAGGGAGGGGCTGGGAACACTGGCTCTTACGTTAAATGGAGAGCTGCAAGAAATGAAAAGCCAGTCCACTGCAGTTACTTGAAAGAAGTGAGGATTTGGAAAGGGTCAGATTAGCTTTTTACTTTGGGATTCGTTTAATGTTGCACGAATATGACATAACCACCAAAAGCTACGCATGCATCCGTCTATTTGTGCCACACTAGTTACTGTTTAGCTCTCCAGGAACTCCTGCCTCTGTACTCACTGAATCCAGTTATTCAAGAGCTTTGTGCTTCAGTTTTAGCCAGTGAAATTCTACTAATTTTCTAGCATTAATTAGCAGATTTATTTGTTTGCGTATTAAACAACGTACACATGTACGTATTCAGCTTGTTAGCCAAGTTTAGTAGAATAAGCTGATAGAATAGCAGTCCATTTTTTTGTGAAATGATGAACATTTCTGGCCCCAAAATCAAGCTCCAAATGTGGCAATGGCTAACATGATGATTACAACAAGATGCACATTTTGCAAATGGTATTTCCCATGAAGAGCAAAAAAGGTAAAGCAAGCTATACTTTAGGGCCTAAGTTACTTCCATGTGAACACACAGCATGTCTGTTAGACCTTAGATCTGAGATAGAGGCTTCTCACACAAAGAAACATGAACTGAAATCAGCATCAAAGATGGTTATTGAAGTACTTCCAGTTTTTTAAAAAAGTGCAAAGCATTACGTCAGCTGACATTAAAAGTAATTTAGATTATGCGACATGACAAGACTTGCTTGAGGAAGGACTTTGGACAGGTGAAACCACTCTGAGACCTTACCC